>NC_132946.1:9198611-9505000 GCF_034638445.1 Ciconia boyciana | reverse complement strand
ACACCAAAAAACACCTGAAAGTACCTACAGCTGCTTTCAACACCGACAAACTGCTTTTGGAAATGTTTGGATGGGTAGTGATTTCCTTTCACCTCTTATTATCCTCCATGGACTTTCCCAAAGGTGACATTTTGAACACTGGACACCAAGAATGATGGGTCAGGTATGTATTTGTGTTAGACTACAAGCTTTCAGAGACTTCATGAAGTTTGTAGAGCTGCCTGTAACACGTTCTGTCTGTAGATTTGTTACCAGGATCTTTTTATAATGACAGCCACGCTGTTTGCATATTACGCTGAAGATGGAATAAGCAAACCCCCTGTTCAGCAGTGAAAGGGGTTTGTTCCTCTGCAAAGGTTGGCTCTGACTAAGCCGTATTTTGTTGTTGAGCTCATACCTGCAAATGGGAGAGTTTAAGTGAAGGAAAAAAGGGTACAATGAGTATTTAAGAAACTGCCACAGCAGAGGATGAGACAAAAATTCATCCAGAACCTACTAGGAAGCAGACTGAAACCTAGTTGCCAGTGTGTAGGTGGCTGGATGGCTGCTGGAAAGACAGGCATTCACTTAGGCTGGCTACAGCAGTCGTGATCATTTGTTCTATGTTGTTTCTACTATTGCATTTAAACCAGGTTGTTATTCTTTTTAATTCTGGTTTGAGTCCTCTAAAATGTCAAGTGTCATGGTTCCAAATGGGAAAATGCCGGGGAGGACAAACCCAACCTGATGTATCTGTGCAGCTGAGACCGGGTAGCAAAAGTCACGGGAAAAGGCTGATGAAGAGATTGGAGAGGGGAGGAGTATTGCTATCCTTGAAATGTAGACTATGAGTGTCTTTTTAGAGAGTATTTTAGGACTTGTTCCAGTTGAGGGCTCTGTTCTTTGATATCTGTGTATGTTACTATCTCCATAGAGCTGTATGCTCGATGATCCCTTCGTCAACATCAAGGCATGCCCTACAGTAGATTTGTGATCCCAGTGAAATGAGTGGAAGGCAACCTAACTCGCTCCCCTCCTTCTTGATGGATCTTTTTAAATTAAATTCTAATAAGGCCCCTTCTCAGTGCTACCTGATGGCTCTGAAATCTGAACTCCTTGGCCAGATTAAAGGTAGGTGCAGAAGTCTACATCTTCTCACTACTTGTGTTATGTTTCTCTGCAATTAGATTCTCCCCAGCATCCATCTCGGGCAGACAGGTCTCAGTTTACCTTGTTCAGGAATATTTTATGTTCCCAATTAAGCGCTTGGTGTGGTAGAAAGTTTGTATCCTGTTTTGGAGTATAGTGAATAGACTGTGCAGTAGTCTATTGAAGGAAGAGAAATTTGTGTCTTTCATAACTTCATCACCGGAGTGTTACCTCTACTACTTGACATCTGAAGCCAGATCCAGTGTAGTTCTCTGTCTCCTGAACTCAGCTGCCTTCTTTCTAGCCTGTTGCTGTATCGCTTGCTTTTACCCCAGTAAACAGTGTAAACAGCATTGGGTAGCAGTCTGTGCACAGGCACACGGATAGCTGACTGTGCTAGGCTGGTGTAGGACGGACGAGTGGGCTGTGTTTACGCTGTTGCTCTCTCTGGGTTTCGGATGGCTGCAAAACTCCAGCATGCAGGGAGCATCACTTCAGCGCTGCACGCTGTGCCCTGGGAGGCTGTGGGATGTGACAGCTATCTCCTGGCTCCACGGAGGGGACTACGTACTGCTCTGTATCTTTGACCCAAAGGATTGCTTCGATATGTATTCTGGGAGTATGAACAAGATTCAAATCTACAAAGTAAGTTTGAATACACGGAAGGAGTCCCTCTCTCCTGAGAAAAGCCCTAGTGATGGGCAGAAGGGAGAAGTAGCTTCACCATCAGCCTTCTCCTGGGGAAGAGCATTTTGTACTTCTCAGATATCAGTCTAATACATATGACAAGCACGAGGAGACTGTGCTGCTGAGATTAGAGAATCTTTTAACTCTGGGATTCCTGATCAAGGACAGAAGAAATAAAGATCGATACTAAGATGTGAAGTACAAGATGTGAATGAATACCACTAACACGGAAATGAAATCCAACAAAGCAGGGAGCAATATATACCTTCAAATAAATAAAAGACAGTGCATTTTGAAAAAGAGTGTCCTTCTGATCTCTGACTGTACTTATTTTGCCAAATCATGTTTAAAGAACACAAACAAACCTGAAACAGAATAACTGAAGAATCTTCAAATGGAATAAGGCGTGCTGCAGATGTGTTTTGTAATTGCTGTTATGTATTCAGCTTGGGTTTCTCCGCATTGAGACATATGTATAAAGATCTGAAAGGGCTGCAATAACATCTGGATGGTGTTTTGGTGGCATAATGTGCTGGAAAATAATGTTATTGAAAGTGAGGAATGATGCTCTGCATACTTTTTTTTCATTGATTTCACTCTAGCAGTAATTTTCAAACAGTGTTAAAACTAAGATGCCTGATTAATGATCCATCCAGGCTCTTGTATCAGATTTGCAGTGGGGTTCTCAAGGGTAAAATTCATTAACAACTAATATTTGTTCTATAAAGTTTCCTAAACTAAAGTCTGACTGACCTGGTGGAATCCTAAATCCTGAGCAAGAATAGTGCTACTCTTCAAAGAGATTTTATAGCCTTGATGATATATTGCTAGCTATAAGGGAGACTTCCAAAGCTAGAAAAACCTGAAAAGCAAAAAAAAGCAGAAGCATCCACTTTACGTAAAGCTGTCCAGTACTAACGAGAAGATGACAAGATCAGTCATCAGTAGCCCGATGTTTGGAAATATAAGGTGGGGATTCCAATGAGCACCTATCCTGACATCTCTAGCCAGTGCTCCAGTGGTATAAACCAGTACTTTCCACTGCAGCCAGTGAAGTTGTACCAGTTTACAGTAGATGAGAGCTGGGTCCTGTACTTCAGCAGACTGTAAATGTCAGATCTTACTTGCAGAAACAGAAAATATGGAGCACTGTTGTGATGCACTGCATGATCTTCAGCCCTTAATCTACTTCATCAAGCAGAAATAATAGAAACTGGCTAATTCTGGCACCTTCACTGTTCCTTTCTTGGGGAGTGTGTTGACTTTCTCGGAGATCCCTGTACTAATGAATTTTTAGCAATACAACTAAGGGGGAAAAAGCAAATGACAGCAAGTTTGTTATTTGCATGCGTTGCCCTATCACATAACATGAAGCTAATCCCAGCTATTCATATAAAGGTACGCTCTTGTCTCCAAATACTTCACTGCATCATTTTATTAGCATTCTGCGGAGACACATTTCCTATGTAATCCAGGACTACTTTATAGCTACTGACAGTGGAAGGGCTTCTTAAAAAAAAAACCAACAAACACCAACAAAAAACCACAACAAAAAACCCAAACCCACAAACAAACAAACAAAAACAACAAAAAAACCCCACAACAAAACTAGATACAAGAACAGTACCATAATCTATTTAGAAAGAAGCGAGTTAAATAAAGTCTTGAATAAAATAAAGGAAACTCAGAATCAGAATCACAGAATTGTATAGGTTGGAAAAGACCTTTAAGGTCATCAAGGCCAACCGTAAACCTAGCACTACCAAGCCCACCACTACACCATGTCCCTAAGCACCTCATCTAAACATCTTTTAAACACCTCCAGGGATGGTGACTCAACCACTTCCCTGGGCAGCCTGTTCCAATGCTTGACAACCCTTTCAGTGAAGTAAAATTTCCTAATATCCAGTCTAAACCTCCCCTGGCACAACTTGAGGCCATTTCCTCTTGCCCTGTCACTTGTTACCTGGGAGAAGAGGCCGACCCCCACCTGGCTACAACCTCCTTTCAGGTATTTGTAGAGAGCAATAAGGTTTCCCCTCAGCCTCCTTTTCTCCAGGCTGAACAACCCCAGGTCCCTCAGCCGCTCCTCATCACACTTGTGCTCCAGACCCTTCACCAGCTTCGTTGCCCTTCTCTGGACACGCTCCAGCCCCTCAATGTCTCTCTTGTAGTGAGGGGCCCAAAACTGAACACAGTATTCAAGGTGTGGCCTCACCAGTGCCGAGTACAGGGGGACAATCACTTCCCTAGTCCTGCTGGCCACTCTATTTTTGATACAAGCCAGGATGCCATTGGCTTTCTTGGCCACCTGGGCACACTGGTGGCTCATATTCAGGCAGCTGCCAACCAACACCCCCAGGTCCTTTTCTGCTGGGCAGCTTTCCAGCCACTCTTCCCCAAGCCTGTAGCTTTGCATGGGGTTGTTGTGACCCAAGTGCAGGACCCAGCACTGAGCCTTGTTGAACCCCATACAATTGACCTGGGCCCATCGATCCAGCCTGTCCAGGTCCCTCTGCAGAGCCTTCCTGCCCTCAAGCAGATCAACACTCCTGCCCAACTTGGTGTCATCTGCAAACTGACTGAGGGTGCACTCGATCCCCTCATCCAGATCATTGATAAAGATATTAAACAGGACTGGCCCCAACACAGAGCCCTGGGGAACACCGCTTGTGACCGGCCGCCAACTGGAGTAAACTCCATTCACCACCACTCTTTGGGCCCAGCCATCCAGCCAGTTCTTTACCCAGCGAAGAGTACACCCGTCCAAGCCATGAGCAGCCAGTTTCTCCAGGAGAATGCCGTGGGAAACCGTGTCAAAGACTTTACTGAAGTCTAGATAGACAACATCCACAGCCTTTCCCTCATCCACTAGGCGGGTCACCTTGTCATAGAAGGAGATCAGGTTGGTCAAGCAGGACCTGCCTTTCCTGAACCCATGCTGACTGGGCTTGATCCCTTGGTTATCCTCTACATGCCATGTGATGGCACTCAGGATGATCTGCTCCATCAGCTTCCGCAGTACCGAGGTCAGGCTGACAGGCCTGTAGTTCCCCGGGTCCTCCTTCCGACCCTTCTTGTAGATGGGTGTCACATTTGCTAATCTCCAGTCAACTGGGACCTCCCCAGTTAGCCAGGACTGCTGGTAAATGATGGAAAGGGGCTTGGTGAGCACCTCTGCCAGTTCCTTCAGTACCCTCGGGTGGATCTCATCAGGCCCCATAGACTTGTGAGTGTCTAAGTGGTGCAGCAGGTCACTGACCATTTCTCCCTGGATTATGGGGGCTCCATTCTGGTCCTTGTCCCTATCTTCCAACTCAGGGGGCTGGGTACCCAGAGAACAATTGGCCCTGCTATTAAAGACTGAGGCAAAGAAGGCATTAAGAACCTCAGCCTTTTCCTCATCCTTGGTCACTGTGTTCCCTCCCCCGTCTACCAGGGGCTGGAGATTCTCCTTAGCTCTCCTTTTGCTGCTAATGTATTTGAAGAAGTATTTTTTGTTGTCTTTTACAGCAGCAGCCAGATTAAACTCTAGCTCGGCTTTGGCCCTTCTAATTTTCTCCCTGCACAGCCTTGCTACACCTTTGTAGTCCTCCTGAGTTGCCTGCCCCTTCTTCCAGAGGTCATAGACTCTCCTCTTTTTCCTGAGTTCGAGCCAGAGCTCTCTAGTCAGCCAGGCCGGTCTTCTTCCCCGCTGGCTCGTCTTTCAGCACCTGGGGACAGCCTGGTCTTGTGCCTTTAGGACTTCCTCCTTAAAGAATGTCCAGCCTTCCTGGGCTCCTTTGCCCATTAGGGCTGCCTCCCAGGGGACTCTGTCGACCAGTCTCCTAAACAGGCCGAAGTCTGCCCTCCGGAAGTCTAAGGTGGCAGTTCTGCTGACCCCCCTCACCACTTCTCCATGTATCAAAAACTCTATCATTTCGTGATCACTCTGCCCAAGATGGCCTCCAACCATCCCATGGCTCACAAGTCCTTCTCTGTTCATGAACAAGAGGTCCAGCGGGGCCCCTTCCGTAGTTGGCTCGCTCACCAGCTGTGTCAGGAATTTATCTGCCACACGCTCCAGGAACCTCCTAGACTGTTTCCTCTCTGCTGTATTGTATTTCCAGCAGACATCCGGTAGGTTGAAGTCCTCCACAAGAACAAGGGCTAGCGATCGTGATGCTTCTCCCAGCTGCTTATAGAATAGTTCGTCAGTCTCCTCATCCTGGTTAGGTGGTCTGTAACAGACTCCGACCACAATATCTGCCTTGTTGGCCTTCCCCCTGATTTGTACCCATAGACACTCCACCCCATCGTCACCATCATCGAGCTCTAAACTATCCAGACACTCCCTAACGTATAGGGCTACCCCACCACCTCTCCTGCCTCGCCTATCCCTCCTGAAGAGTTTATAGCCATCCATCGCCGCACTCCAGTTGTGCGAGTCATCCCACCATGTTTCCGTGATGGCAACCATATCATAGTTTTCCTGATGTACAATGGCTTCCAGCTCCTCCTGCTTGTTGCCCATTCTGCGGGCATTGGTGTAGAGGCACTTCAGCTGGGCTGTCATCTGTGTCTCCTTCATAGAAGAACACCCCTTGTGTGCTTTGAGGTGTTTCACTGGCGTTTCCCTCTTGGCTCCTCTTGCCTCAGTATCCCCTAGCTCAACTCTGTTCAACTTCAGCTGTGCCCCAGCGTACCCCGCACATCTCAGAGACACAAGCCGAGTGCCCTTGCTGGCACCCACCCCCTCTAACCATGGCACGTCGTCCCTCAGCTTCCCTCGGGCAAGCCTGATATTATCCCCCTCCCCCTTCGAGTCTAGTTTAAAGCTCTGTCGATGAGCCCCGCAAGTTCCTGAGCAAAGATTCTCTTTCCCCTTTGAGAAAGATGAATCCCATCAGACGCCAGCAAACCTGGTGCTGTGTAGGCCATCCCGTTGTCAAAAAACCCAAATCCATGGTGATGACACCAGCCACGGAGCCATGAGTTGATAGATTGGGTGCCTCTGTTCCTTCTAGTCTCACTGCCCACAACTGGAAGGAGAGAGGAGAAAATAACCTGTGCTCCAGAGTCCCTTACTAGCTGTCCCAAGGCCCTGAAGTCTCTTTTGATTGCCCTAGGACTTCGTGTTGCAGCTTCATCGCCCCCCACATGGAAGAGCAGTAGGGGGTAATAGTCCGAGGGCCGTACCGGGCTAGGGAGTATCCTTGTGACATCCTTCACCCGGGCCCTGGGGAGGCAGCAGACTTCCCTAAGAGGAGGGTCCGTCTGGCATATCGGACCCTCGGTTCCCCTCAGAAGGGAGTCGCCCACAACTATAACCCGTCTTCTCTTCCTTGTGGAGGTGGTGTTAATATGAGAGGTACGTTCTTCTGAGCTGGGCGACACCTCTGGTGTAGACGGACTGTCATCCCCATCCTCCATTGACTGGCCTTCCACCTCCAGGGCAAGGTTAATTTGCCACTCCACAGGCTCAGGTTAATTTCTTCTGTATGTATTTTCTTCTCTTCATTATACCGCTGCAATGCAAAGGCCAGTGTTCCTCTCTCTCTTATAGATAAGATAGACCTTGACTCTGATATAATATTTTTCTGCACTAGCTTGAACTCCAACCAGGAGCCAAACACCACAGTTGAGATCCTCCAAATGGAGCTTTGAAGAGATTTTTTTTTGTCTTAATTTTTATTTACTTTCCTTGAAGACACTGACATTGAGGCAAAGGGAAGAGCAGCTCTGTCAGATACTGTAAAGTGTGGGCATAGCCTGTGCAGTGAACATGCAAAACTTTTCAGAACATGTCTTTGGTCTATGGAGGGAGCTGTGCCTGCAGTATTCGCAGAGAGCTTTGGTTAAGACAAACCTACAAAAATCATCCTAACTGACGGTGCTGTGACTGAGCTTTTAAAGGGGAAGGGGGCAGAGGGGGTGGAGAGCTTCCCAGGATGAAGGGACAGGCTGCTGCTTTAGCAGGAACATCCCTAGTTTTCTTTTGACCCAGACAGTCCCACAAGAAACTCACATTTTTAACACGTTGTATATCTCCTATCCTAGAGGTCCTAGCAAAATGTTTCTAAATATGGCATTGAGGTTGCATATTGTGATTCGAATGCAGAAGCAGATACAATCAGTGGAAAGTCAGGGTGTACGTCATTAGGGAGCCAATCAGGTAGATTTTATGCAAACAAATCAGGGCTTGCATGACTCAGTCGCTGGTGCTCTTGCTATCTCCTTCCCGCGTTTATTCAGAACCCCCTTTTAGTGCAGCTGAGCACATACTGGATACTGAGGCATGCAAACATTGACTTTGTTTGTATAAAGTCACTTTTTGGTAAATTGGCTTCGTAAGCCGTGATTATGCATTGATAGTGTTGATGTGTATAGTCAAGCTAATCCCAAAATATAAAGACAATCCATTTTGAATTAAAAGATTGCTGAGAGAGCTGACGTTTTTACAGGTAAGCATAGGGACATTTCATTAAGAAAGCTTAGATTTTGTTGAAGTTATAAAATGCTGATGTAGCTGCTCTGAAACTGGTAGTAATGAATGATTTCTAATATCAGTTTCAGGACTACAGCATGTTAGGGAGAGAGAAACTTTTTTGGCATATACCCTGGCAGCATTTAAAACTGGAGATTTTCTGGAAAGGCAAATGACTAAAGAGCAAGTCCAAGAACGGCTCTAATTTGGTAACAAATTGCTGTGCTTAAAGGTTTCTTAAAGTGCATTGTTGATCATGGTACATTTCTGCTCCAATGGCCCTGCTGCCACGCCGCAGCTCGGGAGAAGCAGCAGTGCCGTGTCTGCGTGACTTGGCAATATCCCTTCCCACCTGCATTGCACCTCCAGGCACAAGTGGCACACCCAGCCCTTGCACAGCAGTAGAAGATAAGTTTAGGTCTTGCCCCACTGTACGGACGTCCATGTCCTTCCTGTACCACAGTGGATGCCTTCTGGAGAGCTTGCCTCTCATCTCCACTCCCCGTTGCTGCACTGTGCTGCCCTGGTGCATGTACGGATGTCAGGAGAAGAGCTGGGAGAGCCTCGGTGCTCCTGGTGCTCCTCGGCTGTGTTAGTCAGGAGCTTGGCTGGCTTTGTGGACAGGGAGGAACCTCTGCTCAGGGCCTGGTATAGCCAGGGTTATCATATTCATCCTCTGCAAAATTAAGACTTAAGTTCCTTCAGGAAGCATCGATGTAGATGAGCAAGTCTTTATGGTTTCAATATATATCATTCATGATTCTTCCAGACGCTTATCTTCCTCGTAGATAAATAGGTTTTGTCTTGTTTGAGCTGTTTTTATTGCCTGATGGGTGTTTGGGTTGCTGTATATTGCCTCTGTTAACCAGGAGACTGGAAAATCCTTGTAATTTTGAGGAGGACCCGACAAGAGAAAACATTGATCTTTCTGATTCTCCTGTTAAAATCCTACAGGCCTGGAAACAGGTTATCAGCCTAAGCTCAAGCACTTCAGTTGTTTGGTACTTCTAGGGCATCAGAGTTGTACCAGTATTTCACTTTGGAGAGCAAACCAGATTTGAGAGTACTGTACTAGCGGCAACGACAGAGAAAGCAGTGTTAGCAGGGTGTTATGGCAGTGCAGGAGGACTTGGCAGCTCTGGTTTCAGATGCCAGATCTGCTCCTGACTCATTGGGGAATTTTAGGCAAATTACTCTCTGGGGACTTTGGGTCTGTCTTGGGAACAGTGGCTAAAATGATGTTTGCTGCCTCACACGGAAGGATTTTCAGAAAAAGTGATTTTAAAGTTATATTCAGATAACTTAAACATGTCACAGGACTTTGTGTCCATTGAAGTGTTAAAAACCAGCAAGTTCTGGCTCAGGTGAGCTGGCCAGAGGTGTGAGGGCTTGGATGAGTGTGAGAATTTATGAGTGCTTGGAAAAACGCCGAATGTACCCGGGGGGTGGGGAGAAGCAAGGGGAGCAGGGGCAAGGATGAGAGTCTATTGGGATTCTCCTGTCTTTGTGACCTTTGGAGAACGTTAAGTGGGGAGCAGGCGTGCAGGCAGACCCAGGCGTGCCAAGCCCAACAGCTTGTGCACTTTCTGTTCCCAGTTTGCCTTTACATCTGGGCTTAGGAAGAGCTGAGATGGGCATGTAGCATACACATCTCTGTGCCTGCTCCTAGGTTACAAGAGTGAGTGCTTGAGCCTACGCAAAGACACCAGAGGTGATCAGACTGATCCCTCCAGAGCGCTCAGGCTGAGTTTGTGTCTCAGTGCATGCTGGTATGTAAAGCGTGGCTGGCAAGTGACTCTAGGTTTGAGAGCAGGCTTAGCCTTGAGCCAAATGGCAGTGAAGTCATCTTATAGGTGCTAGCAAAGGATTGGGGTATAGCTAGACATCCACTCCCTCCTTTGGGTTGTCTATGTATTGTCTATAATGATACTGGATATCCAGGGGCATTTTGGAGCAAGAATCACAGCAGACTCAGCAAGGTTTCTTTGGGTTAACACAGCCCTTGTCAAATTATAAACATATGCTTAAAACTGAAGATGATACTGGAGGAGGCAATGGATCAGGAAGCAGGATTTGCATATTCTTGTGAAGTGTTTTGCAAACTATTTTGCAAGGTGCAGGTGGGACTGCAGAAAGCCTGGTGTATCCTCTCGTCAGGCTGGGCTCCTGGGTAACCAGGGCACCTTTGCTGTTCTGAGCATTGCAGTCTTAAATCTTCAAGTGAGAACTTTCAGTAAGGGATGATGTAAATAGACTGCACTAGATATAAATCAGGTTTTAAGAATATAAAATATTCTATCTTTATTTAACTAATGTTTTGAAATATGGTATTCCCTGTAAAGGAAGACTCTTAAATTGTATGTACCTAGTGGGCATGCATTGAAACTCAGTTAACTTTTGCATTTTTTTTTTTTTCCAGAGTATCATTGGTATAGTATGATATTATTTATACAAAGTGTGCTTGGGCTTAGTGCTTTTCCATTTCCAAACTCTTGGGTTTATATTCAGTAGCAGGGAAACTGCATCAAATGTATTTACAGCTCGTACGATATGAGTCTTAAAATTGTAATGCTTCAAGAAGCAAAGAGATAAGTGACATAATATGTGATGAATGGATGAATGAATGCAGCTGGAATGGTTAAACAGCTCCATAGCAATAGGTCTTCACAGGGAGACAGAGGAACCATGGCTGAGGTAAAGCATTCATTTTTGCTGGCGTTTAGATGGCAAGACTGAGATGAGACGATCAGATCACGAAATGGACTTTTTAACGGTCTGTTTCTCTAACCCTAGTTTAAGGTCAAAGAGACCTTACATGTCTTGGCACTGACAGTGGCTGGTGATGCCAGCTGAAATATCTTTTAACACTGGCAAAGTTGGTGCTGGCAGTGGCAACTAAGGAATGGAGTAAAGTGAGGGATGAACGATAAACACTGGGGTCCTTTCCGAAGGAGGCCGGAGGATGTGTCCCCGGCATTAGCATCTGTGGCCCACAAGATGGACATAGTGGCAGAGACTACAGGGACTTTTGCTACAAACTGCAGACTTAGCAGTTGGAGTGGGTAAACTTGAGTACATTGGTCAATTGTAAAATAATGATGAGCTGCCAAAGCGTCCAGTCTGAAGAGCTGACGTGATTCTCAGTTACATCAATTAAAATATTCTTGGTGATGCTGGGGAAGTGTTTATGTTATAGTATAAAAGATTGGCATGTTCTCACTTAGAATAATCACAGATACAAGAAAAACTATAAATTAATTCAAGTTTAAAAGCATCGGTGTTTTAAATAAACTAAGAAAGTGTTAAGTCTCTTAGGCCCTTCAAGGACAAGCTCCATTCCCAGTCAGTGGGGTTCTGTCCAAAAATCCACTGTTCTCATTTATTACAGGACATTTCTCAGCTCCCATAAATTAACCTCTTATTAGAGGTCAAGCTTTTATAAACTAAACATATTTGGGAAAATAAAAAAAGGCAACCTACAGTAAGTCATCCTGAAAGACAAACTTGGAGGAAAAAATAATGTTTCCCTATGCACAGAAAATATTACAACAATTTTTCTTTTTATGTCATGGTGAACCTCTAGGAAGGATGTAAAGCAAGGAAAAATAATGGTCATGCCAGATATTAAGTCTAGAATTGTAGTACTTCACTTATTAGACAGCAGAAATCAAAATGTTCCAAAATGTCTATTTTGTCAGGAGGCAAATGACTTAAAACAGTCCCTGTAATGGTTTATTGCACTGGTAAACATTTCGTGAAGCTCTGTATGGAGAATTTTATAAGGAAATTAGTTAAATTAAATTTTGTGTAAAGAACTCATCACTTAATGACTCTTTAGAGAGCCTACACACTGTGGAATTTTAATAAATATGAGAAATTTTTTTATTTTTTTTTTAATTTCTGCTTAACACTCAGGACCTGATTATTACCTTGCTACTAAGGAGAAGCTATGAAAATGGGAGACCTGCCTTTTCAGGTAAACAGAATAGGCCACAGACTCCACTTTTCCTAGGCATATATTACCAGGGAGTAACACAGGATGACCGAACCCGTACAGCATGTCCCCAGATCCCTTATTGTTTATGTAAAACCTTTGCATATACTATCCGTGCCCATCAGTTTAGGATTGTTTACAACTGTTGGTGTACATCTTTAGAAGTAAAAGTGAGCACAAAGCTGCATTGTCAAATTCTGCATTTGCTTGCATATGGAAATTTGCCTGCATGGGAAATTCCCGATTTTGCGTATGTGTATGTGAATGCTCCTGGGTGTGAATGTCGAGTATATTAAGTAAAATGTATAGACTCTCCATCTACTCCACCTATCAGGTCAAGATGAACCAACAGTCACATGATATCGCATCCAGTACAACACAGACTGTAAAACCTCATTTACTGGGGAGGGAAATATTTTTCTGTGCCGCTTAAAAGAGCACAGTTTGCATGCAACTGAGAATCTATTTTTCCATTCATATTAGTATAGTTGCACTTACAAAAATCCACCTGATGGGCTCGACTTGTTGAATATGTCCAGTCCTTTGAGCACCAGAACAATTAGCAGCCTCAAGTCAAGAAAGTGTACTAGAGAAAGTTTCCTATTCTCAGGCCTAATCATCAACTGGAGCAGATGCAACAAAAATACCATTAAAAAGTCATTTTTACATCAAGAGCTGTAAAAGAAATCTATTTACATGCAATTGGATGAATACTTCCAATAAAAAGATGAGGAGAAAGAAGAAGCCAACCAAAACTACTGTAATGGTATAATATCCCATTACCACAGTTCATGGAAATGGCATCATACACAGTATTGGAACAGAGGAAAGGCATGAGCCATTAAGCTGTATTCAGAGCTATAATTGCAACCTCCAAGTTTAAAACATATTGGGTCTTATCTTCTGCAGGTGTAAATCAGTCTTGCTGTACCGTTGTCAATGGAGCTGTACCTGCTTACAGCCGCCAAGGATCTGTCTCATTAGGTTCATCTGACACGCTGTGCTGGAAACCATGTCTTTTGCAAGCTCTACAGTTATTGCTGCCAAAAACTTTTCAACCTTGAGAGAGTGAAAGAAATGTGTGACAAAACAATTGCACTTTGGGGATAAAGCATCTCCTAAAAAAAATCTGGTTTTCTCTGTCCGGTTGCCAAATGCTTCCTCCCACATAAGCAATTGAAAAGTCTCATTTGAGCAACTTCTCATGAATAGTAGAACTGTTGCAAAAAATGTATGGTCTAAAAGCCCATCATAAGTATTTAAAACAATCTTTTCTCAGACCCAAGGGGAATAGCTGCTGACCTTCTCTCACAAGCGAGTTCTGGCCGATTGTAAGGTGGTGGGTAAGAGAGGCAGCCCCTTCAAAGATAAACTTTTGTCCTTTCTCTTCCCACAAACACCCACCAGACCTGAGCTCTCAGACCAGCTACGAGGCTGATCACCCGCCCATTCCCTTTCTGTGGTCAGTCACAGGATATTCCCAACAATCCGGAGCGTTTCTCTAGGTCACTAGCAGAGTTTCATAAATTACAAAATACTCATATAATTCATACCGGTACAACAAAGTGCCTGAGAGGTAGCACTATCCTCATTTAGTGATCTGAGACAAGGAGACGTTTAAAGCTACCCGGCCAAAATCTCCAGGAAACATGGGGTAAGGTCAGTGTAGCGGCTGTGTCTGCTGCTCCCCGGGAAATCATACTCTTCTATTGCCCCTAGCCTAAATCAGCCAGACATCATGAAGATAAAATAATCAGAGAGAAATGCAGGAGGACAACTTGATCAAGCAAGGAGCTATGCTAGGAACTTGCTGGAATTGCTGAAAAACAATTCTGTGTAATATGGGTCCAGGAGTAGCAAAGATGGTATTGAAGGACAATGTCTCATGCACCCTGGAGGGAGAAAAAAAGTAAATAAGGACATATCATCCCAACAGTGGCATCTAATTTAGCAAAAAGGCCCAGAATAGAGTTCTCCCCTTGCTAAACCACAGTTGTGAACAACACTGGGTGAGAAACTCCATCAGGAGGGCTGAGTCCCGGGCACTAACCCCTTCCACCTTCTTCAGAGGCCTCTGTATGTGCAGGATGTGGCTCTGGAGTTTGGGCTAATGGCTTACAGGCAGGTGGAAAGCGTTTGGAGGTGGCCACAAAACAGGTTCTAAAGTTTGTCAGACCGGTGCTTCTCTGTGCTCCTGGGACAAGAGTGTCTCCCCCAAGACGGAGCTGCCCAGTCCTGTGTCGGTACAGCAGGGGCAGAGTGCAATCGCGTGAGGATGACGAGCATCGATAGGACTCTTGGTACTCTAGAAAAATAGCATCTCTGGAAAAGAATATCTCTGGAAAAATAATATACTCTACTGTTCAAAATTTAGAGCAGCAGATAACTGATGTTTTACCTTGCCTTTTAAAATTGAAGGAAAAAGTAAATTTAAACTATTTTTGTCATCTGATGTACAGGATTTTTATGCATTAAAGGCTCTGTTATTGTAACGTTTATATAGCTGGAGAAGTCCTAATTTATCTCTATTGATTTTTAACTTTGACTTACTTTTACACTGTGGGCAAGCTTCTTCAAAAATCAATATTTTTACTTTTTTGACAAATCTGCTGCAAATGCATTGTTTTACCTATCAATCCTTGACTTTTGAGTAGTAATAAAATATATGCCAAAAAAAAAAAGCTAGTCAGCATAAAACCTTCCCTGTCTTACTTAACACTGCTCACAGTAAGCCTCACTGAGCATATGTGGTATATGCTCTCTGCTAAGTCATCAGGGTTTGAATTTAAGGTCTCACTCGAAATTATGGCATTGTGGGATATCTTATACCTCAAATTGGGTAATTTAACAACAACACGAGGGAGAAACTTTCCAAGTGCATTAAACTTTAAAAGCACATTAGAAGTACAGATGACCACTAGCATCCTCATTTTGCAGGCAGAGGAAAAAAAGGTCTGACAAGGTGATAGGAAGGCTGTGTAGCACATAAGGAATTCTCTCCAAGTGGATGTGCAGCTTCTGCCTTGGGGACTGTTTGTTGGAACACATCTGACTGTATAGGACCAAAATTCCTCCCAGTGTAAGTCCCCAAAACTGCAGTGTTGCACAGGGCATTTGTTGTAGACAGTCTCTAAAAATTCTGCTTCGTTGCTTCACTGAAAGCCATGGGATTTTGCCAGTGACTTCAGCAGCTGCAAAGACAGCTCCAAAATATTTTTATACTATTTTTTTTTTAAATGGGCTGCTTCCATTAAAACTTCCCTTAAGCAACATTAACTTTTGTGACCGGCACTTAGCAGGTCATCTTGGGTCCCACTGACACTGGCAGGATTAAGCGGGGTCTTAATTTTAATAATGAGAAGCTGTCAGATAAATAATTTCTACTGTTGTTTATTCACAAATGTAAATTCCTTTAACAGTCATTGAGGGCTCTGAAGGACACCTGTTGTTGTTTAATTTCTTCCAGCAAATGCATTTATTATGATTATGTGGCTCTCGGAGGCAGGAGCACCTCCCTGCCTATTTCAGGGAGCTGAGGAGGAAGGATGATGGGCACCTCAAGTCCAGTTAAATCTGCCCAGGGGGCAAATGTCCGAGAGTGCTGCATGCATTTCTTCTCAGGGTGGGTTCGCTGGCCATTTTAGGGAGAGGTAGAGACCGGGAACCACTATCGCAGCTCTCACTGATTTCAGCTGAAAAATGGCCTTTTGCTCACAGCATTCCTCGGACACGGGAGCCCACTCTTGCATCCCCCCTGGGTGAGGACAAGGCTGAGGAAAGCTCCTGCTGCAGTCCCCGAAGGTGCTTTCGAATGGCCCTGTTCCCCTCCACGCTGCAATCCACAGCAGCTGCAGCCCAGGAGACGCCACGTCCCAGCCGAGCAGGAGTGCCTTCTTATCTTCAGAGCAAGGGAGAGGGTGTCCCCTCAGGGAACCAGCCTTCCTATGTTTAGCAGGAAACCGTTCTCCTAACAAAGTGCTAATGTCAGGTGAAGCCTCCCATGCCTTCCTCCCGTAGCCTGCCAGCAGGCTTCTTGCAGGAGTGCACACAAGGAGCGCACAAAGGCAGAAACTGCCTTTCAAACAGAATGAATGCTGATGGCACATAATGCTTATTGCTAAATCCATGCTGTGTCTGATAGCATCACACTAGACAGTTACACTTAGTTGTCCATTATTCCTCATCCTTAACCAGCAGGAAGAGGAGTGTTCAAGAATGCCATAGGTAGCACAAGGTAAGGTACAGGCTTGTTATAAGGAGAGTGTGAATCACGAAATGAGAGGTCTGGAGCCCTGCAAAATGAGGCTCTGACATACATATTGCTATTATTTAATGATAGTATTAATCCAGCCAGACAGTTTATTGCTTCCTGCTCCTACCCCACCCTGTAAGCCATCATCCATCTACTGCACAGAGTTGGTTGCTTTGGAAAAGTTTCTCCATCCAACAGAGAAAACAGCAAAACCAGCTGGAGACTACTCTGCAGTTCCTCAAACGCCTTGCAGTGTCAGTCATTCCACTGATCTGTCCCTGGGGATTCAGGGTCTTACTCTGTAACTGCGGAGGATGCAGTCCTGGAGCCCTTCCTCCTGGTACCGCTGGAGATAGCGCTGGCTCTGAAGTCACTGGGCTGCTAAAATACACGTATTTCCCTTTCAGTTTTGAGATGCTCTCAACAGTAGTTACAGTGACTTTCTAATAAAGACCCCATTTTTCTTTTGAGATTACAGGCCAATGGCTTGATTTCTTGCTTGAGAAGTGTGCCCAGGGTGCACCCAGCCCATTTTCCAATGCTGTAATCACAGAGGTCTTGCTTTGACAAGTAAGAATGGGGGGAGCTTTCCCAATTTCCAGAGGCCAAGGACACCCCCAGGCTTGAGTTATGCATGAAAATCCTGCTTTGTTGTTCGTTGTTGTCATTTCTCCTAATCAGTACCCTCCATGAGGTGGGTATCAACTGCCTCTCTGATTTAGGGGACGGGGATCAATTGTCTAAAGGTGTAGTATTTCCCTTTTGAGAGTTACTAGTATTAGCTATATATAAAATGATAACAAGGTAGTGATTGGACTGCCTCAGTGTGAGTTAGTTATATCTTATTGCTTGTATCCAATCTCACTGCTAGTTTGTAGGATTTTCTGGACCCTCTTGAAAGCTGTGAACAGTCCTACGGTTTCACATCAAGCTGTGAAGTGCTATACTGCTGAGACTATGCTATACATCAGGTGAAAAATCAAAAATGCTCAGGGCACAAGCACCTCAGTGCTGAACTATGACATCAGGAGTTGAAATCTGGAGATAGTTAAGAAAGGCGTAACCGCACTTATGGTTTATTTCCCACTCCAAGGACAGGACGCCATTCGCACTCTTGCCCTTTTTGTTTTTAGATGCAAGCCTGAATCAAGCCAAAGAGATCTTGTTTTGCTGAGATGTTAAGCAACTTTTTTTATTTTTTAAATAAAAGGACTCAGCTAAGTAATTCTGACCATTTAATTGGAAAATACTCTGTACTGTTCTTGCTGACCCCTCTGAACAAGGCAACATTATCACCAGCATGCAGAAAAGTCCCTGACAGAAAGCACACATTCAGAGTATCTTTAATACAGGACAAATAAGGGGGTGGGACTGAACTTTGGGGTGCTCTTGGAGTCATGCCATCTATTCCTCTGAAAGTGCATGCCCTCCGCCTGCTTCCAGGGAAACACCAAATTGCATTACCAGCTGCTCTGAATGCACAGAACTGAACTGCACAGAGATTAGAGCATCTGACAGCATCAACTGTTTGTCTGCATTCAAGAATATCATCGTCCCTCATCTGTAATATTGTCCCTCATCTGTAAAATTGTATATTGGGTCAGTACATTCAAGTAATGCACAGAAGTAGAATACCTGGGGTGGAATCCAGACTGGGAAGCACTTGGCACAGGCTGAATCACAACAGAGCTATAAAAAGCACTTTTCAGCAATGCTGGACAGTAGAGCCAGAAAGAATACAATTAGCATGATCTAAAATTCACCAGTTTCTGCTCAGTGGTTGGAAACTTACTGTATGCTTTCTTTGGGTTTGCTTGCTAACCCTTTCCCCAGGACCAAAAGCTGTTTTCCTCTCCATTTCGGTCAAATGACTGTCAGTACCTGCAGCCAGCTGGGGAGGGACAGCAGCGGTGGCACTTTGCTGGTGTCCCCTGGACGTGTGGCATGTAGGCAGCCCTCTCCCCCAGCCCTCACTGCCCCTGCAGTGCTCCAGCCAGGCCAAGACCACATCAGCCAACATCCTCAACGCAAACATCGCCATTGCTTTAAAAAATGGTGCAGTACTGAAACATACACGTTCCCACAGTAAAAGGTCTTGCCTTTTTTGTCAAAGTACTGATTATTGCTTTTAGGTTAACATCTTTCTTGAAAAGAGTTTTAATTCCAGAATGTAGAAAACACCTTGAAGGTTGGTAGCTTTGCTTTTTGTTATGAATGTCGTACCTGGTTGTTAATACTATAGGCTCTTGCTCTTCTGTCCCCACTGGGGTACAAGGCATCACTTTTGTCATAAATAGGAAACACGCAGCCATTTTCTATGCATAGGGGAAGCACTTTGTTCTCAGAGAAAGATGAATTATGTAGTCCAAACAGGTGACACATAGTAGATGTTGTTGCTTTCCATAACCTGAGATGTAACCCAGCTGTGCCCTTTGCTTTTGCAGATGTCAGCTGTACCATCTGCTGATGAAAAAAAAAATACATGCATCACTGTGGAAACACTGAGCAGTTCTGTGGTCTTTTCTGCACTCTGCTCAGGCTGTGCATTTTTAAATAGCATGACCTTTATTGATTCTTACAAAAATGAACTGTTCAAGATGGAAAACCTGAAAAGTATGCTGTCAGAGTTTCCTTTTAGGACAAAGAATACAATTATATTACAGAAGTGTTAAAACTAGAAGAGATGAAATCAGTTAATTTCCTCTGAAAAAGCTTGGAAGAGCTTCAGAAAAATAGAATGGACGACAACAGGAAACAGAGATCTGATCAGAGAGACAGTGGGATGGGAAAAATACTCGCTCCATTGAAGTCAGAGGTAGTTTTGGCATTGCCTTCAACGGAATGAGGATTTAGTCAACTATAATGTTTAATATACCACAATGTTATAGCCTTGTGCCTAAGGAGGATGCTGTGTCCTGAAATCCTTCTCTTTGCCGTAGGTGCTAGCTGGCTCCTGGTAGCTACCTGCTGTCAGGTGCTGGCTGGGAAGTGGTGCATACAGCCCGGGAAGGGGAAAGCTGCGTAGCAGCGTGAGCCTTACTGCCTTGCATTCCTCCTGTTTTCTGCGTCCAGGCCAGCTGCTTTCTTCCTCCTCTCATGAAAGCTACAGAGATGTTTTCTTTCTGTACATGAGGTCCTCCACTCCAGTTTCTCCAACGATCCCTAGGACAGCTTCTCTCAGCTGGCCCTCCGGAGGGCTAATTCCCAGACCTGCCAAATCAGCTTCTCTTCCCCTCTTCGCTCCATGTCACTGTCCCCATGCTCTTTTAACAGTGAGAAGATAGGCCAGAAAACATGAGCCCTTTTGCAGCCTCCATCCTTGTCGGTAGCTACTCCTTGCCGCAGCTGGATAGCATAAGGTCTTCAGTTGTAGTCTTTATTACTAGGCTCCAGTGAGAGACACCCCTAAGTAAAACACTGAAGCAATTGCTTTGTACTGTAAAGGGCTTATCAATGGTTTTGTTTCCTCTTCTTCAACTGATCAAATTCTAGATGGCTCTAGAAAGAACACAAGTGCCGTGGTTTAGCAGATAACGAAACAGTTACAGTGTGCTGGAGAGCACGGCAAGTAGTTTTAACTCTGCAGTCTTGTGCTGTTCTTGGCTACTGCCAGCATGCTGTACCAAAAAAAGTGTGTAAATACTCAAATGAAATCACTCAAACGTAACTGGAAGACACAACTGTTCTTCCTGGGTTTCAGATTTTCAATGTCTACGTTATTCTGGGACTAATGGCAGCAAACTTTGTTTCTGCTCTTGCATAGCTTTTAGGTGCAATCCCATTTGAGTAAGTACCCAAAAGTCTAGTCTTAACAAACCAGCTTTCCTAATTCAAAAAGGATGGAAGACAAATTTAAGAAGTACTGTGCTGCTTTGTGTCACTGTGAAACAGCAGGTATTCTTCAAACAGCCACAAACAATGTCAGGTGTCCCAGACTCCCTGAAGAAAGACAAAACCAGGAAGATCCTACTAAAAATAGGAAAATGGGGACTTGTGCTATTAAACCCTTAGTCTGACTGGTCTGAGAGGGGCTACCTAGCAGAGGGGCTGGTTGCTGTCTTATTCATCAGCATTGCCTGCAGCCTGCACATTCCTTATGGCTGACGAAGAACCGGGACAATTTCCTACGTCTGGTTAGGTGAAGGCTGTTCATGGAAGTTATGACACTTAAATTTGTGAGGGATATTTCTGAGACTGTTTCTGGGAGATGATTTACCATAATAGTAGGTGCAACTGCAGACTCCTCCAGAAAAGAACATTTGATGTCTAACACAGACAGCTGCTGATGTAAATGTTTATGAAGAGTTTGTTAAGTATGTGACATTGCCTGTATGGTAATGCAGAAATTATACTGCTTGTGAAAGATATGTTATGATATAAAAATCAGCGGATGAGGAATGGATGAGAATGGTGCCAAAACAGGACCACTGCTATGATGAATGTAGTGCCAAGCAAGTGCAGCAAGAAGAAAATCTATTAACTACATATATTCACTGTTAGTGGCATATCTTGAATTTGTCATTTTAAGATGCTATTAAAATTAATGCTGTCCTGAGAGGTACTCTTGGAATGATGTATAAAATTGCCTAATTAGTTAAAAAAAAAAGAATTCCAATGAGATGCTAGATTTTGGAGAGAAACAGTGAGCAGTTAAGTACGCCACTAGGCACTCATAAAATGCTCTCCTTGGAGGAGAACGCTTTGTCTCTGATTTCTGAGAACGGCCTTGCAGCAGGAACTGAAGTAGGAACTGAAGATCAGATCTGCAAATCTTTCAATTTTGAAAGGTATTCTTTTCCTTATTAAAAGGTATTTTACTGAATGGATTCATACTGCAAATCAGTGGGTTTAATTAAGTGAAATAAATTACCCTCTTATTGAAACTCTCTTTCATTTACAGATGCAGACCCTGAAATCACCGGTCGCTAGTTTCCATGTCCATGATTTAATCTCACAGTGAAACAGAGGGAACCCCTGATATTCGCCTCTGGCAAAACAAATGCAAACATTTTTCAGATCTCTTTCTCTTCTTCCCATCCAGTCCATTGTAGGACCCAGAAACATATTTAATGACCTGTCTGTGTGCTGTGGGATCTGTAAAATAATCAGAATAGCTAAACCTTTGGTCCTACAGGGCTAACAGCTGATAGGAGAGACCAACACATTTTAGAAGGCAGAATGGTGTCAGAAATAAAGAAAAAAGCACAGGCAGGCACAGGAGCTGGCACAGAGCGTTCTGCGTGCGTAGGGAGGGAAGTGTTAGAAATGCCAGAAGACGGAGGCGGAGGGATGCACGGGAGCAAATGGAGACCTCCCCAGGTCCAAGCTGTGATAACCCAGCTTTTTCAGGTGAGGTTGTTCTCTGAGCTGCGCCGGTGAGGAGTGCTGAGCGTGGTTAGTGCTGGGGAGGGACTGAGCTGAGCATTTCTGCAACCCAGACGGAGCCTCTGGTGTCCCTGCACCTCGGCGCTCTGCACATGGATTTATCCTCCCCACCATCCGTGGCTGTGAGTGTTCATCTCTTCTGGCAGTAAGCACCACAGCAAGGCCTGTAGGTATGACCTCCTCTACCGTGGCAGTACCCAAGTCAGTAAGTGAAATCACAGCCTTGTATTGATTTTATGTTCTGCTGATAATGAATTTGGGAATCCTCTGGGATTAGGTATATGTGCTGACACAGAGCTATGGGGAGGGCTCCTGTATTCCTGTTTCACAGCAGCTAGCCACTATTGACACACACATTTTTGTTACAATGATGTATTAAAATTCAATATGTGTATCTCATCTTGTTTAAAACAAGAGGAGGGGAGATGTGGGGAGGAGGGACGGGATTGGCCTGCTAATCCTAATAAAAGGAAACCCATTCAAATGAGTAATTTTATAAACTACCGAGCACTCGTGCTGAATAAGAAGTGAAGCCTACTGCTATTAGCTTTGGCAATAACAGGCTGCTTTGATTATTAAAGCCACCATGAGGGAATACCTAGCAGCAGATGCTGCCAGTGAACCACATAGACTTTAGGCAGGAGATCCTTTCAATATGTAAGTGCAGGGAAACATTTCCTTTAATAAAAAAGAAAAAAAACCAAATTCCCACCACATTCAAAGTAAAACTATTGCAAAAAAAAAAATTGTACTATCCATGCTCTAACTGTACAAATGATCCTTTTTCTGTGCTAGGAGGTATACATTGCGTGGTACGAACACACCATTGCACCATCCACTGCTGTGTAATGCTTAGAACGCGTGCAGCAGAGACAGAGATACAAAAGGAGGGGGACATGCACCAGGAAACCTGGAGGCAGCTCCCAGGGTGTCAGACCCTGCCTCAAGCAGACATCATTACAGCCCTCTCCCTGCGAGTACAGGGAGACACAGAACAGGAGCCCCACGTGAACAGCTACAGTAAATATTAGAAACCATTTGAGAACCAACTTTAATAGTTAAAATTTAATTTTGGTACTTCGATGATTTATATATTAATATTTCCTGATTCTTGCTTATGGAAGGCAGTGCTTGTAACATTTACAAAGCTCCCACAATCCTCAGAATGTGCTTAGATAGTGGTTTTGAAGGCATGTGCTGCTAATCAATGTGTTAATGATTTCTTCCATGCTGTAATCCATCATTTTATCACAGCACACAATTTAGCAATTTGCTTATGCTAATTACTACAACAGCCAGAGCAGTTCTGAGCACAGCTCCAGGCTATGGCTAGAGAAATGTTTGCCACGTTATTTACATTTCCTCCGATTACCATGGGGAAGGCCCAGAATCCAAAAAAACCACGAAAAATTTACTTAGATACCAAAGATATGTTTCTTGCAATCAGCAGGTTTCCCTCGGTGATCACTGCAAAGGAGGCTTACGGAAAGCTGCTCTCATCTCCAGAGCCACTGCACTCCCGGGTGCAGACGTGAACATGAGACAGCCAGGAATGAGAGGTAAAAGGGGCTTCTTGCACTGCTGCTTGTGCCACAGTACCTGTGGTCAGGCATCGGGGCTGTTAACCACAAGAGCAAAGCAGTCTGAGAGACAGTAGTTTGGCAGATAAAGAACCAGGCGGGCATCACATTCGGGCTTTATTTTCTAGCTTTTGTTGTACTGCCTGTTTAGGCTGCTTTGACCTTTCTGAGGGCAGGAAGCATTGCCAGGGTACCCTGCTTGCGTGAGCGTGTTCCTAACTGAAGGTATTTTGCCAGTGCAGTCGGCAGTGCGCGGGCATGTGCCCCTGCTGTAGTCTGTCCACATGCGGCTGCTCACTGGGGTAAACAGAGTTCCTCTCCTTCCTATCTGTGCTGTAGAAATTTTACCCACCTCTTAAGCACAAGAGGGGGATTCACAATATCCAACCACTAGTGCAGCCCACCCGTACAGGCAGCTGATGGCGGCTGCAAGCAAGGAGGAGCCTTCAGCGTGTCCTGAGACGGGATTTTAGTCCGCAAGGGTCGACGGTCCGGTGCGTCTGAGGGAGCTGCCAGCCAGGCTACGGGCGCTGAGATGCTTCTCCCTTCCATCCTGGGGGAACCCAGCAAATATCCGCGTTGGCTTGGGCAGTGTCAGGCGCTCTCCTGGACGGAGCTCTGCATCTTGGGGAGCGCAACGGAGTCAGTCGCCCAAGAGAGTGAGCACTGGGCGGGTGTTTCAGAGGGCAGATGTGGCTGGAGGGCACTTGAACCTACTGCCATGCCCCTGGCCTTGCTGGGAACCTGAAGGCAATGTTGAAATTGCAGCCCGTCACAGAACAATAGTTTTCAACCTCCGTCATAATTGCCCTCTTAAAAGTAGCACAGAAGACTTTCCTGACAAGGCCATTACTGTTGAAAGGACAAAGGGAAAGTAGTTAGTCGGCTGTGTTCAGAACTGGGTTATCAAATTAGCTTCAGCCACTTTCAATTACAGAATCTCATGGTTTTGAAATGAGCTCTAAATGAGGGGCTATAATTCTTTGTCGGCAGTGAGCAAAAAGAACATAATCATCATTATTTAACAGGGGCCTACAGTCTAGCTAGCTCCAGGATAAGTTCGTCCAAAAGAAGAAAGGATTCAATTGGCATGAGCAAGGCAAAAGATCATCAGCCAGCCAGGCTTCAGTGCATTTCTCCATCCTGCAGCTATGGAAGTGACCTTGGGACTCATCCAGGAGGGATTTACTCCCAGAGCCATTCTGAACCACCAGCTAATGAAACATAAATACCAGAAAAATTAGAGCAGCAGGGATTGTCCCAGGCATGCATCGTTCCATCTTAAGCTGGGGCTTTGTTCTGACTTCCACTCTGCCTGAAGACTGTTGTTGTTATTATAATGGCAGTGTTAAATCCTACCTGTCTGGTGGCTGTTGGGTGTTACTGCTGCCTTCTATCACAGTAACAAGGAGAGAGAAGAGCTGGGCTCATGCCAATAGAAATAAGGTTCATTTGCAGGATCAGGCAGCCTTCTGGAACGAGCCAGTGCCTGTTCTACAGCATCTCATTTTCCTCGATGCAGTGGAGATGGAGTAGCTTTTTGCTATGCCGTGCTGCTACAGTCACTCTGCCCCAGTCAGCCAGAGGGTCTGGGTGCAGTAGACAAGCTTGCCTGGGGACCACTGGACCACCAGCAGTGGGTGCAAAACTTCTAGAAATGCAAGGGCACGATATAGGGTCTGTGGGAAGCGGATGCCATGCCATCACCATTCTCACAGAACCCATTCTCACAGAACCTATACCAAGGTTCAAGAGAATGGCTGTCCCTGTGCAGCCTCGCAGCCTCCTACCCCAGTCAGTCTGTGGTTAGGTTGCTTGGGACGGTCAAGTCCTCAGAGTCAAGGCAGTGACTGAGACCTCTGAGGCCATCTTCCAAACACAGTCCTTTAACAATATGCACAGGCGGCATCACTGAAATTGTCCAGGCTTCTTGGTCTCTGAGGGAGCTGCTGATGACATCCAGATTGTTTTTCAGCGCATAGTCCAGAGCAGCTACAGCGACAGAAATTGCAAGGACACCATTGTCATAGAGCCGTTGGTGGGCCACCAAGGGAGATCAAGAGATATCTTGGCAGGCTTCATTGCACACTTCATGACATCTATGTTCTCTGTAACTCAGGCTCTGAAACCAGTTTAAATACATTAAAGAGGCTGAATTATGGTCCCTCATTTTCTCAGTGCCTCCATCAGGAAATGAGAGACAGTTGTTCTTCTCTATATCTCAGGATGGCAGCTGCAAGGGTAAGTGTGAGAAGATGAGAATCTGCAGGGACAGAGCCACGGGAACCAGCACAGGCTTGTCTCCACGTGGAAGTGGGTAAGCAGTACAGGGAAGTATACCACATGAGCCAGTCTGCACCGATCCCCCCTGCACGCTCCTAACGCAACGGAAGTGTGAAGTCATCTGTCACATCTTGAACGTAAATTCCGATCTGGCCTGTCTCACACAAAGGCGTGTCTTTACCCCGTCTATCTCTAGGCTGACACACCTACCTAAGGCGCTTACGCTACCGCTGCGGTAGTGGAGAAAGAGGGGCCACCAGATTATGACGAGGTGAGGGGTAGGGAAGCAAGTTTTCAGCATTGTCTGGTACATTTTCAGGAAAATTTTACAGAACAGATGGACAATCCAAAGACCATTTTTCTCCTCCTGTTCACTTGATTTCAAAGGTCAAATTCACTGCCTTCTGCCTGTTGATAAGTTTGGCCCAAATATCTGGGGCAAAATTCTGTCCCTGCTGATATCAAGGGAGTTTTGCCATTTATTTCAACAGGTCATTGATTCTCTAATTTTTGTTCTGCGTTTCTTAATCAACATTGCCCTCAGGCTTGGGAATGTATTTAGATTTACACACAGTCATGAATACACACACAAATGAAAGCGACAGAGAAAGAGACCATTTCTTTTCAAGTCCCACAGCTTTTATTAATTTGTTCAGTCCTTGTTCTGTACATAAATTTTATTTTCAACAAGATTTCTATTCTATACAAGTTACAAAATGGATATCTGGGAAAACTCATGCCATTTCACACTAGATTTGTTGTTGCTGATGCTGTCAGGAATTTAGACATTGACTTTCTTGTTTCCCTTGACAGTTTTGTGGGGTTTATTCTGTTCTTCACCATAAATGGAGTTTCGCTGACAATGCCTAATAGCAGCTGAAATTACTTATAAATTTTCCTTGGGAAACATATATATATAAACCTAAATGATTGTAAACAGTGGGAATATGGAGGCCAGTCAGCTGTGTAGTATAAGATTGTATCGTGAAAAGGTGCAAAATGCCTCCTTAATGGGTGCATTGATTGACTAAGGGTTATAGCATTTACCCTCAACTTGCTGGTTGGAATGGCAAAGAACTTTCCTTTTAAAAAATCAAAGTTGACAGAAAATTAATGTTCCGATTAGCCCTGGAGTGGAAGGATCTCTTTTCTCATCAGAGAGATGGACATTGAGAAGAACAGCATGTAGTTCGGGCACGCTGTGGTAGGACCCCGTGAGGACCCCTGTGAAAAGGAGAAAATGAACAAGCAGGGCTCGGGTTCACTTCTTGGTTTGTCGCCAGGGTCACATGCTGCTTCCATGCCTTGGTTTCACTTCCATGAAATGGAGCTTGATCTTTCGCCTTCCTTGTGGGCTTTTTCTGTGTTGACACTTAGGTTTTAGACACTTTACAGGAAACAGAGAGAGTCTTGGGGCCTTGATTTTGTCAGATCCACTTAGTCCTGCTATGAATCAAAGTGTTCTTAAGTATAGACAGTTCTGTGTACATCTGTCATGCTCTTGGAGAACCTGTTAGCGCAAGGAAGATAGTTCCAGTTCTGAACTCTAAACACACTGGAGACCATTAGCAAGTCAAAACCTGCTCTCAAGGGATCTGTGAAATTCCCTGCAGTTTCTCTTTGGCTTTCAGCAAAGAGAAATCCCACTACCTTCCCTTGCCTCCACGACCACGGTACACGCATGCCCTCGTACATGGAGTGCAGTACATGTGCACTCACAGTCTGCAAGAGGAATTAGCACTTCAGTGTGCAAAACGAAGGGGCAGCTGGTATGGCTGTGTTGTGTTTACACACCTCATTCACCCAAACCTCTGTTAAATGGTCTAATGAAACAAGGTGCTCTGAGGGAAAAGCCCATTTAACAGAATAACAAATCCCATTAAGCTCAGTGGAGCTGGAAATCTACTGCATAATAAATTAACTCTGAATTCATGGCTTTGAACATAAATTTCCAGGTCTAGACTGATACATTTTTAAGCTTGCATGCAACTTGGCTAATAAGCTCAGCATTGGTTTTCCTTTGGATGCATTTTGCCGACAGTTATTCTCTCTTTCAGTTTCTGTTGGAGTTTTATTGCTCTGCCCTCCTGCTACAGAAGGAAGAGCTGTCATCATTACTTAAACTGCAGGAGCACTTGTGCATTCGTTTTCAAGAGTGAGACCACAAGATGGAAGGTATCACCCAGACCTGTAACCAAAGGACTGTCCCTGTCCCAAAGGCCTGGCACTCTAAGGCACTGTAATACAGCCCACGTATCCATAGAGCAGGGAGAGGAGAAATGCTGGCTCCGAGTGACACAAGCCATTTTAGGCTGGGAAACAGTATAGCTTGGTACAGGGCCCACAGTAATAAGCCAGGAGACAGGTTTTACTGATCTGGATGTAATTCAGCACGAATGTGGCTATGCAACTTGCAGGCCAGATCTGGCATGCCCGCTGCACTGTGGGAACCTACTTGGGGCCTGTCCAATATCTCAGCTTTGGGCTCTGTCATGCAGTGTAAGCATATGTTGTCTCCAGTGCAGCACGCATCAACTCTTGTCTTGAAATGGTCTTGCTGGCATGCTACCCGAGAGATACAGGATAGTCAACACAGTAAAATCCTGATAGAATTAATTTGAGCAGCCTTCCTTTCAGTTATTACTTCTGACTGATCACAGCAGCTACGTGGATTAAACAGTGAAGTCACCAAATCAAACTACTTGAATAAAAGCTGAATTTCCATCCTGTGAAGCCAGAATGCATCCTGCAAAGCTCTTCACTGACAAGGCAGCTCAGTCAGGTTATATAATTGGCACCCTCACAAGCTTTTCACCTTTGAGTGGTACTCGAAAGAAGTGAAGTTCTCTCCTACCCTTGAAAATATCGACGAAACTCAAAGAGAGTGCTTACTGCTGAATGTCCCACTGATCACAAGAAGCCGAGGGCACACTGCCTCACCACCACCAAGAAAAGAGCTTCTGGAAAGTCAATCTCCCTCCTCTTTAAAAAAACCAAACAAATCAGCGATTCTCAGGAGCATTCCCCCCAAAATTATTTAGATCCTTTGGGTCACTAATTCCTACTGTACGTGACATAAGAGCTCCAGATCTAATCCAGAGGCTACTTCTTTACAGCTCATATTCAGGAATAGCTGAAATGCACTCTCTACCTTTCCATGGCAGGCTGGAGGCTTTGCCTAGCCTGCCTGGATGTGCCATGGTGGTGTATTGAGCCCCTCAACACAGTATTTACAACCTCCCAAGGCACCAGGTGGACTTGGGCATGTGGGCCTGCTCTGCCTGACCGTGGGAGCACATTTTGGGGGCTTGACTTTGAGCAAGCAATGAATCTGTCCTTGTGGGCTGACGGTGCACCCTCTTCTGAAGGGCAACAGGGATGCAGACAGTGCATCTAAAGTCTAACTTATTGGGGTGAATCAATTCTGATGTAACTTCATGCATGTCAGTAAAATTACACTCGGTCCAGGAAATTCAGTACATCACTGAATTTATTGCTGTCTCCTATAGAGCAACTGAGATATTTGTGTAAGGAGAACTGTCAAGGGCAGAACACCAGCATCCTCCCCAGGTACATCAGAAAGGTTAGCTGGATGGTGCTGTTAAATCGCCATTAGTATTCGAGGTCAGCAAACCTTCTGCAGAGTGCCAGTCCATAAGAGGCAGGTGAGTAGGTGAAGGAGACCTCTCTGAGCAGAGTGGTAGTTGCTGGGATCTTCTCATCCTTCTGAGAAAATGACAAGTGCATTGGGGCCTGGAGTTTAGATCAATATACACCTGTTTCTGCTCCCCTTTCGGTCTGGCTTGGGGGCTAGGGCTATTCATTCAGTGCCAGGTAAGGGCTGGGGCTGCGGGCCGCAGCTGGGTAGCACCTATCGGCAGTGGTGCCGAGGGGACGGGTTAAAGTCAGGAACACAGAAATGAGGAAAGCGGCCAGAACTCTGGGAGTTACGAGGAAATCGCTATATATCACTGTATTTGGTGGATTGTGTCGTTTTTTGGGTTTTTTTTAACCTTTAGGACAGTCTGACCAGGCTCTTTGTTAGCTTGCTCTTTTTCGCAATTACCTTCAGCTTGTGGCTTTTTCTGGGCTGCTTGAAACCAAAAAGGTGTCAACAGGGTAAAGGAAATGTGGTAAGGGGAGGACAACGGAGCCCGTCACGGCTGAAAGGGGGGCGTAAAGGAAGCGCGGGGCAGAGACGGGATCCGCACTCGCTGGCACTCCCCGCCGGTGCTCGCCGGGACGTGCAGGCGGGGGGCCGCGGCCTCTGGTGCGGCGGCACCGCGGGCGGGGCGGTGGCAGGGGGCCTGCTGCTCGCGGTGGCTGCCCCGAGGCCCGCGCCGGCAGCCATCGCCGCAGCTGCCGCACCCGCGGCGAGCGGGAACAGGGGTGGGGCGGCCGGCGGGCGGGCTGCGGGGCTGTGCCGCCAGCGGTGCATGCCGGGAAGGGCGCGGCCATGCCGGCGCTGCCCGGGGCGAGGGGGGCGGTTTGGCTGTGGCGCGGGCCGCCGCCGGCGGGGAGCGGGTGCGAGGCCTCGTGTGGCGGCGCAGCCGGCTCCGCCGGCCGGAGCGAGGGCTGGTCGGCGTGGTGGAGGTAAGGCGGCCTCGCTCGCGTCTGTGGGCGTTGGTGGTGTGTCCTGTCCCGGGCGCTGCCTTACGAAAGGCAAGTGCTGTATGTGAGCACCGGCCACCCTCAAACTGGCCTTCTGCGCAAGGTGTTTTCCCCTTTGGCATGCGAGGAAAGGTGTTTTCCCCTTTTCCCTATCTCGCATGCGAGGAAAAGCCAAGTGCAGTTTGCACAACACGTTAACAAGCTTCCACTGGCACGCGCTCCCCGGAGGGTTTCTGTCAGTGGTGAGATCCTTACCGTGACATCCATGGGGTGTTCGCTGGGGACAGACCCCTCATCAGGGCTCTTTCCCGCTGCGCAGCCCGGGGTGCAGGCAGGGTGAGCCGCAGACGGGCGTTGCGCAGGGCTTGGCTGCGTCTGGTGGCACGTGTCCGCTTCCATCGCCCAGGCGGAAGGAAGGAGCCCGAAACTTTTCCTTGTTCTAACGTGCATTTTCAGCATGTTCATGTTTGAGGGTAATGTTTAGCTCCTGTTTTATTTCCTGGACTTAGCTGGACTAAACCAAGAAGCTAGAGTTAGAGCAGCTTGTGGGGAAGGGGGGAATTGCTGGTGGAGCATTTTTGCAGGTCTATATGTCAGAAAAAATGAATTAATTATTAAATACTGTGGAAAAAAAAATCCATGAACAATATTTCTGCTGTGATGCAGTTCAGCGTGGTCAAATAACCTGCTGAAGAGAAGAGGAGAAACATGCCAGGTGACACTTTAGAGAAAGTGTGTCCCTGGGCCTGTGCATTAGCTCATGTTGCAGATCCCAATACCACATTGGGTGAGTTGCTGTCAGGGACAGGAAGCAGAGGGGAGTGGGACTCCAGAAGTCTGTTTTGTGAATTTAAAATGGTCATTAAATAAGGAGAGTTTATCTTCTACTAGCGCTTCAGGTTCAGAATGATTCCTGAATACCAGAGCTGAGTATGAGCAACTTCTGCCCTTGAGTCACATGAACAGGGTATGATAAACTTGGGTTAACCTTCTGTATTGTTGTCTTTAGCAAGAGCTAGTTCATTGTTCCAGCTAGCCTCAAAGTCACAGCAGAGCACTGATGCTTGTGAAATTTAATATTCCTAAAAATGACAATTGCCATCACCCATAAAGTTCACTGCAGCCTGTTGTCTAGTGTCTCTGCACTTCTGCCGCTTGGCAATTTCCACGTTGCTGTTTTAAATAGTAAGTATTATCAGTCTCCAGAACAATTAAGGTGCATTTTATTGCTTATTGAAGAGATGGAAGATTCATGGAGACTATTTCTTCTTGTGCATGAGAGATTCACAGACTTCTTTGACCATGAATATTAAAATTGGAATTGAACTCATCCATATTTCTGAAGGTAGCAAAGATGAGCTCTTGTGTTGTACTTACAGCTTTACAGTAAGAGACTCAGCAGCTCTTCATAAGTTTCATAGGAGCATGAGTTGATTATTTTGGGTTTTTGTAAGTATAAAAGCATTGAAATGTGTGAGTATGCTTTAAGAGTTGTTGGCTCTCTGACTTTTTTTTAATAAATAGCACACAGCATTTTTTCTGTTAAGGCAAAGTTCAAATAGAGAAAACCAGCTTGCTTTCTTCTGTATGCATTTTTGTGTAGTAGCTTCTCAAAGGACAACTCCTAAAATAAAACTGTTTACAATAACTTCCTCAGACAAAAACATTTCACTTCTAAGATTGAGCATAAAATTTTCACGTCTTGCACTTCAGCTCTGATGTGCCTTGCTCTCATATTTTGCCCAGAGGCTTGATTATCGTTCCATTACTAATACAAATGGAGGAGCTTTTGTTTCAATTCAAGCTCTTCAAGTAAACGCTCTTCAAGTCATCAAGGTCTAGCCACTATACTCTTTTAATCTCTAGCTGTAACTTTGTTGCTTTTTCCACTCACTGTTTAAAATTTGTTTTTTGTTCACCCTTCTATAACTTGAATGTAATGGTATTTTTCCCCTTTTCATCACTGTTCTCCTTGCTTGCTATGTTTCTTGCTTTGCCATACCTTTATGATGGTGTATGTTGCTTGAAGTCTCCGCAGTCCATCTTGAACCCTGGAGACTACACAAGTGTGTTTGAAGAAAGATGTAAGAGGATAGCATTTCCCAATACCCAAGAGGACAGCATTATTTATAATACTGGTTAGATTTATTGCTAGGTACTACGGACTAGTGTATGCATTGAATGAGTCCAGTTCCTTGCCTGTCAGCTTTGTAATTAATGTAAGCAATTGTTATCATGGTTCATCTGGTTGTTTAGTGTTTCAGTACTGCAAGTTCATTGTTCCCATAAGTTGCCCCAGTGCTCTCCTAAATAAAATGAAGAAATGTCTGTTTCCCTGTAGTGGATGCAAATGAACAAAGTGCTGCTTCTGACAGAAATTTCGTAATAGTAGCAAAAATGAAATAGAGTCACCTCTTCTTTACAGTAAACTTAGACTTTCTCCTTGGCATTTCTGTACAATTTTACTGTAGCATACATGTACAAATTACTGCTCCGATAAACAATCATTGAGGGCATTCAGAACTTGGAGCTGTTGCAGTATCTTCTTGTTTTTACTTATATTCTAAGAGTCAGATTAACTACATTGGTATATGTCTTGAGTCTGCTGAAGTGAAAGTGTCATTTTCCTAATAGAGTTTTGTTCTATGACTGCATTGCTAATGGCCTGTTCACCCTGCTTCCTAGAAACGGCCTAATTAAAGGTTTGACATTGAAAAAGTGATAAAAATTTACATGAAGAGGTATCGAAGGAGTTAATTTTTTTTTCTGGTGAGTTGATAAGTAATAACATGCATTTTGGTAAATTAGAGCTCTGATTCAATGGACTTACTGGACAGAAGCATCTATTCAAAGGGTGGCATTTAGTTCTCACTAATTTCTCTGAGACTTAAGCATGTATCTAAAGTTAAGCAGATATTACAAAAGATAGATCCTGAATAGGGAGTGAAACCTCTATGTCAGTATTTGGCAGGATCATACCCATAACTCTGCATATGTATTTACTTTTGAATATACATTTGGCAGTTTAAAGGATGGCCCTTCACAAAATTTAATGGGTGAATAACTAATATAGGGTTAGGTTCTTGGTAGCCTTACTTGTACTGAGTAGTACACACGTCATACAACAGTCCTACTGAAGTAATAGACTATCAAAAACATATCAGTAACGGTACTGGAATCTGTCCCATTATTGTTGACTGGCTGAGAATATCAATATTTCTCATGCCTAATTTGAATTCACCTATATATATATATTTAAAAGGCACTTGTTTTTGCAACAAGCAGGGAATAGGCCTTTGTATAGACACAATGGCATAATTTTTCCTCCCAATGCAACTGTATTGGCCTAAGTGCGGTTATAGTAGTCCAAATTAGTCATTGATGTATGGAATAGAGCTGCAGAACTACTGGAGGGAACTTTCTTCCTGCTGTTATATTGTCAGAGAACTGTTTCATCTACCTCCCTTGCCATGATATACTGTGTTTTCAAAAGGATTCAAACCTGCAGGCAACTTCTGCACTCATCTTTAGTGCTTAAAATGCGACATGTAAATCAACTAAGGGCAATTACAAGCATCGCCAGGAGAACTGCAAGCACATGACTGAATGCTTGTAGGCAAGAACATACTGTGCACTGAGTGTCCATGGAGTTCAATAGTGTAAGTACGTCTTTCCCGCTTTAAAGCTGTGTGTGTACGTATGCAGATTTCTTTATTAGTTATCTGTGCTCAGTGAGGAAGGAAAGACTCGCTGGTCATCACAAGCTCTGTATCAGGGCCCGTTATGAGCACAACAAAATAGAAAGTACCTCATCTTAGCGGGTCATACAATTCTGTGTTAACTGTCTTCGTGTCTGTTCTTTTGAAGTGTGCCTGCAACACATGGTTGTAAGTATCCGTAACAAGAATTTATGCTCTAGCATATCAGGCTTAAGTAGAGAAGGCTCTTGTTGCTGCCTCACAAATACATTCCATGTTTTGGGGAGATGGCATATTTTGAAGACTTGAATACCAGGTTTCTAGGAATACAAAAACGTTTGAGGAGCCACTAGACAGATGAGGCAAGCTGCCAAAAGAAGGGCAAAGGCTCCTGTTATTGTAGAACCAGCAAGGGAAAATCTGAGTGTACCGTAACTCTGTTGAGAATCCAAACTTCTGCTGAGTAATTCCCTGTAGAAACATAAAACCTTCTATGTGAAGATCTGACCCACTTCAAGCAGTGAAACCTTAGCGTTTCACAAAAGGCAAGTAACCAGACTGTTAACAAGAACCATTTGGGAATTAGGTAATTTAAATCTTGTAAACCCAATGGGGAGAAAAATCTCTCGATTGAGCTAGGGAGATCTCTAGCAATTCCCTGCATTAATTCCCTGCATTTCTTGGAAACAGTATGTCTGTCCTGTTACTGGCCATCTCACAGTCTGACCTCTCTATTGTTCAGTTTTGCCCGCAATTAACCTAAATATGCTGAATATGCTGATCTGAGCAAGAGAGGGCCCTGCATCAAAGTAGGCATAGGTCTTTACTAATTTATTCCTGTACCTATGGCCCCGGAGGTCTTTACTTCAGTTGCAGATAGCCAGAGCCACGAGAATGTTGTGTGGGACCCTGAGCGTGGATTTGTGGTGGGTATGTGGCAGAAAAGCTGCTAAGTATATTTTTCACTGTAGCTGTGAAGCTGCCCGTTTTGTGGAGTTGATTATCCTAAGTTGCTTCTATGCATCCATCTCTGCAAAGAAATGGCCCTTAGCAGTGTCCTTCCTCCTGCAGCAGGGACCTTGCATGCCAGTGTATCTGAGCAGAAAACTGAACCTATGTGTTCCCTGGGAAGCTGTTGTACCATATGTTTATAAGCTACTCAAATAGCCTACCCGCCTGCCTTCTACCCCCCCCCCCCCCTTATGTGCTTTAAAGCAAAAAGCAAATGTGGTTTTGTTTGGGTTTTTTTTTGCACTGGGCTTTCTTTTTCTGGCATCAGGTTTTTTTGATTTTTGCATGCACAGTACATGGAGGAGAGTCATTCCTGAACCTAATATGCTTTTTTTCCCAAACCAAAGATAAAAAAACAGTAAAAACTTCCCTGTGAGATTGGATTATGAGCTCGCTGGCTGGAGATGCTCACCTTAATCTGTTTGGATGCAAAGGCATTGCTTAGTCAATGACAGAGCTTTTAGGACTGCTACAACACAAATGAATGATGCCACAAACTTTTTCTTTTCCCTGTGCCCAAATAGAGGTAGCAGTATATCTGCATAGACAGGGTGCTAGAGTGAATTAATTCAACCCTTGGGGAAAAAAAAGGAGAAAAAAAAAAAAAAAAAAACCAAACCAAAAAAACCCCCAACAAATAAAAAAAAAAACCAAACAAAAATCCCGCAACTTCATTACACCCAGATGCAACTGAACAGGAATGCTCATTTTTTTTTGAGAGGCTTATTAAACTTTGAAAAAGCATAGTATACAGTAGAAGGAGGATGTGCTGTGCATATGTAATTATTGGCCTTAAATGCTCTCTCTGAGCACAGCTGAGGAAAAGTAAGAAACCTGCACAACAGAACTACAGTGAGGTGAAATACATAAAATAACAAAGCCTGTCCCAAAGACTCTCACAAAACCGAATATCGTAGAGCCTTTGCAGTTTTGGGATAAGCAGTGGTTGCCACAATTGAAGATTTGGCAAACAAGTCTTTTAGCCTGGGAAGTAAATTTTAGTGGCATGTAGGCTTATATTCTACTTGCCTGTATTCAGTAGCCATCTTTGTCTGAAAATAATGATGGCTTGAAATTCAAGATGAGCTGCTTGGCTTTGGTACCTCTTGCATGTCGCAGCACTGTTTCCCCCAGCCTGCTCCTCAGTGCTGCCATACATCCAGTCCTCTGTGAGATGCAAGTCTAACACATGCTTTGGGTTGATGTTTGCTGGCTTAACATAGTCTCCCCAATGCTCATAGTAAATGAGCAGACATGGGACTTAGTGAGCAAAGGCAACTCATCTGAAATGAATGATGGTAAATGTGTAAATAATTCACAGCCTTTATGCAGCTCTCTGCGCATCCCACACTATATACATGTGAAACTTACCATGTGCAGTAATTTCAAACATGAATATGGGAGCCAGCCTTGTTCAGTGTTATTCAGGCAAATATTGTACATATTTTACAAACAAAAAATGGTGGCTTTAATGATGCTGCTGAGAATCCATCGCTGCTGGTCAGGGCCCAGTGTGCTAGGCACTGTACAAGAGAAAACAGCCTGGCCTGGAAGAGCTTCCAGTCAAACCATGGATGCCAAATGGATGTAGGCAATGAGAAGAAATGCTATGGTAATAGTTACTCTGGGTGCCCCAGCAGCCTGCCTATTAAAGGTATCTTGTAGATGTCCCAGGAAAAGAGGGATCTGAAGAAGAGCAAACCTGATGTTTGCACATGCCAAGTCTCTTTTTGCACAGTTACTGTTAGGTAGAAATGCCTGTGCAGGAGGAGGAAATGTCTCTGCTTCTCACTGACTTGATGTTCTCTCTGTATACCTATGTATATGTGTGTATAGTTTGTTTTTTTTTTTAATATGTATATATGTTAGTCGTAGTAATTACACTGCAAAAGAAGAAACCTAAATAATCAAGGAAGAATGAGCTTTAGGTGGCCTAATTAAAAACCTGCTCTCTTTGTTAGTTAGCAGGGTAATCTAAGTCAACCTCTGGCTCTAAAGATTTTCACTGTACTGCAAAGGAAATTAATCATCTGTTAAAGAGTATTTTCCTTACTCTTCGCCTTGGCAAAAGAGTATTGGCTTGAAGTGGATTTCGGAAGAAAATGAATAGATGCAGCTGAGATTGTTTCTTTTATTTTTTTTCTTAGTTTGGTGGTACATTCTTTATTAGAAAGAAACACCGTGCATATTGATTCCTGTATGGGTACCTGCTAGTCTGGAGTGCTTCACACTGAATAACTTGCATCCAGGGCAAACTCTTCACATGTATACTTCTCCTCAGGAGTCCTGTGCTTCTGATAAAACCGTCTCTCAATTTTATCTTCTCTTAACTGATGAATTGTTTTTCTGTCAGTCTAAGGTACTATTACAGGTTTTAAATAGTTAATTTATACTTGTGTTTTGATAATAGTTGTGACTGGGAAATGTGGAGAAAGAAGAGAGCAGTAATTTTCTAGAAATATTCATGCTTTTAAATATTCTTCTGCTGAATGAAGATGGTCTTCATTAAAAGTTACTGCATGCCAACACACATGAACCAAATGGTACAGATACTGCAATATTTGAAGTCTCTGCTGCAGTGTAGATGATGACTTGGATTTAGTAAGATCTGTCTAAGGTAGCTTTTTGGGTCCTGTTTCTGTGATGAGAGGACATATAAGAAAATAAATCTCCTTTATGACTAAGCTGACTCCTTGTGGAAATAGGCATTGCTCTTTTAAAGTCTGTAGGATTTTAGTCAAGTTTGCATCAGCTGTAAATCTGTCCCAGGGTGTTTTCTGTGTGTTGAAAGGGGGTCGGGATTGTGGGGTTTTTTTTCCTTAATGTATTTACATTGGGGGCGGGGGGAGATTTGGAAGAGGAGGAGAAAGATAATTAGCATTTATGTAGCAATCAGGCATGCCAGGTTCTCTTGAATTATTAAACTTAATTAGTTTCATTTATTATTCCTGCAGGCTACAAATATCTGTATTAAATGCCAATCTAAACTGTGGTATGTTTGATCTGGTGGGAACATGGATTTGGTAATATACTGCAATGCCACTAAACTCTTGATTAAACCCATGATTCTGCTGTGCTCTCATTTTATGAATAGTGTGTGTATTTTCATACAATGCTGGTAGAAAATAAGAGCATCTTAAAGTGTACTCAGCATTGTGTGATACCTCAGTAGTCCAGTGGATGTTTCCATATGTATTTCTGAAGTTATTTAGGTCCTGATTTCACAAAAGCTTGTATGTGTGCAGAACATTATTCACTGATGGCAAATACTTGTGCAAAACCTTGCTATAGATGGCACTTCTCCTGGCAAAACCTGGCTTCTGAAAAGTGATGTTTTTCTTTGGCTTGTAGTTAGTAACAACTCAGGGTGTTGGTTGTGTCTTGGTAAATAATACAGCTATGGCCTCATGTTGAGAAAATACTTCCTCTCATTTTTATTGTGTAGATGATGATTCGGTCCCTGCCCCATGTTAATTACGCTCCCGAAACAGACAAAAGAGAAAACACTTCTAGCTGTGGTGAGCAAGGAATAGCCTGTATGGAGAGCAAAAGATTGGCACAGAGCTTGTCGGTTAGCGGAATGAAGAATTTTTACTTGTAAGAAGCTGGTCTTGACAACTGGGGAGATGTCGGGTAGCAATGCAAATCAAAACCTGGCTACAGTGCCTCCAGTCATTACCATGCTGTTGGCTGCCAGCTGCAGATTCCTTGTAGACAGATGATCATGGACACCAGGTCTAACATACCATCACCGGCTTGTTAGTCTGCAACTCCTATGTAAGTCCAAGAGCATCCTTCCTGCTCTTGAGAGCTAATGACCCTCTGAAATGAAAGCTTTCGTTTAGGCAGGATAAAAGAGGGTGTGGAAATAATTTGGTGTATAGTAGGAGTAGGTTTGTTGCATAGGATGGTTTTTTACATGTTCACTTTCTCAGAGAAGACCTTCCAGAATTCTAGGTACTTTTTGCAAGCACTAACTTCCCAGATAGCTGTTTCCAGAAGGCCATAAAACACCTCCAAAGTAGGAGGAGGAACAGCTAAGTACAGCAGTGCAGACTAGAAAGGCAGAACTGTATTGAAGTAGGCCCAACTTAGTCACTTAAAAATTCATTGAAGCCTACAGTTACTTAATTTTGCAAAGAACAGAATCTCCCAGTCCAGCTGACATTTCAGTACTTTATCTTCGTTTTGTAGCTCAGGTGAGATTTTTCTAACCTTCACAAAACAGTGACTTGATTCAACTTCTTACTTCTGACCAAATCCAGATTGAAGTAATGTACCTTTGTAGAGCTCTTGGATCCATTTTACGTATTAATTGGTAGTCATGGTTGATTAACAAAGGAAGGGTAATAAAAATTACTCTAAATTGTGGGCCTGTCCCTGGCTGTGTCAACTGATCATCATCTTTACTGTTAGCTTCTTTTTTTGGCAAGATGATGTGCACTGTAACTTTGTTGTATTCTAGTTGCAAATTAATCTGTTGCAAAATAATTAATTAGTCTTGTATATTATGAAAGGCAGTGAAAAAGCAAGAAGGCAATTCTCATGCCAAAAGGTTAGTGCTAGCTAGAAGAGAATAGTCCTTTTAGATGGAAAAGGACATGGATTTTGACAGAAATTTGATGGAAAAACAAATTGGGAAGAGGGAGAGATGGAAGTGGAAAGAAGGTAATGAAATAAATGATGGAGTTTTGCCACTCTCCAGTGTTTCAGCACAATTCGTACCTGCAGCCCCACTCACTGAGTGATGATTTAGTCATATCAGCTGGCTTTTAGATTCTTCTCACATTCCTGGGATTTCAGTATTCCCATACGATTGCACTGCATTAGTGCTGTAATAATGTTGCAGTTTGCTATTAATTACCCTCCTGTACTGTTTCAGTCATGTGATAATTTAGTTTTAGACTTTAACTGGTCATCCTTTTTAATTATCAATTAGTAACGGTGTATATTTCCCTATTGGTTTTGTTTTCTGATGCTGTATTGGAATATGCCAAAAGGTTATGAACAGGCTGCTTAGTGAGACATTTTGTCTTTTAAAAAAACAGAGAGGGTGAAAGGATGAATGGGCAACAGTAGCATCCTAAAGCAGTAAGAGCTGTGTAGTTTATTCATGTTTCTCTCTCCTGAGACATGGGTTCCGTGTTACAAGCAAAGGCTGTCCGTCCAGGACAGAATTTTGAAGACCAGGGCTTTGGAGAAATAATTATTTTCCAAGCTCTGCACACAAACCAGGATCTGTCCTGCCAGTATATCACAAGTAGACTCAATTATCATACTGAATGTGTCTTAAATAGTTGCTGGCATTTTTAGGTCAACAAGAACCTAGTTAGGAATAATGACACTTTAAATTATCAATAACTTGGGTATTGGCACCATGCTAACAGCACAGTTAGCTTGGTGCTTTGATCTGGAGCACCAGCCTGTCTGCAAGCTCACCTATGCATTGCAAAGTTATCACCCTTAAATATTGTATCTGTTCCTTCCTGCTCTTAAGAACTAATGACCCTCTGAAATAAGAGCTTTCATATTTACGCCTTTTGGCTAACTGTTGTCTTTGGGAACCTGGTCTTTACAAAGAATGGTTCTTGCATGGACTGTTGTAGGTCCCATATGTATAAAATACATATTGCTATAAAGGCCTATTTAGCAATGAATCATCTGTACTAAAAACCTGTTTCCTTAAATGATCTTCTAAGCCCCATTCATACATGGATTTGTTGCTACCATCTTTTATAAGGCATGTCAGGATACTTCTCCTGTGGAGGTAAGAGAGAGGAAAAGAAGATGATGTGCAATGTCAGAGTCCCCTTAATGACTCGAGTGGCCCAGGTGGAAGGGTGTCCTTAATACACAGCATAAAGCACAAAGATGATTTTGCAAGGGATTTGTTGATACAAACTGTGGAGAGGAGAGATGACAGAAAAGTCTCAAGCAACAGCGAAAATTTCACAGTCAACATAGAAGGCTTTAAGGAAAGTGACTTCTAATGAATCACAGACTGAAATCACTGAGAATTGTACTAAAAACTTATTGCAAGAGCTTAATTTGTGTCTTGACAAGGAAGTAAATTATTTTATGAAAATAGCTGCATTTAATAGTATTTATCATACTTTGATCTATTTATGGCATGAGATACTGTAAAATATCCTGAGTCCTTCATCAAAACTGGGCGTGACACAGGTTACTGCTAACAGGCAGCTCCTGCTTTCTCTGAAGTAGTCCCAAACTCCTTAGTGCTGATGCTGTAGCGATGTCAAGACTCATGTGAAAAAGCTGCTTACAGCAGTTAACTCTGAACATCTTTAGCATTATCTTTATGTTAAAGTTGGATCACAAATGCCCAGTCCTGAATGGTTCTGAGTGTCTGTAATACAAATTGATTTAATTTAGGGTTTGATTTTTATTTATTTATTTCCCAGTGGAAACTGGATCTGTGTGCTCAGCAGATGCTCAGCTTCTGTCAGGAACTGAACCCTAATTAATTCATATTCCCTTTTTTGTATGTATTCTCTGAATGTTTTTCCAGTGTGGATGAAGCTCTTGAATTTAAAAACACTTCTAAGATTGAAACATCTGAAAATGTGCTTTTTAAAATTCAGTTACTATGTGAATCAGCACTAATCTCTGAAAATAAAATTAGATTTTTCAAGAAAAATGGGTCTGCGATCATTCGCCAGATTTATGTTCCTTCACAAATCCAGACAGAAAGTCAGACACTGGTAGATTGGGTATAACACTACCCAAATCTAGTAAGGCGTTAGATATGCAGTAAACACACAGAAACTGCTGACAGAAAACATGTTAATCTTCTGTTTTGACCTCAGATTAAAAAAATGGCTCAATTGCTTCAAACCATCAGGCAAACTTATTGGAGAAAATTAATACAGGAAACATCCTGGAATATCTCACTGTATTCTTGGGGCCAAATTCTGTCATCCAGCATAGCTGTGTCCTAGCTGTTACGCCTCCAAGATCAGCTTAGTATAAATGACCGTAAAGAGTTTTGATCGGGGGCCCAGATGCCCTTACTTAATTTGAAGTCCAAACAGAACAAAAAGGCCATCCGAGCCCCAAAGCACTCTGCTGTCAAAGTGCTCCATGCTACGTTTGTGTAGTTTTGAGGTCTCCTGTTCCTGTTTTCTTAACAGAGACCATTCAAAAGAGTGAAGTTCTGGTTTGGATTGATCAGTGTATCCTGGCTAGGTGAAATACAGACTTTATAAAATATTTAGCCATGGAAAATGTAACACTTGGCACCTCTTCCTAACAAAATGACACGTGAAGTCAGATAAAACGCAGAGGTGGAAGGGGCTTGTGCTATACTTGTGAATAAAAGCACAAGTGTAGTGGGAATAAACTGAACTTGTGAAAGTAGAGCCTCTTAAGAATAGTCGTCTAAGTGTCAAAACAAAAAAAAAAAATCCAAGGGCTGCTATTCGTCTGATGGACTTGATTTGCTATCCTTTACTGGGGGAAAAACAACCAAATGAGGACAGGCTGTGGGGAAAACAGGCTGTCAAACAGGGTGACGAATCTGCACACTGTGGTCTAATAATGTTGTTTCTGTCTTATTAAAGGTAATGAGCTTCTATGAGAAATGAGCAACTGCCAGAGAAGATTTTTGGCAGGGGATAGAGAGGAGAGTCCCAGCCTGCCCTCCTGCTGCAGAGCAGGGGGAAATACTGAATACTACCTGCATACTGAATTCAGAAGTCAACACATGCCTCATCTTTTTATTGAAGTGCTAAACAGATCTCCACCATTTCTTTTTTGACAAAGCACATTAATACATTGCTTCATTTCAGAAGATGCAAATGGAATGATAAATGGTGGATTCAGTGAGAGAGGAGAGTGGCTGTATTATTCTCCAGTGCTGTGCAGTGATTTTCTGTGTTCCTGTAAAACAGGTCCTCTATGTAATCCCCCACTAGTAATTAATTTATCTTCTTTCTTCATTTTAAAAGAAGATTGAAATAGCAAGGAAAGTGTGTATTCTGGACCATGTAAAATAAGTCAGGCAAGAGCTTTTAAAGTCACTGTATTGGCAGTCATATTTTGAAGAGATGCTACTGTTAGCTGTGGAGCTGTTCTTTTTTACAGGACTGAGCAGGCAACAAATGAAGCCAGCTTTCTGTGACTGGCAGTAGTGAGGCCTCTAGAAATGAGTCTGACAGGTGGATACCTACAGCTGGTACTGTTTAGAATGGGGAGGGAAAAATGCTGTTAGGAAAATGGCAACAAAGAGGGAGCAAAATTACCACCTAACTTCACTCTGCGTATTCCCATCTTTGCTAAATATATTAGGTACCAGTCCTGCACTTGTGGAGGGGTTAGACTTTGCAAACAATGAGCAGACAAGTTCCTTTGACTCACAAATCCAAAGTCAAAATAACCTGTGAACAACATTTGCAGTAGTGGTAAATATTAAATTCAATATGGGAGCATTACAACATCTGAGCTTCATGTAGACCTTCAAACTGACCTGTTAGCTTAGAAAGCTTACTTACATCACACTTTTTGTACTGAAATAATGAAAGCAGGAGATGTTTACTATTTCATAGAAAGTCTACCTGTTTACTTATAGAGTGATTTGCTCTAATGACTTCTTAGAGAAGAGCCTCTTACAACATTTCAGTAAACTTAGTTTATTTACAACAGGCTAAGGACTTAACCTGTTTCTGATACAAAATTAAAAGCCTGAGCTCACCCAGCAAAGAAAGATTTGATCAGTCAGTTGAAAAGATGTTCTTAAAGTTCATAATTCAATACAGTATAAGCAGGGTTGGGGACAGGGAAGCCACTTACCATAATGACATTGACTGCCCTAAGGATTAAAATCAGAAGAGAGGGTTTAAAGCAGTGCAGACATTAATGGACCATTGAAGAGCAGCTATGATCAGAGCACAGCCCAGTTTGTTGGTGTGATCTGATCAGTACCAGATGCTGCAGTACTGCAGGCAATGTCTTCCTCTCCCACTTAGTTCGAAGTTGGCTGACGACCTGCAGGATGGCAGTTAGTATCCAGCTGTTAAGAGCAGGGTCTGCATTAAATGCTGAAAAAGAAATGTAGGTGTTAATTTAAAAAAAATAAAATAAAAATCCAAAAATAACGACAAACAAACCCCCCAAACACCCCAGTATCTAAACTGGCCCCGATCTCCCTGAAATCAGCAGAAGGGTACCCCTTAAACTAAAGGCTTAGGCTAAATCCATAAAGGTACAAATAAGACAAAAATAATGGCCCCCTCATTTCAGTTTCTTCCAATGGTGTCTGGAAAGATGCTATATGTGGCAAACGTGCCTGGAAGAAAGGACAGGCTGTCTGTGTCCAGAAAGCATGGAGGTGCTGGCATGTGAGGAAGGTGGTGCCACGGAGCTTGCAGTGCTGGAGGTGAGGTGAGCCTCCCCTGTGCCCTGGCAGGACCGTGTGATGTGTTATCCATTGACAAGGTCTCCACTTCACTACGGTGACTTGTGGCTCATGTATTGTTTTCCTGGAGCCATTCTGGGTGTCATAAAAGCTTGCTGTGGACTTGGCAGTGTGGCAAAACAGCTGTCACCTGCAAGAATCTGTCAGTCCTAAATACTAGAAGTATCTTTTGAAATTGCTTTTGTAATTGCCCTGTTGTTGCGTTGAATGGATGTGCAGATTAGAACTACTGAAAAGTCTCTTAAATAAGGTTAATAAATGCACAACCAAAGAAATAGGTTTAAAACCACTGGGACAATCTTTAAAAACATGACAAAATTAGTTTTGAGCCTAATTCTTCACTGGTGTAGAGAGGCAGCGTTCTACTGATTTCAGTGGAGCTGACCCAGTTTTCACTCATACAAACCCAGAACTTAGTGTTTTAATGTAGCTTTGCTCTGAACCTTTCAGTAGCATGTCTGCGTGTGCGTTTGCAGCGAGTGATGCGGTGGAGCTGTGCTGGGGGACTGTAGTTACACTGGCAGTCCAGGCTCTGTGCATTCAAGCAGGATCAGGTCTGTGTGCCTTCATGGGAGAGCTGCTTATTTGAGGATTTGGGGTGGAATTTCCATTGCTCTGAAAAGAGATCTCTTTCTTTTCAAGTAGGGAAGGAGGTGGTTAGTGAAGCACTTCTGGAAGTGAGTAAGGTTGGTTATTGGGATTGATGTTCTGCCTCCACCCTGCCTGGAAATACAGTCCAGGGTAGTGGTGATGGGAATGAGTCAGCTGTGTTGCATCAGATCATCCAGCTGCTCAGAGAGAGAGAAAACGTGTGAAGGTTTTATATATTGAGTTTCAGTATATGCTTGCAGCATTGCACGTTTTATAGTGTTCTCCATCCTCTAAACATATCCTCTAAAGTTATTTATCTTCTACATAGGAAAATTACCACACAATCTGTTATAAGACTGTATATCTTTAAAGAGTTGTAGTGCAATATCTTGGGGTATAATACTGTCTTTTTCTTTGGAACACCCTTTGCTATCCAAAATAGACAAGTTAGCAGCTTGACAAAGAGAAGCTTTAGGGATTCGGTTTTACGAACTCACTGCCTGACGCCTCACATGAAGCTGTTAATTTCTTTGGTCATAAAGCAAAGACTGAGGTGAAAAATGGCTTCTGGGCAGATGCTGTGTATAATGAAATCTTAGTTTAGGGATTCATTCTTGGCTCAATATTCAAGGCTTGAGTCTGATTCCTCAGATGTGGAAAATGTTCGGCGTTCCTCTTAAGACCAGTGAAAGGGAACTTTCACATGGCAGAAGGTGCGTTGGCTGTCTGCTTGCCCCATTCACAGTTTTGTTATTTTGCAAACACATTATTTTTTCTAATTCCTGTTCCCCCGAAAACTATAGCATGAAAATACATGACCTATTGTTTTTGATGCCTACTGTGCTCTGTAAACAGTGGTGGGAGGCGGAGTAGATGTGACCTTTTGCAGGCTGCTAAATAACTCTGTATGTTGCAGTATCCTGGAAACTTTAAAATTCTACTTAATGTGAAGATCACAGCTCATTCACATCTCTAATGAGAGTGGGAGGTTTTCTGTCTTTTATTGTAATTGTTTTGGTCCTCAGCCTGCAAGCTGGGTTACGGCATGTAGCTGAAACACAAGGAAACAGCCTGTGAAAATAAGCAGTGATCAGTGGTTCTCCTGGTAGATCTTGGCCCATTATGAAACTACTGGACCAAAGCTCCTTCAAGTCACGCCACGCTGTATTAGTGTTTTCTTGGCCTTCCCTTAGTTTGAGTGGGCTACAGCACTGGCTTTCCTTGGAGCCTCTAGCATGTTTCTGAGCCCAATGTCAGTCTGTATCTCCTCTGTGTGGAAGTGGCTCCTAGAATGAATGCCTCTTAGCCTGACTTTGGAGATGCTCCTTCTCCCAGCACCCATTTTCCAATCCCATTGGGTTTACAGTTCCCCTCTCAAAAAGCAGATGTTCAAATCATGCAGGGTTCTTAAGGTGTCATCCTAAACTCCTCTGTCTGAGCAAACATGTGATACCCTTTGCTGTCAGTGCATCAGCTGCAGTCTTGTCTTCTCATGAGACTTCTATCTCGATGTGGAGACCAAAGGGGACAGCAGACAACCAAACTCCATATTGTGTCGAAGTGCAAATTTCTGTGTTCAGAGAGTCCCCAGACATTCACAGGCTACGTGGGCAGATCCACAGTTGGAAACCTGCCTAATATGTACACTCAAGGCACCCTTGGATCTTTCAGTGGTCTGGAATTTGCTGTGGATCTGGCACCATAAACAGAGGGCTTCGGAAGGAAAAGAGATAAAATGAAGGTGCTTTCAGAGACCTGTTGCTAGGGTCTGCTGTGGGTCTGACTCAGGCATCAAACACTACTTTTACTTCTTCTGACCAGGAGCCATTTGAGCATAGAAATTGGTGCTGTCCTGAGTTCGGAATCAGTTTCCCTTCCCTGCCCAGTCCTCCTTATCGCTTTAAATCTTGCATAAATGCAGTGTGCTGTCAGTGTCCCAGACCAAGCAAAACCTCCTGTGGGGAACTTTGGATCGCAAGAGTAGAAGTCCCATGTCTATGGATACATCTGAATTTCTGGTTACCTTCCAGTGCATTTCTGCAAATGGCTGATATTGAGCTTCAGAGCACATAAAAAATTTAAAGAATCGCTAAACACTAAGTAAAAAAAATACAATGGAGTTCTCTGCACTCAGTGATATTATTGAAGCAATAAAGAATAATGCTTTTGCAGATGAGGCTCCAGACCAAGCAGTGCAGAGCAAATCAATAATGTCATACTTCTTGCCAGAATCAAAATACTTGTGGAAATAGCTGTGGAGTGAAAGGGGAAAAGGTTTGTTTCAATCAATCATTCTTGTTGTATAATGCAATATCACAGACCAAGCTAACTCGCTTGCTAGGGACTTTAAGAGCTTGAAAAGCATTTAATCAAAAATGTTGAGGCATTGTTTATCCTGAAGGCTCGTTATAAAGCAAGTACGTGGTGGATACAGGGGAGGTAGGCTGAACCAGCAAGGTTGCTTCAGGTCCTGGACACTTTCCTTGCATGTTCTCATGCAAAAAGCAGGTTCCTAAAGCTGCGAGCCTGACTTTGTTCAGAGCATCTTGCTGCATGTTCAGGCTGTGACTGCCAGTGAAACAGTGGGAGGAATGCCCAGTCCAGGTGCACTGGCTGGGAGGAGCTTGCTTGGTATCTTCATGTTTGTAACGCAGTGTTGCACTGGAGTCCAGCTGTGACTCGTTCCCCACTCTCTGCACGTTGGTATGGGTACACAGTGTTAGGTGGTCCTGCTCTTGGGTAATTTACAGTTTAAGCAGTTAGTGTATGCTTAGAGTAGGTGAAAGCTCTAATGAAATTAAATGACCTGCTCAGGAAACTTGTAGTGGATCTGAGAGTTGAAAACAGATCTAATGAATCCTAGTCCCATAGCTTTATAGCCAAGCTGTCCTTTATAGACAGCACCCAGCTAATGCAGGCAGACAAATTTTGGATTAGAATTGCTCCCTGAACCTTGCTGGGATTGAGAGCTGCTCAGGTTAATGTCTCTAGGGTCAGAAGACTGTTACAAAGTGATAATTCATGATACAATAAATGGAGAGAAATACCATGGCCATCCCAATAGTATTGCCCAGAGTATGGTTCAGGAGAGACTGCAGCTGCACAGGAGCACTCCAGATGTAGAGCATCAGACACTGCTCTGAACTTAGGGCTGGTTTGTTTAAATGATACCTACTTTGAATGTGTCTGTGGAAACTCAGTTCACCAGGTGTGAGATAAAACTATCTTTTGTAGTTTTGCTGTTCATTTAAAAAAATATTCTTTTTTTTTTTTTAAGAGAAACATGATATTTTGCTTCTACTGTACAGAGTGATGCAACAGAAATTATTGTTTCTGTAGTACACACAGTCTCTGAAGCAACCTGTATTGATCAAGAAGATGTGACAATTTCCCTATTTTTTTATGTCAGTATTTTGTTGATGAAAAGGTAGCAATTCCAATTTCAGCAGCTTTTCAGGTTTTGAAACACATGTTAATTCTGCTGTGGAGCAATATGAACCCTTTTTTTATGTGAATGTGGAATTGCCATAACTTTTATTTTCAGGATGAAAGTCCACTTTTGTGTGGAACGCCAAAATGCATGTGCTCTCTCTCTCTTGCGCTCTAACTCAGACACAGAGGTTCGCGTGCTTAGGTCATTTTTCATCCCAGATATCCCTGACTTGGTCAGAAGAGGGAATTGAACTGATGTCTCCCTTCATCCTACGATACAGCCATCTCACTCTATTTTTTTTTTTTTTTAAGAAAAGTTCAAGCTAATTCATCGCCATGAAATATTTGATAAAATAGCACACTTCTGCAAGACCCAATTGAACCAGAAAAGTTTTGATGACTATAGACAGACTATCTTGCAGTTCTCTTAAAGGTCATCTAAAGGCTTGAAGCACTTTGGGTTTTGGAACGAAAACTGTCGTCTTCATTCATTTTGAGTAATAGTGGAAGGAACTAGAATTATAAATTGAGATTCAGTTCTTCGTCCTTCAGTTACTGAATCAAAAAAAAGTTGTATAAAATGAGATCCATCTTCTGATTACTCAGAACAGGATTTTCAGCCTCTCATAAGGCAGGTCAAACAATGCCCAGAAAGTTTCCCCTCCTTTCCTTAGGCCATTAGAGAATTAAATTGATTGCATCATTTTCAGCATCATTTCACAACAGTCAATAGTCCATCTTCCAAATTGTATCAGTGCCTCATACCATAATACCCATTTGGAAAAAGGAGCAGCTGCCCCTTCCTGATACACAAGGCATTTAAAATTCTCCTACAGAAAATTATTCAAACAAAACAGTAAAATGGCAGCAATTTACCAGCTCTTTTCTCCTGCAGATAGATTCTTCTGTAAGAATAAAATTATTTGCTGTTCTTTTTTCTTCTCCCATCAAGTAGCCTAAATTCACCATTATGTAGACGAGTTTAGATCAAAAGAGAATACACATAGTAACTGTGCTGTAATAGTCATAGGCACTAACTGAATAAAGCAAAGTCAAGAAGTCAGCTTGAAGGCTGGGAGGAATCAATTCTGACAGTGTGCTGCTCTGTTGCACTGTTGTGTCTTCTTACCTGGAGGCTTATTTAATGGTGGAAGGGGGAAGGACTGTCAGCCTGGCTGGTGTATGCCTTGGGAATGAACAGGGAAGGCAGGAATATAGTTTCATGCTTCTGGAGGGTTTTTTTCCTCCCAGGCTATGGTGCATTTTTCATAACTGCTTCATGAAAAATACTCTGTCCCTGGCTGCCTCCTGTACAGATGATCCTCATCCTTAACTTAGTGGTGTAAAAAAGAACTACTTGCAGCCTCCTCAAGATTACCCTGTAAATGTATCCTGCATCAGTAATAGGGTGCAGCTGTGGTACAGAGCAAATATTAACTTTAACCTTCCTGCCCTTGATTCCCAGATATGAATCAAAACAATTTATGTGGATGTTTTTGTTGCTGGATCAGCCCAGGAGGAGAAGACATGTCAATAAGCTTGCGCCAAACATAGCCCCAGTCTTCCTTTCAGCTCCTACCCAAGTGTTTTCCCAGTCTCCTGTTGTCAGCCACTGCCTGTGGCTGTAGGAAGCTGCTGCTGATGCCACTGCCTAGGTTAAAAGGCAGAAAAAGCATGTTGTTATGGGCAGCAACAGTTCATCAGTTACTGGCTCAGCACTACTGCCCATGGGCCAGCAAAGATTGGACATCACACTCTTAAATTGAATAATTTCTGCTTTTTTCCTGGGGCCTAGAGTTCCCAGAATATTAGAGTGGGTTGAAGGCCATGAGACAAAAAGCACATCTCTCTGCTGGCCTGACCTTTGTGTTAACTGAACAAGCTGGAATGTGGACCATCGGGCATTTCAGTTGCTCAGCCCAAACTTCTGTTCTGCAGCCCTGAAAGTGTTGCTGCAGCACTTGGTGCGAACAGTTCAGAGTGAGCCCCTTCTGCTGAGGCTTTTCTGCTTGTTTATGGCTTGAGGGACCCCTGAGCTGGGAATTTGCCTTTCTCAGTAGATCTACAGGATTTTCTAAAGCACTGCAGAAGCAAAACATTTGTTCACCTGTTGGCTCAAGACGGAGATGATCCCTATGGTAAGGTGAAGCTGCCAGCAGTGCGTTTGTCTGATGAGGTGTGATTGGTAGTATTTTAAGACAAATTGAAAGAAAATCCAGAAATTCACAATTTGTGGTTCTGCTTTCCATAAGGTATTTGTTCCACGTTAAGCCCCAAAAGTCTTGAAGAGTGTATGGCAGAGTTTGCCTGTATCTGTTCTGTTTGGTTCCTTTCACTTTGTTGTATTTTTCCCCCGAACAGAAATGCTGGTCTTAGTTTCTTTTTCTGTAGCAAGACAGAGGGTGATAGTTGCATGAAAGAACTCACCAACCGTAGTTTATATTTTACTTTGATTTGCTGTCATGGTATCATTTGGAACAGCTAGTGAGGCATTTAAGAAATGTATTCAGCATCACTAGTTTTGCTTGGAAATGTGACTCGGTGGTAGCCTGGATAAGTGAGAAACAGTTCTCCTTTCTTTTTCATCCCAGCCGAAGAGGTACTGAAGCACCTGGGAACCATCTGTTTGTTCAGGTCCAAGGTATTCAGACCTCCAACTCACCTTAGGCAATGGCTTGATCAGGTTGCTGCCTGGAGGACAGGATCTCCTGGTGCCTTGTGGTCAGTGTTCATAATTGCCACGAGGATAGAAGTTAGGAATGGAGTTCAGGTTCAAAACTAGAGCTGGCAAACTCTCCCCCACTTCTATCCATCTGTCCATCCCCTTTGTCCTGCAAATGAGTCTCCAGAAAGTGCTTTCTGGACCTCTTCGCTGCTGCCCTGCCCTTACCATAATCCCTTATCTAAAACTTCTGCATTCTGCTTGCATTTTGCCACTGTAACACCTTGTAGTCTCCAAGGGTCTCAGAGGGACTGCTTCCCCATCTTGCTGTGCTGAGGACAGTTGTTGTAGGGCTGCTTCTGTAGCATAGACATTACAAGGGCATCTTTGGTCCAGTGATCCTAAATGAGAGGAAAGCCATACCAGCAGTAATACCCAGTGCTGTGTCCTGGAGACATCAACTCTAAGCTGTAGGGATAAAGTCTAGCAAGCATTAATCCTCAGCATGGTCTTGCTGCAGGGAAGCCTTTGGCAGGAACAATTCTCGCATCCTGGGAAGCCTGGTGACCACTGCAGTGCTGCCAAGCAGTCTAACTTGGAGAAGTGAGGAGCCAATCCATCAGTGTCCCCCCACCTTGCAAATGAGACTAACTGACAGTGGCTCAAAATGTGGGGGAGTCAGGGTGGATTGTGGTGCCATGTCCCCTTGCACTGGTTTGGTTAAAATCAGCTGCAATCAGCAGGGCTTAATGATTTCAGGCCCAGCACCATGCTAATGCCATTATTTGGCTTTTGGTTTTGACCCTTGGGTGGTGACTACTTGTTCAGACATCACTGCAGCATACTTGGTTTGGGGTGCAGATGTGCCCTTAAGTGTAATAGAGCTGGAGATAAACCAATGCTAATACTGCTGCTGGCGAACACTAATCTATAGTGTTTTGTTTTGTTTTGTTCTTGATCTCAGCCAATGCATTCTACCTGAAATGCATACATTTAGACAGCACAGTAACATTCCCTCCTGTGATTGCAATGGGTAAGTGAAGTCCTCACTCCACAGAAACTGATGGGTATGCTGATTGAAATCCTCCTGCCAGACCATCTGGCTGCAGTCACCACATTATTTTGATCCAAACCACTGTTAACAGGCTGGTAACAGAAAATCCCCTTTGGGACTGAGATTTGAATAAGGAAAAGTGAAATCTTGATTTAGAAAGGTCTGATAGTGTATTAACCTGCCAGTTTAGGAGGTACCCACCCAACTCTGAATATAAACATGCTCTTAATGAGAGTGCAGGAACTGTCAGGGACCATTTTATAAGTGAAACCAGCTGCTTCTGCAAGTGCTATCATCTGTTAAATTGTAGGATTACCATTTGAGGTGATACAGGAATGGGAGAGGAGTCCTCTGCTTGTCTAAGAAAGTCATCATTTCAGGTGTGATGGGAGTTATTTCTGATAAGGTTGCTTGTAACAGTTCAAGCCACGTAATTTCAGTCTTCCTGGGAGTTAATACAGAGCCAGAAAGCAGCTCTCTGGGGTTTAAGTGGGAGATACAAAGGTAGTGATCATATCCGTTTGCCTACAGCTGCTCCACTACTGCCCTCTCATTTTCCCAGAGGCACATCTAGGCTCACATAGAAGTGTCTCCGTATCATCTGACTGAGACAAATCTGTCATTCCAGATTTTCCCCCACCTTAGATCAGTGGATGATATTGTGTCCTCTCAGAAAACATCAGGCTATTTTTCCTGCATATTTGACTGAAGCTGACAGTGGCCATTCCCCTGGCTGTATTACACATTTACCAGCAAGTGGAATATATCAAAGGCCAGATATGGGAAATGAGAGGTTAAATATAAATCCCTTCTCCCAGAGCCTGCAGTAGTCTGATGTATAAGGTGCCTGGGAGGGTACTGTGTGCCTCTGATAACAGAGCTTCTCTGTGTATGTGATGTTAATAGGGCACTTCCATCTATGGAGTTTGCTCCAAAGACCTGCAGAGGCTCCATCACAGGCTTTGGACAGTTGAGAACAGCTGAGGGGGCAAATAAAACGGGGGGGGCATTTGCTGTACTTGTTTAAGGGACGGCTTGGGAGGAGCATCCTTTGCTCCTAGAAAACCTGGAGATCACAGCTGTGTTCACTGTCAGTGCGTGAGGAGGGATCAGTTCAGTCCTTTAATCATCTCCATCCCACAAGTGCAAAGTACTATATGGCTACAGGTTTGGAGGGATTTGTTTTTTCCTGCCCTAGATGAGTTGTGGGCCAGAGGCAGGCCATGTTTGGATCGCAATAGCATAGCTGTATCTGTAGGCTTCCGTTTGATGCGACCAGCAGCCTGCATGCCTCACTGGGCACTGATACTGGGTTAATACCATGAGCCTCCTGCTCCTAGGCTGCTGTTTTATATTTTAAAAGCAATCTGGACTGTATTCTGTGTGCTGCTGAGGTCTGGTTGCGGAGAGAGTCAGAAACAAATTGGAAAGTGCAAATGACTGCAGCTGTGATGTGACACTCTGCAAAAACTGCTGTGACCTCAACAAGGGTCTTCATGGCTCACCAGGTGAATTTATCTGCTCCTCCAAAAAACAGTGCGAGATTATCTGTCATGCTCGGCTTCCCTAAGAAGCAGGGAGGGGGATTATATCATATATCACTGTCAGCTGTATCATGCCCCTCAGAAGGTGAAAGATTTGCATCTTCTTGCTGTTATTATCGGCCTTTACTTTGACATTAGAACTACCATTATTTCCTCCAAAATGTATTTGTATTGACCAGCAGAGACATCTACCATCAGCAGACCTACATATTCAAATATAATTTCTTGCATTTTGTTCCTTTACTCCAAATGACACTTCCCTCTAATAGCACTCCCACAGACTCTTTCAGAAATTATAACTGCTGTAGACTGCATGTCCCAGGAGGTGATCTCTGTAAATTGGCAGCTTTGCCTCTCTGTAAATCTTCTGCCAACTTGCAGAGTTCATGTGGTTCATCCTTTAGGCTAACAGCTTCTTTATATTTAAGCCCACACATACACTCACCCTCGCAGTGAGTTTTTCATCTTATCTCAGAAAAGCATTGCAGCCTTTTTGCTATTTCATTATACATTTAAATGGAAATTGGTGCTCCCTTTATAGTATAGCCACAGTAGCTGGTCAGCCACTATGTTTGATCTTTTGGTAACTTTAGTGGGGAAAATGGGGTTCTAATTTTGGCCTTCTCTGTCCTTATGCTGGGCTCTTTAGGAACCACAGTTAATGTAAATGATAGCTGGTGTGAGTAACATATATAATCATTGTTATGTCTGTTAAAGATAGAGAATATGTTGTACTCAAACTATACTGTGCCGTAATCACATGTGTGTAGCTTGTCTGTGCATGCAACACCCCATACTGTTCTTCTGAAAAACCTACACCAACCAAAAGTGGCGAAGCTATTACTGTTAAGGGACCATCAATAGATGCTCGTAATTCATCACAGACCTGTTGTATTCCTTGCTTTTAATGCGATTCTTCCATGGCTATAGTCATGTATTGCTCCTGCTTCTTTGAGTCACTTTTGGCAAGGAAACACTTACCGTACAGCACCTACATGACATACATATGGCAAATATAGCCAGTGCTTGGGAATGTGATATTCAACATTTTGTTTCAGAAAAGAACAAGAATGAGATTTTTATAAGTTCTTCTGATACATAATGGATTTATGGATCCACTGCAAAATTCAGTAGCATGAATTTATGCTGAAGACGTTGACCTGAACACCAGTTTGAATTTCCTCATTATTTTCTCAGCCGCTCTCTGTCCTTTACCCTTTGCCATCATGTAACAGCTTCATGGGGCCAAATGCTGCTTTAACTCTCGCCCCCCGCCCCAGAGCCACAAGGGCTGCTCGGAGCGCGGCGTAGGACTGAAGCTGGGCGTTCTGAGCATGGTGGAAAATGCACTTGCCTTCCCAAACCTGGAAAGCTCTCCATCCCCCTGTTGCCATGGTAACTCCTCCCATCCACACTCCTTCATTACTGCTCACTCTTACCTTGCTCTGCCGCCGTCATGAAGCAATCATTGTCTTTTCCTATTGCTGCGCTGAAGCAAAGAGAGAAATTGCATAGAAACTGAAGGAACGGCCGTAAGCACACAAGGGCAGGTTCATTCTGGGTATAAAACCACCAAAGTGATTAGCCCTGAGGACAGGCTAGTCGGAGAATGAAGAACAAATTGTTGACTGGAAAGTGCAGCTCTGTTCTCATCAAGTAATTCACTGCATAACTTTTATGTTGACGGTCGCACAGATCATTCCCTGGCATAGCTGCTTTCACTCGTGCCCCTGAAGTTTGCGATTGTTTAGGAAAGTGATTGCCTGTGATGTCTCTGCCTGGGTTACGGTTGGCCACCAGGCCAAGATAAAGGGCATCTGGTGAAGAGTTTGTCAGAGAAAGGCTGGATCGAGACCGTAGAAACTATCATGAAGGGGGTTAAGGTGAAATGCCTGCACTGCCAGTTCCCAGAGGCTCTATTCCTCAAAGTGATGCCCAATAAATTTGTTGAAATAGGCTTGACCCATGTGGTTGAAGCTTCAGTTATGTAGCTGGTGATCTTTGTAGAGTCTCTAGATCTTCCTACTAGAAAATGCTTGATGCCAACCAGCCTGGCAAACTCTCCTTGTAGATACTACTTATGTCACCCAAATTAACGTATGTGTGCTAGTTCCCTGAGTGAAATAAGTTTTACAAGGGGTATGATCCTCTTCATATAAGTCTGTACCTCCACTTTTGGTATAGCTGGCTAGAGGTGAGATGTTTTTGGTATGCTCTGAACCTACTTGGCTATGCAACACAAATGAGGAAGTGTGGGCCACGTCTTATTTTGATGCAAAGGTTATCTCACGTAATTATGAAGTCCTGCACAGTTACCTATCTTTAATTAGAAACACTGATAATTATCTATTGCAAAGTGGATGATTACAGTACGCCTAACTAAAACTCACTTGTCGGTGTCTTCTAGAATGTAAATGAGGGCTGTTCTCCCACTCCTGAAATGTACGTTTTAGCTGGCATGGCTTGAGACGACGTGAGTGCTGTCATGGGATGTCCTAATCTCTCAGCTGTGCTTGGTCTTTTTCCTGACAACATGGTAACTGATGTACTTGGAAAAATAACCCAGCGCAGCCTGGTGTAACATATCCACAGTGCATACTGAAAAATTTTGATGGAAACCTCATGATCAGAAAAATTTTGGGGAACTGGTTTTATATCATATTGGCAGTTTTCATTTTAGGTTTAGCTGGAATATTCTCCAGTGTCTGGCACTCTTCTGGGGTTCAATAAAACTTCACTGAAACTGTTTCCCCAAAGTAGAAGTTTTGTAAATCAAACCCAGATAATTCCATAGTGGAATCCAAAGGCTCTTCTCAGAAATGGGACAGGGAGACTTGCGCTGATAGTTGGTCTTCTGTGTGTGAGGTGTCTTAGGATATGGCTGTGTATTTAGGACTGGATGCAGGAGTAGCCAGCAGCAGAGCTTCTCCCCTCTTATAAAACAAGTTCTTTTTTCTTCTTCAGTTCTTCATGCTTGTATGTCTCTCCTCTCGTGATCTTTTCCTGGCCTGTCCTACTTACCATTTTTAGGTTTTCTTCCTTTGAGAGTCTCATATTTAGTCAGTGGCTTGCTCTCCCACCAGTCCCATGGTATCTCGTCATTTCACAAATCTGCCTTGCCTTTCTTGCACTCTGCCCTTCCCTCTTTATTTTTTGTGACACTAGAACAAGAGGGGAGGGAAGGAGGGATACAACATGATGAAGATAAGAGATTACATCATCTGTTATCTGCTTGAGTATGGTGTAGTATATGTAGAAAAGTAGTATCCGCAGAAGGAATAACATGCACAGAACACAAATCTTTCGTGTTGTCCTCTAAAAGATTCCTGCTGAGAACCCATAAGATTGAAAGGATGGCAGAAATTTCAATCAAATTCATTCTCTTCTCTCTATAAGCAAGTGGATTGATAGCATTAAGCTTTGAGAAATGCCAGATTCTCTTGAATGAGATGTTCATTGTGTCTTGCTCCGAAGCCTTATCCTACTCCTAATGTTATATTCAGTCTGCTAAATATAGATAATTTTTCTGATATTCAGACATGAAGAGAAGGTAATTAGTGGTGTTTGTGTACAGAAAAAGCTGATTTGTGCAGGGAAAACACAAACTCTACTTCCCTCATTTCCATGACAGAGAGCAAGTGTAAAACTGTAACATACCCTTTTTCCCTCTTGCCTCCTCAGAGAGAGGGGAAAGGAGAAACCCAGCTTCTTTAGTCAAAAATGTACTCAGAGAAATTGGAAGAGTTGATCCAATGCAGCAACTTGAGCAACTTATTTAAATGAGTATGTTTAGTAGCTGGTCATGTTCGTGAGCAAATGAAAATGAGAATTAGAACAGTATCAGTTAAATTAGCTTTAAATAATGATTTGATCCTCAACGTGTATCAGTCAGCTTAACTCCATTAGTTGAAGAGCGTGTGTCTGACCCTGTTGCTCTTGTCGTCAAAGCTCTTCTACAATGGGAACACTAAAATCAACAAATCAATAAGATGGAAAAGAACCAGCAGCAGGAACCCCTGCTGCTCCTGAAAGCTCCAAAAAGTCTTATGCAGTAGTGCATCCATATTTTTATAACAGAGGTAGCTCCAAAATGAGTAAGCGAATGATCCAGTAAGGTACAGAGACCTCACAAGTCAGTGCCTGAAACTACATAAAGGTACCATGGACGTATAAAACAGTCTTTCACTGTGTGGCAAGTCCACATCAGATCTATTGACTTGTGATAGGAAATAGCCCTCTGTTGACTTTCATCAGATGTAGGCATTGTAGGTATGTGTTGAGGATTGGTGCCGTGGTCAGGGGCAGAAATGTAAATGCAGCCATGAAAAGCCCAGCAGTTCTGACTGTCACGCTGTGGGCTATGCCATGCTTCACTCTCTGCCAACCTCAGTTTTCACTTCCAACTTTCTGAGGTGATGAGGAACTCTGGAGGAATTCTTCTTCATGAAAGGTGGATTGAGATCCACTGGGAAAATACCTGTCTTTTAAAGAAACTCTCTTGGAGCTTCCCTAGCAATGTTAGCTGCATGCAAAAAGTTGCTCATAAATACCAAGCTAATATTGCCAGCCTGCAGCATGCTGATGCATACCCTCCGAATAAGAAGCGTTACTTGTAGAAAGGTTGATAGAAAGGTACTGCCTGTGCTCAGGGGGTCACTGAAATGGTATGTCATTGAAAATACAGACATTAGAAGGAACAGATAGCATTTTGAATGCATGGCATTTCCCTTATACTTTCAGTCATTATTCGTCATAGTTCATATTTTACTATGTCATGTCACTTTTCATTTGACTGTATTTTAGGAGATTTTGAAATTACTGCTTAAAAAACTATCTCCATTCCTTTTAGTTACGAAATGCAGCTCTTACAAAATACAAGACTGTGAAGACACTTTTCCGTGCTTTAAAATTCTCTTGGAATTGGCTTAGGACAGGAATTCCCAGCAACTCTACAGCTGTGGTGTAGCAGGTGTGGTGGCCAGAAAGTGAAGTGCATGAGGAACTGTCATAGTGCAAGATAAGGGAAATACAAACAGTGAACATGCACAGGCTTAATAGTGTTTACGTAAACTTGTAAAGGTTTTATTTACGTAAACTTGTAATCAGTTCAAGCAAGTGTTAATTCAAATACTTATTGAGTTATGCTGATGGTAGAATGGCTGTGTGTCAGCCTTCTTGACAAATGTGTGAATGCATTTGAGTGTGATGTTAAAATGACAGTGGTGGCGATGGGAAGTCCCCAACCTGATAGTGAATGCAGATGGTGTTTCAACACTGTCAGTCAGTCAGTTAATCGACTGGGAACAAATTCTTACATTTTTTACTTAGCTTTGAAAAGTGCAGAGAGGTTAAAATCAACTGTTACTTTTCTGTCTGGACTTGATTTTTTTCCACCTACAAAGAGTTCATTTTGCACAGCAGTGATCTTTGGTCACCTGTAACATACTCTGCACTTGCATCAGTACATCACTGTCTCTGAAGATCACCTTTCTGTAAGCACTAGTGCATAGTCCTTCAGAGACAAGAGTTTTAGCCCCAGAAAGAAAGGAGAGGATAAAGTCTTGAGTGATCTGTATGAATAGAGAGAATTGAAGAAACTAGAGCCAGAATGCTAAAGGAAGTATTAAAGGAAGTAATGGTAATGAAGATATGGTAAAGAAGAACTGGGCAGATCTTGGAAGTCAACCAAAATAGGAACATTTTGGAGGAATAAGCCAGTGGGATATTAAAAAGAGTGAAAATCAAGACCATGCATAATGGCTGGTTTAGTAGGATCAGGAAGCTATCTTGGGATACTACCCTTGCTGTGAATTTGTTTTGTCAGGACTGTGGTTCAGTATAGATGGCTGAACTCTAATTTTTCTGTAAACATCACTAACCCGCTTCATTGTATTTCCAGGGAGACGTTCTTTAATTTGCCGTCTTGTCTCATGATAGACATAGCAATGCTGTGTTTGCAGCTTCTCAATGCATATTAACATGGTAGCTCTGCTGTAGTGATGTGTTTTCACATGAGGAGTTCAATTCAACCAATGTTAGAATCAGTTGTCTTGTCCCATATAACACATCTTGATGCGTTCAGCTTCAGTCAATTGTTTCAAATTTGTAGAATTGGGCGAAATATTTTGGTACTTGTGAAAAAGACATTGCTGTGATTGCTGTGTATGTGCATTGACATACAGTGATAACTTTGACACAGTAAGGCTTTGGACGGAGGTAGAGATATTTTCATTTTAACCTTCTAGGTTGAGCGTTTTTCTTGGTTTCAAAAATTTTGTACTTTTTTCCTTTTCCTTTATGTTTCATTTTGCAAAAAAAATATCTGATCTGTCAAGCCAATTCCAACAGGCCAAAGTTACTCCTGTTCTGAATAGTGTGATGTCAGCATTAATTAACTGGAAGTCTCTGGTTAATTGCATTTATTTGAAAATGCACTGGCACTTAGTTGATCTCTCTAGCAGCCCTAGAGCTTGATGAGTGCATTACACACAGGAATGAAGAATCTCGTAGATCTTCATTCAATCGTTCTTTTCTGTGAGGGTACGTGTATGGGTCTGTCATCCTTAGGGTCCTCACAGGCATTGCCCATGAGGTCTTTTCTCTCCCAAATATGATGTTCTTTGGCCCCGTTGGTGCTCTGTGTGCTGTCCCCAAGGTCCAAGTCCCCAAGTCTCCCAAGGAGCCAACGCACAGAGTAAGATCTTTCGATTTACCAGCAGGTGGCATTAATGGAGCAGACAGAGATGTGCTGTGGGCATTGCTAATGAAGAAATTAGTGGTACTGGCTTCCTGGGAAGCTTGGCTTATTCTTGTTTCCTTTTCACTTGCCAGCTCATCCTCTTAGACTGCACCTTCGTAGCTTTTCTGACACTTTCAAATCTTGTGCAGAATGATTGCCTTAAGTTTCTGTTGTTTACCAGTCAGTGTGGTTTTCCTAAGTCATATGGCCTTATGTCTCATCTCTGACCATATGATTGAAATATGTTGTCATACTAGGCTTGGATGAATTACTAGGAACGAGGTTGTAGCAGAATCAACATATTTGGAAAAGTATTTTGCGCGCTCCCAATATAAATGAGAATTTGTTCAGTTCAAAACTGCAGTGGCTGTCAGTTGGAAGAGAAGATTTGGGGTTGCAAAATGATATTAATTTCAAAGTGAAGGCATTCATTTATCCAAATGGATGTTCTTTTCATGTATTGCAAATTATGGTTCACTTTCACCAATGACTGTTCAATAGAAGGCCGTCTTCCTTGTCCTGTATGAAGTCCTCTGGTTGCTGAAGGAGCACATCCTTCACATTTCCACATCAGTGTGCTCTCTGAGGAAATCATCCAAAGAATTCTTATGCCAACCAACACATTAGTGCAAGGGTTTCAAGTGGGAAAATAAACAGGTGAATTTACAGCAAAGATTGTCAGTTAAGCGCACACCAAAAAGTGTCCAGTCTCTTCTTTCAATGAGTTTTAATAAAGGATTACATGGGAAATTATTAAGGACTAGAACAAAAATAGTTTAGACTAGAGGCATGTATTTAACATCAGTGGGAAGGTTGTTAAATCCCACACTTAGCTCTTATAAAGGCTGTAATTGCCACCCGTAAACCAAGTATTCCTAGAGGCACCTGGTGCTGTGCAGCTAGTGTAAAACAGTGATAGAGATTTTTGCAATGTGCTCGCAGTCTTCCAAGCAAATGTGATTTCTGGGCAAATGCCTTGGTCCGTGGAAGTTACTAGACTTTGGCAAATTGCTGTTGAAGCAATTTGATCAGGGCATGGTGGAAGAGGGTGGATTTTTTCCTGACTCAGCAAATAGCAATGCTTTGGAGGAAAAGAGAATGAGGCAGGCAGAGACCCATCAGTGTCAAACTAAGTAAAGGGAAATGATAGTTAACCAATATTTATGAACCCTTTCATCCATTACTGGTCTTGAAGAACTGTTTTTCTGACAACCATAGATGACATGACCTGGGATGTACAGGCTGGAGGGAATGCTTTCCCAGGGTGCTGGTTTAGCTCAGGAGCAGTGTCTAAGTCTTTTAGCATGTAGTGTACATGCTAAGAAATAACCAGCACCTGCTCAAAAATGACAAGGCCAGAGAAGGGAAACTTAGGCAGAATTCCCAAATTATTTCAGTCTATTAAATGCATGCTTTGAAAAGCTCAGGCTTCAGCAGTGATGTTTACACATGTACGGTCCTTAGCCTCTGCTGACTAATTATGATTCTACCTATGTTGTACTTGGCAAGCAGACAGCATTTGTTCAAGGGGGCTCTTGCCAGCTGTGCTGGTGAAAGTGCTTTTCAATAAGATTCCAATTAAATGCTTTATTAATATTTATTATTCACTGGTTGGAGTTGTTGGTATCATGCATTTGCCCAGGAGAGCTCGAATGAAATGCAGCAAGGTGTTACTTGCTGGGGAGGGGGAGAAAATGATTCTTTAGTTGTTTGTGTTCACTGTGTGGTGTGTAAGTGCTGATACAGATCCAGCGTGCGATTGGTGAGGGTCCCCATTCAGTAAATTCCCCACCCAGGACCCGGTGTAGCGTGGCTGGCAGGCTCTGGTGAAGAGGCAGCCACTGCATGTTTGTTCAGCAGTGAGAGCAGTGGGCAGCAGGGCCAGCACAGCTTTAGTTCTGTCAATGTTTTACATAAAGCAGATATTTCCAAAGGTGATTCTCAGAAACTAGAAACTGAGGGCACGGTGGGCCATGCGTGTTCCTATTGGTCCAGTACTGCACCATGAGAAACAGCAGCCTCCTCTGAGACTAATGAAAAAGCTGAATTTGGCTTGGCATTTCAGTCACGGTAGTTCCCAAACGTAGTGAATCAAGTATGAAGCATGAGCAGTGAAATCCACCTGGAAGCCCTCTGAATTGGACACAAACTTGAGCGAATGACTGTCGGCTTGTGTGGGACTCTTCATGCACAGATGTAATAGCGTGGCCACAAGCCCAGGGGACAGATGGGTTTAAAGCATTTCCCAAATCAAAGTTTTAAATGAACACAACCTCCTTCCCCCTGTCACAGTTGATTGTACCAAGCATGGTTTTCAAACATTTGAGCTGAGTAATTTCCATCAGCCAAACTCCACTTGAGTTAACACAATAGTATGTTTTTATTAAAGTGTGAATTGTTCCTTTTCATTAATATTTCTGTATAAAATCGTTGTGACCTTGGAGCAGACTCCCCTCTCTTTGCTATCAGGAGTGAGCATAAGAGAAAGGCAAGACAGAGTTAAAGGCTTCCTAACGTGAAGTTTGACAATCCAAGTCTTTGAATTAAATGTCTGAAATGCTGGATTTAGACACCTCCCTCTGGCCATCCCATCAGTCTTCAAGCATATAGCGTATATATCTATCAAAACCAAACTTCTGACCTGCAAGCCAGATCTTTTGATCTATACCAATTATGCCGCTTCCACACATCAGGGTTTTTTGAACAGCCAATGCATTTGTTGTGCATTTGTATTAATCTCTTTTAATGTATTGTGGTTCTGTTTCTGTTATTATGCGATGCCAGCTGAGAGTAGTTCCAGGGGAGTTAAGCTAGGATGAAGCTGTCGTAAAGACGAAAAGAATTATTGCATTTCTCTTTAGGATTGATTATTTTTCCTGTGCATCTGAGCATTTATGAATGATTGTCAATTCTGAACCATGTTTTTCTTCCCCAGGATTTAAGAAAAGAACTTAATGAGATGAATTGCTATCTGCAAGGTGCTCAAAGCTTGTATTTTAAGGCAGAATAGGCTGCCATTTAGTAAAAAACAAGTCAGCATTTCTTGGGGATGGTTCAGGTTTACCCCCTTTTTTGTATGAAACTTTGCTATGCTTCACATTTTGTTTGTGAGTTCTTTTATAAATAAGATTCCTAGCTGGAAGCATTTGCTCCATATTGATAACCAAACCGTCTTTACACTGCAGATTAAACCAGCTCCGCAGTTGGTGCACATTGATATCTCTTTACTTAGTCCTGTCGGTCTTAATTGATAGGGCTTATTTATGTGCATGGGGAGATTTTTCATATAATTAAAACCCAGTGATATTGGTGCATTCCAAATATTGGTATTCATTTACAGGAACAAATTTGACTAATAAACATTAGGGTTTGGGGTTTTTTTTTCATGGATTTAAATAATTTTTAGAATGTCTGAGCACAATTATAATGATATACTCTTTAAAAATTAAACAGATTCACTTCATGTTTAGACTAAAATAAAAGAAGTAGTGTTTGACTTAGCAAAGCTTGAGGAATTGATTCCGTTTCAGCCATTTAGGGCTCAATTCTGCTTGTGACAGTTGAGGAGCCACTACAAAGAGTGTTACGGGTTTCGTTTATTAAAGTTGGCACGGTAGGGGAAGTGAGTTGGTGGTGGGTTATCTGAATCTGGTTAAAACACTTTAAATTTTTGTTCCAGGAAAATATTCTGGAACTGACTTGGGTCAGAGGGAAAATGAGACAATGTGCAAGGCCACTTCCCTGGCACGGAGGGCACGTCCTGCCATGGTCAAGGCTTGGAGGAACCCAACCCAACCCAGCCAGTAATGAGGCAGACTTTCGACCACTGAAAGACTTGCCTTTCAGGCAGGCTTTTACCAGATGCTTTATAAAGTAGATTTGCAACTCTTGTCATGCATCAGGGCATGGCATTTGAGTCTGTGCTTGGCCCCTTGTCTTGACACAACATCTGAGAGTGGCTGGAATAGAAATGAGAACATCATTTGCCGAGATGGCACATGTTTTCATTAATATGTAATCTTACACCTTATAATAGGATAGATAGCAGTTTCAGGATTGAGCCTCGTATACAGTGGGTAGGCGCAGTGAAAATTAATTTTTTTTCATTATCTTGAATGGTAAACCCATCTGCCAGATACAGAGTGGTGCTGAACATTGCTTGCTCCATTTTTCTGTGAGGAAACTAATTAAAAGATTATAGCTTCTGTGTTTAATAGTTGTTCAAAATATATTGGTGGCACTGCTTGCCATTCAAATTTCATCATGTTGCAAGCAGCAAAGGAAAAGCATGCTGACACTTCCCTCTCTTTGGGATTCAGTTCGTCTCATTCGCTTCCTAATCTGATCTCCCAGGATATCAAATGAGGGCTTCTGTTTGTTAATGAGTGCCCAATGTGAAATGAAAGTTAAATGAAATCCACTATCCAGCAGTGATCAGGTTTACTTTGTGCAAGGCCCTTCTGGCAGAGAACTCATGTTTGATGTCCGAAGGAGAATTGACTTCTTCAGTTGTGCGTCAGAGGAACAGTTTTGGCATACGTAGTGGTTGAATTGACAAGTCATTGTTTCTGTGTGATATTGGTAAATAAAGTCCTCTTAACAAGGGTGCCGAGAAACGCTTACTGTTAACTGCATCCCACACTGTCCAGCTGGAGTGGGAGTTTCCACCCACAGCAAACTTAGGTTGATCTCTTTGAAACCAGCACCTTGGTATCTGGGATCCCATGTTTTCCTCTTGCTGCTAAGTGAGACGTTGATCTGATTTGCACTGTATTGCAGTTCTATCAAGAATTTGCTCTGTCCTAAAAACATGAGAATTAAACTTTACTTGCCATCTTCAAAGAAGAATTTTGCTTTAAATAATAATAGCTCAGCTGTGGTTCACAATTACAAGTGAAGGAGTGGGCTGCATCTCTCAGATCTACCATCCTGACTTTTAAACTACAGTTTCCCTGTGTAGCTTTAAGCTCCTTTTCCCCTTGTAGATGATGTTGCTGGTACAGAGGAGGGGGCTGCAGCGGGCAGAAAGCTGAATGTGTGGAACCCATCTGATCAGTGGTCTTCACCAATTTCAGATAGTCTAAGTAAACTGCTCAAGAAACTAGGTCTGAGACCTATAAAACCCAGGTGGACCGTATTAGGAATGGTGACCGAGCACTGAACATGCTTCCACAAGAATCCTCTTCCATTAAGAGGATTTAATTGCGGTCCCAATGAACGTTAGTCCCAGCAGAGATTAAACTGTGCCCATGAAGTATTGACATAAACTGTTTTACTTTCTGTGTCATCTTGTTAACTCCTCATCAATGAAGGCCAATTGACGGCCTCATGAGGTGAGTGTGTTGCATACTGAGTGCTATTTATTTGCAAGAACTGTGAAGTAGAGAAGTTAATATTTCATCTTAAATCTCTAAGTGTGGGTATTTAATTACACATTGCAGCCTGGATAGCAAAAAAGCCATCCGTCATGACCTGCACTTTTTAGCAAATAATTGTAAAATGTAAGGTGTCCAATACTGTAAAATTGTCCATCTCTTGTTGACTTGCATGACAGGTGAGAGTTAGGAGATCTCCACTGTTCTTTCAGTGCTGTATTCTTCACTGCAGTGATTAACCCTCCTTCCATTCAAATGGGTGTTCCTTCATTTTGTAAGTTTTCACCTTTTTTCCTCTGCTTACATAGGAAAGTAACTTATTAGCATTAACAAACTGGGAACAAAGACTTTGGAAATCTGCTTTTGAAATGAAATATTAATAAATTAGCTTCCTTCTCTAATTCTGTAAGAAAAGGTTTCAAATTTTCAGAATTATTTCTGCTTTATCTGGCCCTTGCAGGAAGAAATTACTATTGGCCAGCAGTTTCACCAGCTGCACTTTTATAACGTATGGGGTGGTTAGGGGACCTAACCTAACTAAAATGTGATCATACATGTGACTTCATGTATTAGGTATGATTTTTTTCTTACTGGAATTAAATTGTATCTTGATTTCTGTGTTTTCTACTGCTTGATAATAAAAAAATCATGAACTGCCCTTTGGTCCCCCTTTGGGCATAGCCCTTAGTTTCAATTACTTCTTTTGAAGATCACTGTAGAAATGCTCTCTGCAATGTTAGTCCCATCCTTCTGGGAGCAGTTAATCTCCCTTGAAAACAATAGGGCTGTCTTTGGGTAAATTGGAGAGCAACTGGTTGCAAACCTGTTGCAGATTTTGTTCAGAAAGAATAGCTTTATATCTTGATCCATTTACCATGGCACATATACCTCTCTAAATGAGAGCGGTTTTATTGATAATAAAGGTGTTATTTAAGCAAAATTGACAATATTTTAAGAACCCATGATAACTGATCCCAGTAAAACCAGGAGTTAAAATGGATTCAGAAGAGGTGTCACACATAATGAGCCATAGATACTGAATTATTTACTTTTATTTTTTGATCCAGCTCTGTGTTCACTTGAGATGATTCATTCTTCCAGTGAGTTCCTTCCAGGAAGGATTCCCCACAATTCTCAGAATTTTGCTCTTTCTCTGTACTATTAAAGTTCTTCTTTCTCTGTTACTACAGTCTCTTTTTGGCTGAGATCCTCTTTTATTCCTCCTGAAGGATCCTTTTAAAAAAGGAAATGCAAGAGCAAAGCTGCTTATTACTGATGTTCACAAAGAGAAGTGCTCTAGTAGTTCTTTACTACCAAAAAAATTTTTAAGATTATAAGAAATGCAGATTTTCATCTTTTCAACCAATAAACTTGAGGGCTTGTTAATGAGGTCAGAAGTAGTGCAGCTGTTGCTAAAATGTGTTTTGTTTTCAAACCTTTACACTGTTTTATGGCAAAGCTTAGATGAGGCTTTGTGTGAAGGTTTAATAAGAACTTGGAAAACCACGTTTGGTAAGCTGACAGGCATAAGACACTCTTTCCTAGGAAATCTCAAAAGAAACTACCTTCTTATTTATCTTGTTTGTGTGTTTGTGAATGCCCTGAGTTGAGGATGAAGAGTTACTCCAACAGGGGACTTCACATCAAGCACTGTGCTGCAAATGGTCTAATATTGCAGTCTTCTGGGAAAATTTGGTGGGTGTCAGGTAAGGATGGAGAATGTGAACAGATGAGAAAATGCCAATTACTTACCCCTTTTGCTACACAGAGCATGTTGTTGAATGGTGTTTCCTAAACTGTCTTTTTTACTTATTCTTTAATGTGAAATAAAGCATGAAGAAGAGATGACAGAATATACACAGCTCTAACATTGTATGTAAAAGACCATGTGTAGGACTCAACAGATCTGCTGCAAACACATCACTAAAGAACATGCAACAGAGGCAGACATCAAACATAGGCTTTGGGTATTGGAAAACAGAATTGTGCAATGACTGGGCAGAGCTGGATGTCTGATCCTTCATTGCAGACTTCTGTGTCCCTATATTAGTTTAGTCATCTCTCTCCATCTGTAACCACCTATTTGAGCAGTGAATTCAGGAGCAAATCAAAGCCTGTGGTGGAAATAACTCTGAAATCTCAAAACTGTTTCTCTACCCACAGGCAGCTTCCCTACTAGTTGAAAAGAGTGTTAACGGCAACTATTGCTACCCTGCAGATCCGCATACACGTCCAGGTGGAATGGGCCTGTGATTCTTATACTGGGTGGACAGTGTCTCCATCTCTGTGTCAGTTTTTTTTCTCGTGCTTGGAGCTGTCTGTGTGAAGCTTGATCATGTTGTTCACTTACAGTATGTCTTTTTGCAGTGAAGCGTCTGGGATTAAATAACAGGCTGATCTTGGACAGCTAATGCTTATCGGTTCTGATTTACAGTGGAGGAGAAAGGGTTGAGGAATCAGACAATAATCATGACCAGAATGCCAAGAGAGGGGACGATGTCCGCTCTCAGTGGTGCTCTTGCTTTATGATGAAGAGAAGCCGCGCTGAATGTAGCCAGATGAGGTGGGCAGTGGATATTTGAACCACTCCAGCTGTAGCTGAAACTAGCTTAGCTGGGGCTTCTTTTTTCCAGCTAAAATCCTGACAAAGTTTCGCTTACACCTGTCAAGGTGCAGGTTCCTTTCTGCCATGCAGTACTTACTACCAGAGTGTTAATGCAGTGACTCAGTGATAACATAAGCAGTGGGAGAAGAGTTTTTTGTGTGATGAAAACAAGGATGTGAGTGGGTGTGTGCCTGCCAGGCAGTGGTATATGACCGCATCTAGCATGGTCATGCCAAGCTAGTCAGCTTGAAACCAGCTAAAAGCTGCTCAGAACCGCCCAAGCATTGACATGAGCAGTGGCTGAAGCCCATATGTGTGGCTATGCTATAGCCCGTTCAGGTATGCCTATACAAGGTGTGAACATGCCTTGGATTACACAGCAGATCAGTCAGTGTCTGGATCAAATGCCTACCTTCTCTCCTGGTTCTGCTTTTGTCTTGCTTTGTTCTTCTAAGAATTGAGAAAATGCTTCCAAGGTATGCTCCCCAGCATAGGCCACCTCCTGAAAAGAGTTTTAAGGTTAAGTATTTATCTCTGTACACAAAATGCTGGAAATAACAGTATAATCAGCTGGAGGATTTCAGTTCTGATCTTTCAGACTGATCAAACTCTAGACTTCTGTGCTCAGTTTAGAAAGTGAGGGCAGAGGCACAGCAGGTTCCAATGTCATCTGAAACTCAAGTGTAAAGATGAAATAGATGTATATCCCTAAGAAGAAAAGGATTTGTATAAAAAACATAACCATTATTGTATAACACCAGTCTGGGATCCTGCCAACTACTGACATCAGTGTCTTTTCTGTGTTTAAAAGTAAACATTTGCAAGACATTTTGAAGAGCAGAGTCTTTTAAGTGTCCAGCCATGATATTCAAAGCTGTCTAAAGATTTTGATGGAAATTCAAATTCTGAAGAAGTTTTTAAATACACAATCCAGAAGTACCAGCTGTTGCACAGCTTGAAAGAACGGGAGGAAGATGAGCAGTGACATTAATTTTCTTATACTTCACCTTAAGTTGAGGGTTTACTGAGGATTTTCTTCTGAACAAGTTTAATGGAAGAAGCACTTTCAGTTTAGAGCTTTAAAATTCTCTGAGTAGGTCTAGGCACCGTACTGTATTTTAAAGATCTCCCCCCCCCAATACCTTTGCTCTCTGGAAGTATAAAAGGCAAAGACTTGCACAAGTCTTTTAACAAAAAGTTGTAGAAGCTCATATGCATGCCATTGGGAATTGTCTGCTGTTACCTGAGTATATTTAGAAATAGGCAGATGCCTATTCTCACTTGGGTTAAGCTCACTTACTCCCGCTGAGACCAATAATGCTGTGTTACTTTACACTAGTTACTCTTATGCCTGATTTGAGTTCAAAGGACTGTAAACAAAACACCTCCATTCTCTGGTGAATTCACTAAAAGTATACACAGGTTTCATATTTCCGTTCAGTAAGGTATTCTCTTGTAATAAAAAGTGTTGGCAGCCTTGAAGTTACTTTTTTTTTGTTTGCAACCTTAAGTTTCTTGAGAGAGATTATTTGATTCCTCCAGAGGCGATTAATATTCTCAGATGAGTCGATTTTTATCGAGCCTGATGGTGGCTGGAACAGCAATTTCTCAGAGCCTGAAGACCTGTAAAGCCAGAAAAGCAGCTGATCCCTGCACTGGTTACTGAGGATATGTGTCAACGCTTCTCATTACAGTAGTCAGTGCGTAAGAGTATGTAAATGTTATTTTTCTCACTTAATCCATAGAAACGAATAGAATCATCTTAAATCCATCTGAAAGACTGTATGTTTTGCCCTTAAATTTGGAGTGGATGATGCAGTGGGTGAGTTGTTCATCAGTTTCACAGATGGAGCTCAGATGAAGCCTGGTCACTCCCTCCTCCACGTAGTTCATTAGATTCACTCTCTTGTTCCTTCAGCTCTGGCTATAACTGCTCTCCGGCATAGAAACACTCGGTGCTTTGGAAAACTGGCTACATGCTTAAACGCCCAGCTATAGATCTAGGTCTCTTAGCTCATCCAACTCCACTTAACTCCAGTTAACCTGAAGTGGCTCGTGATTTAAAAATGTTGTCATGCATCTAGTTTTGCATCCACTGAAAGTAAGAGGGTGACTTGTCATTAACTTCAGGAAAAGCTGAACCTGTTCTTAAACAGACTAAAGAGTGACAGCCCACTGGAAAGAAGACAGTTCATAGCCTGGAGACCTAGCAGCACTTCTCTTTGGAGTAGGGTAGTATCTAATATGATCTCATCAGGTGAGAGTGCTTGGAAGAGACTGCATAGTAATGTGTTCTGACCACGGCTTTGCTTTTAAGGAGGCGTAAGGGTTTCTGTGGTGGCCAGAGAACATGATAACCCAGTTCTAGAAAACAGTTTTGGGTCATGTTATGTTAGCCACGTTTCCCTTGGTTTATCATGAGCAGGTTCAGACTCCTTTACATGCATTTTGATGTGCTTTGTAGAGTTTTCTGATAGTTATTTCATCTTTAGAGTTCCTAGTGCTTCTGCGCTAGTGGTCAATTCAACCTTAGTCCTTAAACAATGCAAAGGATCAGTAGAGGTAATTGGAAAGCTCATGTGTTTGTGTTTCTAACACTAGCAAAATACTGAAGGCTAGAAAAGATGTCTGCGTGAAATCAAAGTTGCATCAGGTGTTGTTGGACTGTATGTATTTCCTGGTCCTCTTGTTCCTCATTCTGAACACACCAGTTTCTCTTCGGCTCCAAGCCCTTTCTATTCTGGCTCTTTTCATGGCCAGAATAAGGGAATAGGGATTGTAATTTTGGGGCAGTGCCTATACAGTGAAAAACACAGTAGATACTCTGAGCCTCAGCACGTTGTGATATTACGTTTGTATCCTGTGCTCTGACTTTGGTTAACTTCTCGAAAAGGACAAATATACGTGGGAGAATTCCTGGTATAACTGCTGGTAGGAAATGACTGAGAGCTGTTGCAGTGGCTATGTATTAACAGCTTGAGTGTGCCTTGGATCATTTATGATTGTCAGTAGTGAGTACAGATGTCTGTGGCCAGCTGTTCATATAGTGCCATAAGAAAGAAGGTCAGAACACTTGAGTCTGCAAGACTGCAGACATCTACAGGACACTTGCACTGGTAGTCAAGTACAAGTTAAAATCTCTGAAGTTGAGGGAACTAGGATAAAAACATGGTGCACAAGGAAGAACTTGAGATTTCAAATGCTCTTTAATTTCAGGGTATTGGTACGTATGAAACAATCCCTTAATAGTTAATCAAAGTTGTTACTGATATTTTTTGACAAACTGACATTTATTATGAGCATTTAATGGGTTTCTGCTTTTCTGCATAAAAACTAAACACGGTGCGAGTGTGCAAGACTGCAGTTCAATTCATTAGAAGCTGTCCATGCACATCCGAGAGGAAAATCTCTCCCTCAAAGATTAAATGAGGACATGGGCAAATGTCTTAGAATTTAATTTAAGTTTAGGACTAAGAAGAAAAATGAAAAGCTTAGTAATGTCTTAATTATAACAGTATCTTAGAATTTAATTTTTTTTTTGCTTCAGAGATATTTTCTTTTTAATTAGATTATCGACGTAGATGGAAGAATGTAACTATTTAATATTTTTCTTTGCCTCCTCTTTCAGCAGCATTTTCTGATTATTGTGTAACATAGCTGACGCATTAGGTAACATATTGTAAAGATCATTGGTCTTGACAACAAATATTTATTCACAATTGAGGCTGTGATACTGGAATGGAGTAAAATTACTGGCATAAGTGTATAGAAGAAAGTTTTGGGATTTGGGTTTTGTGAAAATGTAGAGGATATAACGAGTAGTACCAGCGTTTTAGAGGCTATAGTCATACCTGCTCCAGAAACTACTGGCACAGGGTAGTTTTGTGACAGTGTATCTCCTGTCGTGGTTTGAAGTAAAAAGGCACTGCAATGATTAGGAGGTATCTGTAAGTTTACTCTGAGTTAAGACTGTTGCTAGAACCCAACAGGCAGGTTGGAGGTTGCTGAACAGCAGAATGTAAGGCCATAATGACTCGTAGGTCCAAGTTGGTAAATGATACATGGGCTCTTGCCACAGCCTCACGCAGAGGAGAAGACAATAGAAGGGTTTCTCCTCTAATTCAGGTTCTTGACAGCAATGAATCCAATGTTGAGTAGACAAGGACCAAAGCTTTCTTGCTTAAAGGGCTCTCTTCTCACCGTGACACGCGTGCACGTGCAAACACACACACACATTCCCCCGGTGTGCAGCTCTGTCCCCACATACTTCCCCAACAGCTTCTCACCTGGTAATCTGGTCCAGCAGGAAAGAGTCTGAAGAACGGATAGCGATCTAATCCAACAGACAGGATGTCGTTTGCTGTGACATCTATCTTGGCAATTATTATGTCTTTGCGACTTTTATACCGCTCTCCTAGCTTATCCCAGATTGGCAGGAGTTTTCTGCAGTCATAGGACCAAGGGGCATCTGCAAATTTAAAAATAAAAGTAGAAGGATACAGTCTGGCAGAAGAGCATGTGCTGGTGCAATCACTGGGGCCCATTTAACACTTAAAGTTAACAAGGTTTTGGATTACAGTTGTGGTCAGTCTCTACTTGAAACCATTCACCCTTCATGAATTTCATGAGTTTTGATGTAGTGGAAAGTAGCTATTCACTAATGCATTTCTGATAGGAGTGCTGCTTTAGCTCTGTTTAGCCTTTTATGACTATAACAAACACACAACACGTGTCATATGACTTCAATGGAGAGGCGTGCCAGATGACCAATGCAACCCAAGTAAGTCTTGCATCATTCCCATGGTGAAATACTTGCCAGAAGCACAAAATGCTTTCTGCATACTAAAATTAACGGTGTTCACAAACTATGCTATATTTACACTAAAAGGAGGAGTTTGAGGTATGGTGGTGTTTTGACTGAGCACTGCACTCGTGCAGGTTAGCAAAAAGGCAAACTGCTGAGACCCCAGTATCCTCTTAAATAGCATACAACACAGTCGCAATCCTTCAGTCATGACAGCAATGCTCATACGCAGTTTAGATGGAATTAAAATTTCTGGGGCACTTTCCTGAATATACTACATTCCATTTACCAGCCTTTCATTTCCAGAGGGCTTGGTTCAATTCCTTCTCAGATCAGTTTGTTGGTGATACTGAAATGTAAAAATGACTTGCGTGAATGAAATGGCTGCAGCCAACAAGGAGGATTGCAGGAACTTACTGCCTTTAAGAATTTCTGGAATTCAGGGCAGTACAGCTAGTTGTCTGTATTTATGTTAATGCTGCATGTTTGCTCTACTGAAGTAACTAAGGCACAAACTAATCCCTGCTGGCTGGTACAGGGATAGGGCAGTGGTTTCTTGCTGGGAAGATTCAAGCAGGAAGCCACTTCCCTTGTAGACAGAGGAGGAAAAAAGGAGTTAGGATTTGCTAAACCACAAGTCCTCTCTGGGATTTTCTCCTAGAGCATTATAACCAGACAACTTCACTTAACTCTCCCTCTGTCCTTGGAAGACAGCCTGACTCATACTGTACAGCACGCTGTAATGTTCCATTGTGCAACATGATGTTCTAGTGTCACTTTGTCTTTCAACACTGAGATTTGATACGGCCTTGACAAATATTTACTTAAGGGATCCAGTGTTATTCAGCGCAACCCTAAGTCAGCAAAGGTATCACAGCATTTCCATAGATATGACACACATTTTTCTTCAATGCTTTAATCGGACAACAAAAATTCATTAAGCTCGGCTTCTGTAAAGTGCAAAGATTAGCTTGGTATGTAAGCATGAGCTTTTGTTTTTCACTTCCAATTGATCATGTTAAAGCAACTTAAAATCTGAATACAACAATAACTTACAAAACATAACAAACACAGTCATGGTCTTATTGAAGACAATCCTGTTGAAATTCTTCCCAACAAGCACTTTGACAGGCATCTTGTCCCAGTCTTCTGGAATTTCTTCACTAGAGAGATGTAGCTAAGAAGAAACAGAAACACTGCTGTGAAAGTGCAGGGAGCATTGAGAAAGTGTACTCCAGCTCAAGTTAATGTGAGACCGATGGGATGTTTCTCTACCTAACGTGCACTATTACTGTACGTTATTTTTTATATCTCTACATCCTAGCCAGCCTTCACATGCTACCACCTTCTCTCCCTTCAGTGGGGAGCTAGGGTCTCGCACCCCTGCATAGTTGGTACTCAGAATTACTGGTCCCTCTCTTCAATACAGACTCCCTAGTAGATTGTCTGTCTGAAAAATGACCCTTTGGAACATGTTTGCATTCATTGTCCTGAATTCTTGGGCCTAATGTTCAGAAGCTAAATTACTGAAAAGCTTACCTATTGTGGGCTCTCAAAAGCGATGTAAAACACACAATAAAGTGTGCATTGCTTCTTAAATCTCTGCCTTCACCACCAATCACAGTCCCCACATGACTCGTACAGTTTACAGTATATTAGCTGGCAATTTCTTTTCTTTTACACCACAGCGCAGTGTAGAAAAGCACACATTTCCCATGGAAGCTGTTCCCTGGTGGGAGTGTGCCACTCAAGCAGATCTTGGTGGAGAAGAGGAGACATCCCCACCTCTTCTGTCCTTCTGCCCCCCTCCAATGTTGAAATCAGGATCTACTACTCAAATCTCTTAAATTCTGCCTGCTGTCAGACTGACTACTTCATCTTTTATCCTCGTGATGGAAACAAAAGTAAATCACCCTGAAGAGCACTGAATAAGCAAAACATTTTAATGTATTTTTCACACGAGTGTGGAGGATGATGCCTCATTATGACAACAAATACTGTATTTACCGTTGGGAATAATTCCCCCCTGTGAAAACTCACTCTGCTAAACTCGCTTACAATGAATACCAAATCTTACTCCACTCTGAAGCTGTTAGTTTTCTATTTACTAGACTTCTCTGTAGCCTCAAAATCTGTTGCAATCTTTGTTTGCATCTCTCCCAACTAAGGGAGTGAAATATCTCCATTATAGTATTGGAAAGATCAAGACCTAGGGAGTTTTTAAACCACTAAAATACATCAGTTGAAATCAACTAAAATATTGGGCCATAAATGATTTATCCAGTTTTTACACAGGAGGACTGGAGAGCTTTGTAGTCGACCTCAGTTGTTAAATACAGAGGAATGCTCTGTCAACAGCTGTAGATGAATGCATCAGAGTGAGAGTAAATTAATAAACTGATGATCGGAACAGCACACTGTTCTAATTTAAAAAGGGATGTTTTTCAAATTTGTTAGTGTTTTAGCTGCTGTAGTAGAGGGGCCTCTCATTAGTAATAGACATACCTTTGCTTTTCCATTTAGGTAGCTCTGGCAAAATTCTTTTAGGTTCTCCACAGTCACCTCGTCTGCAGGCATTTTGTACTTTGCATCACTTGTCAGATTTAGGATTCTCACGGCGGGAACATCAATGTCCCTGATGCGAAAATACTCAAAAACTCGTCCATTCCTTGTTTCATTAGTATCCACCAGGACAAATATTATCTGATAATAAAGAGGGAGTCATGCATCTGGTTGAGTCTTCCAGCTTTGGCTTAGCCATTTTAGAGAAACGGACCACGGAGCTTGGCAGTGGGTTAGGATCTAACCTTAAATGCAAGGAATTCTGTAGAACCATTTTTTGGTCTCAGTCCAACAACCAGCAGCTCTGTGGACTTTATCATACCTTGATCCTAGTTAATAACAAATGGTAAAGCAGCCAAAAGGAATGGAGCTTTTCCCTCTGTCCTTTCACAGTGGTTTGCTATCACCTATTTTAGTAACGCTTCTAAATTACCCCTCAAAGCTCTTATTGCTCTTCCTAATAAATCTTGACAGGACAAAAGAGCTGAAACACCTGTAATCCATATGTCTTTACCAATACTAATGTGTGATATTTTATTACAAGATGACTTGCCATTCTTAAGAGTCTCACATAATTGGAGCAGGAGTAGCACCACGGTGACTGACAATGGGAAACTGAAATAGTTCTGTGTATGACTGCCTATACCTGTCTATATACATGCAAACACGTGTGCTGCAAGCAAGGCTATGCAGATGCCTTGCAATATTTCTCAGGTTTTGTAGCTGTTTCCAGCTCTTGGTTCAGGTGATACCCTGAGATCCTCATGGCATTTCCTGGTGGTGGCAGAAATTGCCAGAACCTTGCTATAACTATCTTTGCTTGGAAGTTGCTCCTAGAAATTCATATTTGTAAAATCAGAAACAGGTTTACTGGGAGCAGGTGTAATTAATGTTGGTTTCTGTGATCTTTGCGTTTTAAAGAATCATTTTCAAGTGAAGTTTGTTTTTCAGCTTGTCCCCTTAGCAAATTCAAAGAATAGTTACTGAAACTGTTTTTAAATGGTTTAGTAGACTTAGAAGATGGACTGACAGCAGTGTACTTCTAACAGTAACATTGGTGAGTGTTTTTCCATTGATCTTTTGGCATTCATATTTGCAAAGCAGGATTCAGCATTACAAACCTTTCCTCTAAATTCCGCAGCAGCAGACTTGTAGTTCTCATAAATCACACTGAATGTCTCAGAGTTCATTGGGGTGAACAGCAGGATGTGATTCTCAACAGGGACATCAAAAATCTTCACAGATGTCTGGGAAATAAAAGGCTCAACATCTGTTCCACTCTTTGTAAGCAGAACAGTGAATCAGAGGCTCAGAGTATCAGTATCATTCAGTTCTGCTATTGCAAATTTTACTTTTAAGACTCAGTTCCCAATCATTTCCATAACCGTTGGATTTTTCCCATTGCTTTAAAGAAGATAGTGAGAAGAATCAGCAGCTGCTGAGTGTTTTCTCTGTTCCAGGAAAAACCTCATTGTTATTCATAGATTTTTACAATCAGAAGTGACTGTTATGATCTTCTAGTCTGACCTCCTGTATAACACACACACTGAAGAATTAATGCTAAAGATGTGCTGAAGGTAAAAGGCAGCGTTACCCAAGGAGGCTCAACTGCAGCAGCTGCAGGAGCTGGGGCTGGTTGGGGTAGTTCTTCACTTCTGGGTGGCACCAGCAGCTTATGTCTCCTTCCCTGCACAGAGCTGCCCGTTTTCTCATGCCACCCCATGATTAGAGGCAGTGGGGCGTCCCCCAGGTATTTCCATGTCTTTGCCTTCCGACCTGCACTACCAACAGTTATTGCTGGTTTCTTTCTTCCTTGTCTTGGCCCAGAGGACCCGGCTGCTGCCTGGGAGTGGAAGGGTTGGAGCCAGGATAGGGACTGACCTTCCAACCTCCCACCCCACCTAGTTTGCTGCAGAAGCAGCCCAGGCCTTTGTGTTGGCTCCAGAGGAGGGAGGTGTTTGCATGTTCAGGCAAGTTCACTTTTTGGCCAGCTGTTCCCCGTATCCTCTAAGAAACAACATCTTGCCGCGGGGAAGCATCCTTTGGCCTGGATTAGACCAAGGTCGGCCTGTTGGGCTCTGCTGGTGTTTCTAGGTGTGTTCAGGGCTAGCCTAGTCAAACAAGCAAGCAAAATTCTCAAACACTAAGGAGCAGAATAGCTCCCTAGGTGTCTTTCTGCATGGATTCCTGTCTTTCCTGTCTTTCTCCTGTGGCTTTTGTTAATACAGTGAAATACACATACCTCAAGATTATATTCAGTGACCAAATCCAAGGTAAAGGTTTTGATTAGCCTTGTTAGATCCAGTTTGTTCTGTCTGCCATCTTCAAGCACTTCATTATGCACAGGTTTTCCCTTGGACAAATAGTGAAGTTTGTGAGGTTGTTGCCTTATCAACTATAGGAGCAAAGAGACTGTCTTTAAATTGTTTTTCTCAGCTTTGCTATTTTATGATCCTCAGCAACTGAAATTCCATAACTTGTAAAATAAATGTCACAGCTAGATTACAGAACAAGATTATAGCTAAAATTCAAGGTACAGCTGACAGTTTTAATTTGCTCAGTAATCTTAACATACTGAAAGATCTTTTCTATATTTATTCACGCTATCTGTGACATACGCTCACTCAGGACGTCCTTGGTCTGACTACTTCATAGCCTAAATGGTGGTGCTACTTCTGTGTAGTTTTATTTTTGTTGTTGGCCACTTTTTCTGTTGTGGATTGGAAGAAAAGAATATTCCTGGCCAAAAGCAACACAAAAGAAGAGAGGTGAAAGTCTGCAAAACTCACTGAACCTAGCAGCACATGTTGATTAGAATGTGGGTTGGAAAATAAAGCCATTTTATCCAGATCCTCAACTATAAATTAGGAGCCTGAATGTAGGTGGCCAGATTGAAAATATCAGTTGTCCAAAGGTTGCTGTTTGCCTCCTGCTTGTCTCTCGTCTGTAAATGCAATATTTTTTTTGTGTTAAGCTGTTTGAATTTCAACTAGGAAGTTGTTTAACCTGAAAAATTCCCAAACCGCCTTTCTGTAGCCCAAAGCTGCCACAGCAGCTCACTGCACCTTGCCTGCTAGGCTTGCATTCCTACCTTCTTAAACACCACAAGAGTGTTCTTTTGGATGCCATAGTTAGCACAGACGTCCTTGCTGGCTGTCATCCCGAAAGGCATCTCTGGCACGTCTCTTGCCGTCTCACAGAAAACTTCCACACTGTCATTGTGAAGTTCCTAGTCCCAGAAAGAGTATTTATTAAGACTGTATCCTGCATCCTGCTAGGATGTGTAGGAGTGAGAGCTACAGGTGAGGCAGGCCCCTAAAGGCTTGTGAGGTAGAGAAGAGAGTGCAATTGTAAAGTGGGTATAGCTTGCCATGATTACTCCAAGGGGAGATCTTCAGAATAGGAGAGATCCTGGGAGTGCTGTGACACCAGTAGTGCGTTCACCTTTCCAGCCAGCGTCAGCTGGGCTGGGTCAGTATGGATGGTGTATGGTCCCCTGCGTCCTTCCTGGGCTAATCTCATCTGCCCTGCACTCCCCTGGCATTTCCACACTCTGCAAAGACTTCTGCAGATGGGAAGGATCATGCCAGCAGCTGCTCCCCTGCTGCAGCTCATCTGCGCAGCCGGAAGGATGTGATGGATTAGAGAGGAGGGCTCTCTGCTTGCAAGAGGACCTGACGGATGTGTTTGGTGCTTTGACTGAGTGCTCTTCAAGGCAGGGACCTTGACTCCTACATCTGTCAAATAGTCACTGTGCTGTCCACCCTCAAACTAATAGTAAATAAACATGATGAAAGGCAACAGTACTTCCAGATTTGATTTAATCAGACAATTATTTCATGCTAGATGAATAGTAATTTATATGCTGAGACCTCCCAACACATCCTGGCACTCACATTTGTGAGCAATCTGTGACTAATAGAAGGCCAAATACAGCTCTTTATTTACTTGGACACTATTTTGTTGGCTTCCACCCATTAAATTTCTGACATGCCCTAGCTCATGCTCATCTACTGTCATTTCAGCCCCTGAGTGAAATCATGGAGTCCAGTCAAACACATCTGCAGGCAGTATCTGCTATCAGCGTGGTTCAGGGAACTCTCCGGCATCACTGCAATAGCAAGGGCTTCTCAATCTGGCCCAGCACTGGAGAACTGCCTTCCTGCATAAATGGCTGCAAGCAGATTGCAGCAAAGCAAAATTCTGGGCACTCTGAGCATTTTCACAGTTTGTCCTATTATGCTGTATGTGTTCACCACTATGGGGCATTTTGGTAATGAATCCTGTTTTCCACATCCATAAAATTTGGACTATCCACTGTAGCCAGCACATTTGGGACCTTATCAGTTCAGGTATGAATCCAGACACTGTGCTTTTAACTGGGCAGAGAGATACCAGAATAAAAGTCTCTTTAGTTAGAGAAAATCCTTGATTGTGTGTTTCAGATATTAAAGGTTTCAAGGATACATTGAAAAAGCAGGAAAAAACTATTCCTATTTTACTGACTTCTGACTGCATGCCTTGACAGCTGAAATTTATTTTGCACTATTTGACTATTGTTCTGTATCATTCAGCCTCAAATCCTGAGCACCTTATTCAGCTCTGGAAGCTCGTAGGAATTTGCTTGAGAAAGGACTACATGAGTTGGATCATATACAGTGTAATATTTTATGGCTTCCTATCCATGCAGGTTTCTTAGCTGGAAGGAGTTAAAAACCACAGTTAGCATGATATTCATGGAGCTTCACTGAGTTTCATTGAAGTTGTTTAAATCATCACATGGAAAGATGAAGAAAAGGCACTCCAGTATATTAGACAATATTTACTGCTTTTTTATGGACTTAAGCAGGAAGGGAACATTCCTTCACCAGAACAGCTTGCAACTATTCATGTCTATGATTTTACACCGTGTTTGAATAGAAATGCAGTGATCAGGTAACCCTAGATTTTTAGATCAGTTACAGCTCTGGGCAGGGATTACAACTTTTTGCATTTGGAGACTCCAGTAGCACTATAACCCACACCAGCAATGGGTTGTCTCTCCAAAGAAAAGGATGGAGTTGAGTAAGGATAGGTAGGTCAATAGTTCTGCCCTCTTCCCACCAGCCACCAAATTTGGGATGGTTTGGCATAAGCCCTTTCTCTGAGGATACAGGAAAGTCTGCTGTGAGCAGGGCTGTGCAAACACTGCTGTAGCATCATCCTCTCAGAAGCTGCTCTCAGGGTGGTAGGTTTCTGTGCCTGGGTGCCTATTCAGGAAAAGTGCTGTGGTGTGAGATGTTCTTATCTCTGCCTGGGCTGCTTATCTAGAAGTGGGAAAATGTAGATAGAAACAACTAAATTTTAAAAATGCAGAGAAAACTGAGGACCTGGGTTTTTCAGGTGAGTTCTAGGTCTTTTGGATGAGTGGTATTTGGTGGCGATGGCAAGCAGTATATCCCAAAGTCAGAACAGAAACCAGCCTTTTGAGTTTTCCAGTGAATTACCTTAAAAAAGCCAATCACTGCCAAATTGTCAGCATGTATGATGGCTTCAGCCTGATCAGTAGAGTTGATTAAAACAGTGCTAGGTCCTGTTCTTCTTTTCACCCACGTAATAAAGTCTGAGGCCTGTCTGACTCCTGTGGAAGGAAGAGAGAGTTGAAATGACCATCAAAATGAATGACAGAAATTTCTGTGCAATCAAGATAGAGGCAGCGGAGGTGCAGAAGGATGCTGAATACAAATGGACTTGGTCTCCTTAGGACTGAGGTCAAAGCTGATTCAAAGTGGGCTTGGGGCATCCAAATTCAACCTCAGGTCCTAGTCACCATTTAAACTGTTGCTGACTCTAGAAGATCAACGATCGATCGGTACTGTGTTTTCTGGGACCTCTGCAAATGGCTGTACGTCCAAGTAACTGCTTAATCACAGATGGAGAATAGAGATGACGAAATTCAGACAAGCAGAAAACTTGTTCTGCAAGATTTCATGTGTCCCAAAATCACAGTAAGCTATAAAGAGCTATCGACCTGAGGTTTAATCCAAAATGACTTCAAACCAATTGCACAGTTTATTGAACTGTCTGTTCAATTAAATTAGGTGTCAAAATTGTTCCTTCAGTGCTGCAGAAGGGATCTGATAGGCACAGAGACATGTTAAAATTCCTCTGTGGTGCTGTGGCTTCACTTTTCAGTTTAGTCGTAAGAAACAAAGCTGAAGTGTCAAAGGTGTCCTTTAATTCTGGATTGTTCCATCTTTTGGGGTCCAAATTACTGCTGCCAGTTTTACTGAGATTACAGTCAGTCTGTTTGTTTGGTAAATTCTCTTCAGGCTTTCAGGAGTTTTAGGAACCTTGAGTCTCTTTAAAAAAATACATTTTCTAGCTATCATGTTTTCAGAGGAATTGGAGCCACAAATTGAGGCTCAGGAGATGAAAATCTCAGCTGTAAAGTAGCCCTTTCAACTCCATGAGTACATCCTTGTTGGACCAGAGCAAGAGTCCAGCAAAGGGTTAATGAAAATTATATATGAAAAAGAAAAAGTCTGTATGCTGCGAAGTGCTAGAGTCAAGATGTACAGTACAAGTGGATTATCAAAGATGCAAGTCCTGGGACTGTGTATTCTAGCAATAAGACAAGATCAAAATTGAGTCAGAACATTTTATTGCCATCAAGTCATTTTGCAGCAGGCTGCACTGCAATTAGTTTAAAATACTAATTTTTTTTAAGGTGAAGCAGGCAGGCATCTGCTCTGGAGTGTATAGGCTGCAGAGCAAAGCACAGAGCAGTACCTAGTGGCCACATAGTGCTTGACTTCTGCTACCTAAATGCAGAATTGAGCTCTTGCAGCTTATGTCAGCGATATAACCCCTCCGCATATTTTTCATGTGGTTAATCTTTCTATTGGGTTGCTTTAAACAGCCTGTGTAGCTTGTTTCTACTGGCCAAATTCTGGCCTTGGAGTTGTAAATTATTATTTTACAAAGCCTAGGATTTGGCTTTCCTGCTATGTCCATTGCCAGAACAACCATTCAAAAATTCCCTCTTTCATAAAATATTTGAGTTAATTTCTTGATTTAAGCGAGGTCTGCAGTTTCTTTTGTGGTATGACGTATACCAAGTTCTGTATGAGAAGTCATTGGGTGGTTGCTGCACATTTTCAGTTGCCAGTTCTCAATGGTTTAAAAGTCATACGCAATAGGTGACATTTTACTAGTTGTTGTACATAAGCATTTACCAGTCAACAAAATATAATTTAAGTCATTATTTGGTACATGTGCTCTGAACAGTTGATGCTGTCTTGTACAAATCACTGAGCAGACGCCAGTTTCCTAACTTCTTGCGTCTTGCTAGTAAGTATGTCTTAAATAGCAGCTCTCTGCTGAAGGGGGACTGTGCATGTTGTGTTATGATACTCTGTATCCACCGGTTCTCACAAGCATACCTGTCAAATAGGTTTACCAGTTTAAGAGAGATTTTCTTGTCAATGCTGTAGATTTAATCAGAGACTGAAGGTAGGTGCTTTTGCTCTCATGTATCAGCACCTCTAATAAAAGTTCAATATGGCAAATCACGCTTTCAGTGGCATTTGTGCAGAAGCTGCTGTTTGCACAAGTCTAGATGATGGGAACTTGTTAAGAAATTCAATAGCAAGGAAGAGCAAGTTACTAAAAATACTGAAGATCAGATTGCAGCAGCAGCAGCCACAGGGGGCTCAGCAGTTAAAGAAGTCAGAGCACTCGGTTGTGTACAGGCTCAGGAGGCAAACTTTAGGTTCCTTTTTTTGTTGGTTGTATTAAACTTGTGACTCAACTGTATCTGCTTAGAGTACACTAACAGACACTTGGCCAAGTCATGCAATTTTTGTCAACTCTGTAAACAGTTCATCATTTAAGGCAAAAAAAAAAATTAAATATCTTTCTTGTATGTATGTTCAGTGAAAGAAAAACTCTTAATAAGGCCTGGATTTCCCAGGATTGCTCAAGTCAGTCCTATTCCAATATTGTTGTCTTTGCTTAATAACTTTCCATTAAAGATTTCAAATTATTCCATGGTTTTTCTGAGCCACATATGAGCTCCCTCTGATGGCTAAATTGCAAAATTCTTTTCCTTGGTTTAGGAAGTATACCTGGATACTTAGTGCGAAGTTAGTGAATTCACAAATCATTGTTAGATGCACAGAGTATTGCTCCAGCCTACTTCTGTAGGTCTGCTACCCGTGGGAACTGCAGTGAACTAGAAGTGCAAATGGAGCGGGTTCGGGACCAAATTCCTGTTTGGCGTAACATTTATTTATGCTTATTTTAGTAAATGGAAGTAAGTCATCTTGTTGGGGTGATTCTCTGTACTCAGTGGAATTACGCCAGCAATGAATTTGGCTGTGTGAACTAAGCATACAGTTCAGTTATATACTTGGAAGATGAATTCAAATCCAAGTTTTTGTATTGGTACAGAGGTAATTGTATGTTTAAAACCAGTTTGCTACCTTGCATATTCTTTATCTGAGCATCTATATTTTTCTTCTCAGCCGCAGAATAGATCGGTACATCCTGTCATTACATATTATTATCTTATCAGTGCATAAGACAGTTTACCTTTGCAGTCTATGGGATCTTCCCTGTTGCCATCCACAAAAAATTTCACAGTAGGAAACTCTTGAATATTAAATTCTTTTCTCAAATCATGTTGGTGTGTGACATCAATTTTGCCAAATTGGATTCTTGGAGCTTCTTTTTTAAGCTGTCGTGCAGCCTCAGCAAATTCTTCAGACAAATTCTGAGATGATTGAGATAAAGAAACATCTGGAAAGGGTCAACCAAAAGAGAATGGGTTACCTAGGCCACAGCGTGAAGCTTTCTGGTGGAGGTTGTTGTGTCGAGTAGTAGCTGGAGGGGTTGCATAAGGTCTTTTAAGACTCAGAAATAAATGAGAAATTATCTTTAATTTTTACTTTTTTGTGTTGTGCTGATTGTTCACCGCTCCACATGTCCTTGGACTAGTCACAGTGGAAAAACTAGTAGGATTGCAATAGTCTTGTGTTGGGAAGAAATGACGTGGAATTAAAAAGTAGTTTGACTGACTGACTATGCTGAGTATGAGTTAAAGGGAGGTCAAGGGTAGAGTTCGATATTACTCGGATTAGGACTCTTTGATAAGATACCATTTTAGTAAGCACTTCACTGAGGCAAACCTTTGTAATGCAGAAACTGTTTTTCCAGATAAGATACAGAGGAGGGAAGGAGAGCAACAGAGTATGGTCTTTTAGAGACTGGTGGCGTATTTCTGCATGCCGTGCTGGGTGCCAGTCCTTTTCTAGCTCAAATGGCAGTCGTGTGTTTGGAGGAAGGAGAAGGGCTATCCTAATCTGCGCCCTGGAGTTATAAATTATATTAGCACGAAAAAAGGACAAGAAAGAAACTAGTCACACATCACTGCTTTGTATTCAAAGTCAGATAAGAGGTAAAGGCCTGGAGCTTTACAGTTTTGCAACTTGGGTTGAAAAGAAAATGAATTTTACTTTCTTTTGATAAAATTGAGATACCCTATCTTGTTAGATTTGTTTTATTACAAAGAGCAAAACCTTTTTCTTTAGATTCTGCTCAGAAAATTTTTAGTTTCATCAATATACTTTTCAAATAGGTACAGATGAAAAACATTCAGATAATCTTGGTTTCATACATTTATGTAGGTTCTTGTGTGTATGTATGTGTGTGTATATATGCACACATTCAGATCTATACACAAGTACACGCACATATGCGCCAAGGCATAAATCTAACAAAGTAACTGTCTTTTGTTCTTTCACAAAATTACAAATTCATTTCTCTATAGCCTACCTGGTGAAGACATTGCCCAACATAATTATAACCAAAAAGTGAATGAACATTTCTATATGAGTTCTAATAAATGAAAGGTAAAACTACTAATCTAACTCAGTGCTGAGTTACATTTCTTGCATTATTCATCATTATCCTTGCTCTGAATCCCAGCCATCAATCATTTTCTTCCACCTAACTGCTACAGCGAGGAGTGTGAAGAGTAGCATTAAATAATGTTATTTTCTCAAAATATTAACCTGATAGGCCCTTCCAAATTCTTCCACATATAAACCCATCTTGGCTTAGGCTCACAGAAACCCTGGCACTGGAACAGCTGCTCCAGCTGCTAACATGCCAAAGGGGATTCTTGTTAGTAGAACAAAATTTAGTATCTATTCAGGGGGCACTCAGATACCATGGTGATGAATAGAAGGTACTTCTCTAAATAAAGTAAATGAGCCTTAAGGCATCAGTCTAAAGCAAATTGTGTTCTAATTGCCTGTAAAATTACTGTTTCATCAAATAAATTTATTTTGATTTTACAGAGAGATTTGATCCTAACTTCAGTTTCCTTTTTCCTAATTATAAAAAAAGGTCTTACAAACCTTTTCCACAACAAGTTTGTAATGTGTTACCTTGCAGCACAAAAAAAATTGTAGTATCTCCAGTTGTATCTCTATATGCTCTAGATGTAACTGCAGAAAACCATGATATCTAGTAGAAGTTATGACCTGTCAACATAAGAAATAGCATGTCTACCCTATAAAAATACTGCTGCTTCTAGGGACAGTGTGCGTTGAACCTTTATGAAATATCTTTGCTTAAAATGATTGCAAAGACGTGGACTTTTAAATAAAACATGGGGTACCTGCTATGCAATTTAAGAGTGCTGATACGCAATGACTGCAGTGGCAGGGTTAGCCCAGAACAGTTGGACCAAGCTATTGGGCTTTCTGAGAGGAAGGGCATGTTGCTCTGGACAGAGTGCAGTTGGAATAAGGAGCAGGAAGCCACATAGCAATTAGGGGTCCAGCACTTTCTAGCTAATTCCAAGGCAATGTTTTTATACCAGAGGCAATTTCAGTATAACGACTTTTTTCTAAAAACCTAAGGTGGCACAGCTGGTTTACTACAACTGGGAATTTGGAAGATCAAATGCTTGTTGTACAGTGAAATGGGGCTCTTTTGGGAAGGGGCGGAAGAAATTGTTGGTGAAGTCCAGACACAGAAGCTGAAGCCACTTAGAAGCTTCCCAAATATACAGGGAATCATAAGCTTTATGGACATTAGACATGTATGTAGGTTGTCTGGGGGGGGGTTAGGATCCATTTTTCTCTGAAATATTTCCGTTCCAAACAGATATTTTAAGAATGATCTCTTACCACTGAATGACCTGCATAGGCAGAATTACAGATAAGTAGTAATGTAACTAGCATGCTTAGATAATGAGAGTTGGTAGAGTTGTTAGCTCCTGGCTGGAGGTGGCAAAAGTGCATGACTCCATCCTGTAAGAAGTAATCACTGCACTCAGAGACCAGGAGAAATCCGAGTACCATTAACCTGATAACTGCGAGACAGAAGTTCAGTGAGTGAACAGCCTTCTTCATCAGACAGATAAAAACTGTTTCCTTGGCTACCCAGAAAGCATGTGGAAACATCCATCACGCACCTTTCCCCTGCTTTCCTGAGTGATTAGACTCCTCTTCAGCTTTCCATCAATTCCTTTTCGTTCCACTTGTTCTCTGCTTGCCTCCCAGGTGCTTTATTTTTCAAGCCGCTTGAGTGTTGAAGGAAATCATCGCTCCTTTTATTTGGAGCCTTTTCTTGAGTTTTGTTTCGCTTCCTCTGTTTTAGATTTTTATTGACACCGATTGCTTCAGGCATTGGGGTGAGGAAGCAGCTGCTGAGGCTGACACAGCGTCGCAGGCTCCACACTCGAGGAGAGCTGAGCACCAGCGGAGTACACGGGCAGATGCAGATGAGAGGTACCAGAGTTGGTGGCAAGGTCACCAGGAAAGACATGCGTGGGTGACGGGACGCCCGTGTAAACCAGTGTGTTGTGCCACAGGGGCCAGAAGCGAGAGGCCCTTCAAAGGCTGTCAGCTCAGGAACACCATTGTGTTAACAATGGGAGAATGTCTTCATTATGAGTAGTTTTAGTTGTGTCGTAAATAAAAAGAAGGATAATTTAAGGGTCTGTTGAGTTTTAAAAATTTTTTTCCTATATAGTGTTTTTGACCTGTCTTTTGGAAGTATCGCTGAATTCCCTCCCACCCTGTGTCATTGCTGTTTTGTGAAGTGTCCTTTTCAAACCAGATGTGAACCTCCAAAGGAGTATCTTAACAGATTGCCACCATTTCATCATGGGTACAGAAGATCCTGAAAATAAATTATCCAGCATCTGAGAACAACTCAAGCTCTTTGGCTCAGATCTGGAAGAATTAAAAAGGGCCACAGAACTATGAGAGTTAAAAGCACCTGTGTGGTGTCCTCTTGAATTTCTACTCTTTCTTTTCTTTTTGATAACAATTGAGCTGCAACCAGTCACCTTTTCACATCACTTGCAGGGAGCAGACTGTAGCACCATTTCCGCAGCCACTTTGCTCAGACAGTATTGGCATGCTGTCTTTGTGAGGAGGCACCCCCACACTGAAGAACAACATCGCATTTTTCAGCACCTTCCCTGATTACTAAAGTTTCCCTTATTTTAGGAACTGCTGTAAGAATGCCTCCCTCTAAAGGTCATGTAGAGCAAATCTTACACACAACCTCATTCCCCAAGGGAAGGGTGTTGGGTGTGGGAGGATTGCTACATTTTCCATTTCATGAGCTATAATAAAGTCTACATATTTGAGAATTTAAATACATTTTTATATTTTACCTGTCTCGTGTCAGCAACTCAAATTTTGTCGGTTTTGTTTTCTATGGACAACCAGCGAACTAGGTTAATGTGAAATCACATGCACATTGAAAGCAAAGCCTGACAAACTGAAAGGGAATACACATTTTTAACCAGACCATCAAAAATGCTGATTTTTACAGCTCAAGCCTCTAGCAGTCTTGTTCTAGGCAATGTAAAACATTTTGTGAGAAACCAGTCCTGCCTCTCTGAAGAACTTACAGCATGACTGCATAAGGATCAAGAAGAAGGTGGGTATCATCACGTCATAATCTCTGTCTTAGAGAGTCAGAGTATATTTTGCCCAAAGCCACACCAAATGGATATGGCAAAAGTGGGAAGAGAACCAGAAATCTTGTACTTTGAGATACTCTCTCTCGAGTGCATCAATAACCTGAGTAAGCTGCTATTTTTTTTCATAGTGCAGCTTACTGAACTAAAATATATTGAAATGTAGACAGAGAAAATTTTTGCTGATACATAAATGTGTTTAATGACCCTAAAGCATTCTTGAAGTGAGTATTCATGAAAGCATGACGAGTTCCTCCTTTAGCTAATTGCTGATGGCCTCCAGTTTCATTCTGCAGTCTATATTGATGGTCTTGTGATTGCTGCAGTCATTGTGAATATGCCTGTTGTCATGCTAAATACTGATTTCCTTGCTGTTAGTTTCTGGCATGGTCAGAAAGTCATTTTAGCAGTCCCACTTTTCATCTCCTGTGTAGGCTGCTTTTACAGTTTCACTACAGATACATAATTTTCTCTGTAGAAGACTCTTGAGACGAAGGATGGATTTGTGTTTAACATATCAGAGTGGAAGGATGTTAATTTGTGGCAGTTGCAAACTTTCTTGTGTGTCCTTGAATTCTCCCATTCTCTTCTACAGTGAGATACAGCCCATAATCTCCTATGCTGACTTCTGTACTTTTAAACTGAGCTAATCCAATGTTTGCAGTTTGCAGTTCACTTGAGATCTTCTGCTATGCAAACATTAGGGATTATTCTACAGTTCGGATCCTTATTCAAAGCATTGAATAAAATGAGCATGTGTAAGAGACACCTACGTAAGGGACCCATGCTAATCAGTAAGTCTCTGCAGCAGGCAACTAGAACATCATCTAGTGACTCTTGTACCTGTCTGGACATGTGTTTCCACTGTCCTCATTTTTATATGCATATTTTGCAAACAATTTAAGTCACTCTCTTCTGAAGGCTTACTCCTAAAAGACTGGCAGATTTCTGATGAAGCCTACAGGAATGAGGCACCCGCGTTCCACTGTCTCTCACACCGCACTAGGTTCCTGTAGGAAGCTTAGTTGTAAGAAATACCTGTTCTGGGTGGTTTTGAACTGTTTGTGTTCACCTCCTGTGGTGAGGAGACTGCTGTATGCTGAAATCAGTTCTTAGCACAGGAGTGAGCATGCTTAGGATGTTGGCTTTATGAGTGAGCTGACCATCTGATCTATATAATTGATTTAAAATCAGTCATGCCTCCCCTGCTTCCTAGAAATCCCCCTTTTTATGAACTATATGTATACATAGGCAGCAATTTCTTGTTTTTTTCAATAACATCACCTTCAGCTTTTGTGCCTTGAAAAGGAGATGTTTGTCTTTAAGAGTAACCCCCATCTTACCTATTAAATGTCATTATCTCAGCATAGATTGTCAGTCACAGGCTGCAGAAATCCTACGGCTGACCCGGTACCTTGCTGGATATACAAATGTTCTGCTGGAAAAGGTAAACATCACTTTTTCATAAATGAGAGTGCACTTGGCACACAAAGCAGCAGTGCAAGGTCTGCACCACTTATATGCTTGTCCTTAGGTTATCCCCGTGTTTATCTAGGAACTGAAAACTTCACTTTAAAGGACAGCTGCAGGCATTCTCAGAGATCTGGGGAGCCAAACATACCTTGGGGTCTGGGCCTCTTCCTGGATTCTTCTGATAGGTGGGAGAAAGTGGTGTTAGCATGTGCTCTGCACCCATTTTGTGTTCCCCAAAATATGCCACTAGCCAAGTTAAAGGATTACAGAACTAGAGCTGTAAGGTATTTGGAGAGGTCATTGGTCTGGCCTAAGGCGAGTTAAACCATATCTGAACCAATCTTGACAGCTATTTGAAATCTGGCTTTAAATACTGCCATGAATGGAGCTACCCTAGGCATGCTCCTCCAGTGCATCATTAGCCTTCCAGCTAAATGGTCATCTTTATCCCTAACCGTAATGTGTCGGCTGTGTTTAAACCCATTATATTGCCAGTGAAAATGCAGAACAGTTTAATACCTGCTTCTGTGCAGAAACAGTGTACTTGGGTATGCTTAACATGTCTCAATATAGTGCATCAGCCCACAGTAGGAACTGACCACACTGCAAGATGGTCAGTTCCTAATGTGGGCTGATGCACTGTATTTTACCCTGTGCTGGAGCATGTTGTGGGCTACTTCTGCCTCTCTGGCCTGGGAAAGCCTTAAACATGAATGGCCTTCACCGTACTGTTTGGGGGATCTGAGGACTATTCTTGCACAGAGAAATGTGGGACAGTTGCAAAGTCCTGTGAAAACCATTCTGACGACAGAAAGTTGGAAAGGTTTATGAAAGGCTTTTGAAGAGAAATTAAATAGGAGATGCATTTTACTGTGTCCAGGCAGTTTACTGTGTTGACAGTTGCTGTCCTTGGGAAAACTAGAGTAAGCTAATACATGACTTCAGCTGGTTACAGTTTGCGGTGGTGTGTAGCAGTGCTTGTAGTGTTTGTGCTTGTACGTGTACAAAGTTTATCCTCCCTGGGGTGAGGATCTTTGTCAGAGTGCTTGGGATTTTTTGTTTTTAGTTTTTTTTCAAAGCAACAATATTCTGCAATGAAAGCCAACACAGGGACTTATATTCAGCTAACATATAGTGTAAACAGTAAAACTCTTCCATGTAGACAACACTGGTGTAAGATCTACCTTCTGCTCATGGCAAGTGCTCTCTATACCCTGTGCTCATAGGCATTTGAGTGATATTTAGATCAGTTTAACATGGATGGGGAGATGCCACGGACTGCAGCAGAAGAGCACTTTCACGTGAGCTTTGAGATCAGGTGCTCCTGGCGTGTACAGAGCACGTAATTCAGCTGGGCAGGCAGCAGGGCTTGCGTCCACGGGAGAGTAGGCACATTGCTGTGTGCCGCTCAACAGTGTTTTCAGACTTTGTTCTCAGTGCCTTTCCCCAAAACCAAAGAGAAGCTGGAACCTCTGTTCCTGTGTCCTTCCTCACCCTCATTATGGTGTCCCTTCAGTTACTTTCTCGTTGCACAACGCAGTTGGAATGAGGGCAGAAGAGTGCCAGATTTCTGGGTCATTACTTTTTTTCCATGCTGGGTACTTGCCCTGTGTACTTTGCTCAGCTCACAAGGGTAGCCTGATACTGCTTGGCAGAAAGTCAGCATATGTTTTTATAGTAAACCTTGCCAGAAAGGAGGCACAGTGAGGGTGGAACTGAAGGGCATTAGGAGGACTTGGGAGTTGCTGGGCAGAAGACATCAAAGCAGGCCTCTCCTGATAAATATTGTGGGACTGGTAAGTAGATAATGGTATGCAACAGGGAAAGCGTTGGGGTTTTCTCATCATAGATAGGCTTAAGGCAGATCCTAGAGCGTTGAATCGAAGTTTGGAGCTCAAAGTTTTCCCCACGTTGGTACAGCAAGAGAACAAATCCCACCTTCTGGGAACTATGGGACTGTGTCTGACTGTGTCTCCATGGTTGAGAATGAGTCAAGAAGAGAAAAGTCTCAGGTCTTGCATTCATTTTGGATTTCTGAAGCCAGTTCCTGGCAGCCCCACAGATTTCCTGTGTGATCTGGGGAATATTGCTTTGTCTCTCATTATCTAAGTTCCCTTAATAGTTCCATGTTCACATAGGTTGTTTATTTAGGTAGCCTGTTTTAAGGAGTAGGACATAAAATATTGGGGCTTTATGGCCTCTCTGTGCAGGCACATGTGCATGTCCCATCTTTAGCCTCTTTGTGCTGTTGCAATGCGAATGATTATGGCAAATGAACCAGCTGGTTCGGCATTGTGGACTCAGGTTTCCTACGTCCCGGGGCAGTGCCTTGCTGCAGGATGGTTTTTCACTGCCCCAGAGGCTGTTTAGTGGCATGTCTGCAAAGGGAGCTATTGAGGTTGAGGCCAGTGATTTCCAGGTAATGTATCTGGGCTGTGGAGCTCATCACTCTCATGAGTGATTTCATAATTCTCTGCAGGGACTGTAGATGCCTTTATGGTTTGTGGGGGAAAAGGCAATCCATGAGTTTTCAGTAAGCCCTTCAGGTAGATGTGGTGGCCTTGAATCCAAACCAGAAGGCAGTGAGGATCACTGGAGCAAGGTGTGGTTGGGGAGCAGTGTTTCATCTCTGACTTTTTTTGGAAGATGTGGTGTGGAATGGGAGAGTGTGTTTGTCCTTCCCTTCTGTAGAACGCCAGTTGTGAGGGCGGTGGGATATCAGAGAGAGAGGTCCAAGACTCTGCTCTGAAGCAGGGGGAAGAAATCCTAATTTACATCTCCCACATCCTTTGAGTGCCCAAGTCCATGGGCTACTGTATTCTGAACAATTCTTTCTTCATCTCTCATTTCTTTATGAAACTTTTCACATGTCTTCTTTCCATTCAGTATTAGGTTAAAATCCTGAAGTGTGTTGCAGATCCTAGATCCTAGATCCTCTCATTGTTGATCAGCTCTGCCAGTACTAAGGAGGTTTGGCTGCAAACTCTTGTCTGACCTGGACATTTAGGTTCTGTGCTGTGAATCAGCTCTTACAAAGCTGAGAATAGAGCTTGACTAAGGTTTTTCTGATAAATTATTTTTTCACCAAAATAATGCATCTTCAGAGAGATCAAAACAGTTCACAACCGTAGACTGAATTTGGCAAATAGCTTTAGACCCTCTACAATTAAAAAATAAGATCTTGCTAAATTTCAGCAGTTTCAAAAGTGTTTAAAAGTCTTAAACATTAATTTTTAAGGAAATTTCTAACATGATTGTTCTGAAAGTTTTAAAAATATGTAAAGTTTCATAACATTGTTTCAGGATTGAAGAAATGTTTGGTATGATCCAAACATAGTTTTAGTTTCATTAATCTAGTTTTTGTTGTTGGAAAAATACAAGTGTTTTCATTTCAGATTGACCTACACTACTACTACTTATTATTATCATCATCATCATCCAGGTTTGGTAGTGAGGCAAAAGAACAAATTACATGCACTTCTGCAAAGTTAGAATATTGCCTTAATTTCAAATATCCCTTCCAAATATGGAATAGATTGGGGTTTTCAGCTTGTGCCTGTCTCTAATGCCTGTCTCCAAAGGAGGGCTAATTTGCAAGGTGTTTGTATAATTTAAGGCTAAGGGGATGTGTGCACTGAGCTCAGTGAGTATTGCACAGTGAAGCAAGGTCAAGCCCAAGCAACAGAGAGACAGATTTTGCTGTCTTACGCAGATTGAAGAGTTTCTGCTACCAGCAAGCTGCTAGGAAATATAGCTCCATGTTTGTGGAGTGGGAAATTACGCAGCGTCTGAACTTTTAGATGAGTAACATCACAAGAATACACCATTTGGCTTTTGCTTTTGTGATTTACTTTCTGTAAGGCTCAGATGGCCACACCTTCTAACAGCGTTAGTTACTGAAAAGGTCCCACTAGTTTCCTCCCCATGGAGAATGCACGTGAACCTAATAGAAAAACCACAAACCAGCCTCCACCTAGCCAAGTGCTAATTTCAAGGAAGGAGTCTTGCAGTCCTATATAATGCAATTACAGACACCAAAATGTTGGAAAAAGCCATTCCCTGAAGCCCAAACGCTCACAGAGGAGAGATGCCATCCGGCAAAAACCTCATACAAAGCGCTGATGAAAATGTAAGATAGAGAAAAGCCCTGTCTGATTCTTTTTGTGATACCTAGAGTTTCACCCATCACTGCTGTGAAACACATATTTTCAAAATTAAGAAATGGAAGCAGAGAATGCTGACTCAGCACTGTGCGTGTGAGGACCCATCATATTATCGGTGTTCATCTTATGTAGCAGACTGGTGTTTAACTACACCAAAAAGGAATGAATTACAGTAGTCACGGTCAGAAATAGGTACACGGAGAAAAACAAAACAAACAAGGACTACTGGAGGACAAAGCAACAGTAAAACAGGCATACCTGAGTGCCCCAGCATCAGTCATGCTCTGCAGAGCCATCAGGATAAGAGACAGCGGAAACTGATACTCACAGAACTCCACCAGCAGGTACTTAGTTTCCTTCAATGCTCTGTCAAAGTTGGTCTTTTTCAGCAAGAGTACGTTGTTCTCCTTTTTTATTTTGGGGAGTTTGGCTTGCTTTGGCTTTGTTTCATTTGGGCTTATGCTGTCTGCTGCCGGGAAGCCTGTGAGAAACAATAATGGCAGAAAGAAAAAGTGATGTGTCTTCATCTTGCCCTGCCTTTATCCAGTGACTGAGAAAGAAAGAAGGAAAGGAGCACTAAGCAGCACGGTTTGCTGCCTAAATGGCTGCTGTGGTATCAGCCAAACTAGGAGGCTGATAAGGTTGATAAAGGAGTCTACCACCAGTGGAGCCAACTGCTTCTTTCCACGGGAAGATTAATGTAGTTAATTACTTCCCCATCTTTAGCAGTGTTTAGAAAAAAAGTATCTGTGGGGAAGGTGAGTTTAGTGTTTCTGTAAATAATCAGAACCCTGGGGAGAGGGTGAGAGAGCACAGGAGGAAACACTTGCCCGCGGAAGCACCATCGACTCATAGTGCACTTCTCCAATTAGACAGCCTGCTCTTGTCACCGTTACCAGCGCAGAGCTGCAGACAAAACAGTAAGTGAGGTACCGGGGAAAGTATTTGAGGGCTGCTCCTCTGCTTAATATTTGGTTGTCTCTTGCACTTACAGAGCTACTTACTATGGATCTGATTCAGAGCATGCTGAAGTCAGGGAAAAACTCTCATTGCTTTGCATATGTAATTTTAACGTCTGTATTTCTTCAGTGCCTTGTCTGTGAGGCTCCCATCTCTGCTTAAGTGCCAAGTTGTAGCTCAAGTAAAATCCTACTTTGTGGGTTAAAACAGAAGATTTTGCCATTGATTTTCAGTGGTAGCACAATTTCACGCAGCTGATATCCGTACAGTAAACTGAAGGTACCAAATGTACTATTTCATCCTTAGGATAGCTGTCAACTGTGTCTGTGAACTATGAGGCCTCCCTAGCTAGTCTTTTCACAACATGTTAAGAAATATCTTACAAAAAGATTAAGAAGGCACCATTTACAAATAAATGGTTATTTCTGAAATATCTGCCAGTCTGTAATTGTAGCAGAAACATCTTTAACCCTTAAACTGTGCTGAAATTTGTGAACTGTACACCCAAAGCTTTGGCCTCTCTAGAGGGGACCAGGTGTTCTGGTGGTTGTTTCATTGGCACAGGCAAGGACAGAGCTGGCTTGAGGACAGATGGGTCCAGATTAGTAGAACCAAACTGCCAGTTAAATTGCCTCCAATAATGCCTCTTCCTTCTTCTTGAGGAGCGGTAAGTGCTGTTTCACTCCTTCATGCCCTTAGACTCAAGGATGAAAAATCTGGTATCAGGGAGGGTACTGCAAAAAGGAAGGAGTGTTCGTAATGGTGGTTGATGTGGTAGCCTCCATTGTCTTGGGGTTGAAGGATCTCGGGTGGCAGATTGCTTCAATTTAGGTTGTTTTCATGCCTGGTGTGAGCGGGGCTGGGTTTCATGTGAACTCTTTCCTATCAATCTCAAAGGCTTTGCGTTGTAATGCACCTTGAGACGTGTTCTGTTAGCACTTGTACAGGGTGCCTAATGAAATCAGAGGGAGCTGTGTATTCAGGCTGCTTGCAAGATAAGATCATGCATAAATACAGATGCAGCAATTGGGTACTAATAAAAAAAAAAAAAAGGGCAGAAAGATAAGAGTCTCCTGTTTGACTTTGTGGTCTTTTTCTCTTCATAACAGGCTCTTTTCCAAAGATGTGTTTCAAGTAACATCCTAGGAGGGTTAAAAAGCGTCTTTCAGAAGAACAGGGGAAAACTAACAAGGCCTGTTTGCTCTGACCAGGCCGTGTTGTAAGCTCAGAACACAGCCTAAGGCTCCCAGAGCACAGGTAGGGTGGCAGAACCATTTGCTTCGAGAGCTGGTTTTCCCCTGTCTGTCACTGAAACAAATATCAGTCAACTCAGATCCCTCCTGGAAACCTCCTACCAGGGAATGGGCACCATTTTGGAAAGGGCTTCTAACCTCTATGTCCTGGAAGGAAACTGGAGTAAGAGGAGGATCATACAGCAGTCAGTCCTGCCAGGACAGATTTGCAATGAGGAATGGAGTGGGATTTAGCAGAACTGAACAGAAGAGTGAAACTGATGGAGTACAATGTTTTCTCTTAGGCATACAGCAGATTAGGGCACATTTCTGCACATTTCTTCATCAGTGCTAACTAGTTCTGGCTCTTTAATTTTGTGCTTTACAGTTTGAGAGCTATGGACAATCTGCCTTCTGCAGAAGTCACAGGCTAGTCCGCAGGAAACGTTGGCTGCAGGATAAATACAATTCTTGGGCCTTCTGCTTTGTTACCACTCACACCCTGCAAATTGTGTGGCCGAGAGCCATTGACACATGCCTCACATGTGAGCACCTTCTGTTTGCATTTCTCTGTTTTGCCTCACAAATACAGTGATTTTAGAGTGATGTCAGTTACTATTATTTATTGGTATTGAACACTTTAAGCTGTCACTACATCTACACTTGCAATACATAATGCAAAGGTGAAAGTAGCCGTGTAGTATCCCTTTGAGATAGGTACGTGCTGTTGGCTGTTAAACAAGGAGAAGGTCATGGCACAGAAAGATTTAAAAGCAAAGCTGGCTGCATTGAATTGCGGGGAAAATTCCCTTTGATTTAATGTGGTGGGTAGATTCTTAAGGACTTGATTACACTCAGAACAAGTTGGTCAGTAGATTCTGCATCCATGAGTAAAGATCCAGTTTTCTTGACTTCCAAGGCTGGGCTTTAAATAACTGTAGTATCATCCATTCTGTCTCTTCCACATCTACCCGTTGAGTAGGAAAGACTAGGAGAAACTGGAAGTGTTGGAATTTTCTTTGCAAGTTTGTTTTACACCACTTATATTTTCCAAAGTTGCACACTTCAGCTGAAGTGCAAAGCAAATGGAAGTCTTTGGCATTTCACCTTTGCTTGCCTAGTGTTTATTTCGTGTTTATTCCGTGCCCCCAGTGAAAACAGAATTCACAAGGAAATAAATCAGAGATTCATCAGTTTTATTGGTGTGTCAGTTCAGTGCGAATCGCCATCTAGTGTATATTTAAGACATAGCATAATTACAGAGATGGTTTTAAATCAAGGGGATAGACAAAGTGTCCTCAAAACACTTTCTAACTAGCAGCATTTTATTTCTGTAAGCAGGCAAAGTAAAATACAAAATTTACAGGAATCAAGAGATGGATATTTAGAAAAGGACTGGCAAGTGAAAGTTTAGAGAGGAGATACGAGATTCATTCATCATCTGACAAAGAGAGGACAAAGATTATAAGGAAAAAACAGTGCACAATCTCTTTGCCAGAAAAGGAGGAACACTTACTTTTAAGAATCACATAAAATAATGGGGGAAAACGGGGAGGCACACAAACAAACTATTTATTCAAGCTGATTTGCATTAATTTATCCAACATCACAAACTAGACAGCATCCAATACCTGGCTGTTTTTAAACGTATTTTCTTTCATTTCAGGTGACTGATTCTTGCAGGTGTGCATCTGATTTTTTCCCCATTGTCTGATAAAACATCATTTATCATGGGAACGTTTATTAAATCATGGATTCCGCAGTGTTTGCAGATTCTCAGGTCGCCTTGCAGATTATTCCATGGATGCAACAGGCTTCTTACATCTGAGATTATTTCATACTATGACTCTATAAACCAGTGTAAAAAGGAACTGCCAGAATATTTCAATTTTGCAAGTGATGTCTTAGACGAGTGGTCGCAACTGGAAAAGGTAGTATTTTTCTTCTACTTCATAGGCATTGGAACAAATCTGAAATTATACAAATCAATTTTCCTGATGAATACTGGATAGTACTAGCTGCAGAGTAGAATGCACTATTTTATTTTCTTTGTCAGAAATATAGGTATCACATTAAGAAACTAGTTGCCAGGGGTGATTTGCTTAGTCTGGAGTTATTTTAGATTGAAATTAAACCTTTTAAGGATTGTCTTCTTATTTTAATATCTTCTTTTGCATTCTAGGATGGAAGACGACCAGCAAATCCAGCTTTTTGGTGGGTAAATGATGAGGGAGAGGAGGTGAAGTGGAGCTTTGAAGAGTTGGGATTTCTGTCTAGGAAAGCAGCTAATATACTTTCTGAGGCATGCGGTTTGCAGAGAGGAGACAGAGTTATAGCAGTTCTGCCTCGTGTTCCTGAATGGTGGCTACTGAATGTAGCCTGTATGCGAACAGGCAAGTAACCTTACTGATCTCTTGGATTCAGAAATAAAATAAATAGAAGATATGAAAAATATGCTAAATTAATTTGAAAAAAATGTAAACAGGAATATGCTGCTATGCCCTGTACAATTCAGCTTTTGCATAGAAGGAGAATTGGCAGCACCCACACAGGAACCAAAGCGACATTGCACTAGGTGCTGAACAGATACGGTCCGGTTAAACAGCATCCTCAGTTGAAGGCAGTGAAGGATGAATGGTTACAATCCAAGGCCAGATTTGACCAGATATATTAGCAGTGTGGACAATTTTAATGCAGTAAGTTACATGACTAGGCTGGTTAATAATTCAATACAATATTTTTTTTGCTCTGCTGTTACAGTTTTGCATATTCTTAGGAAGAATTTGACCCATTTTTAGACTGCTGTTCATCCATGATGGAACAATTCAGCATCAACAGGGACATGATCAAGTGGTTTTGACCCACTTTTAAGCTCTGTGATTCTTGCAGATTGTAAATGGGGCTAAGATTCAGGGAATCCAATTCTATCTTATCCACGATTTTCTGGACTATGATGTGGGAATATCATTCAGTATCTCAGTGCCTCAGTTTCCCAATTGTAAAATTTGGTAGACACCTCTGAAAGTGCAAGAAGACTGAAATCAATCTGTTGGCCAAGTCTATTGAAATCCTTGGGAAAAGGAGGTATAGAAATGCACTAAATTGATTCCCCCCTGCCCCAAAAATGTTATTTCAGTCACATTGTACTCAGTATCCAAACTTACGTTTGTTCACATTACAAAATTAATCCAAGCTTGAGGGATATGTTGACTGAGCAATGTATGTAAACTACCTGACCTCAGTCTATTTATCCCATATCGGAGGTATTAATTCCTTACTGAAATGGATAATGGCTTTATTCCAGATTGTCATGGTTTAACCCCAGTTGGCAACTAAGCACCACACAGCTGCTCGCTCACCCTCCCCCCCTGCCCCGTGGAATGCGGGAGAGAATCAGGGAAAAAAAAAAAAAGTAAAACCTGTGGGTTGAGATAAAGACAGTTTAATAGGACAGCGGAGGAAGAGAAGATAATAATAATGATGATAAAAGAATGTACAAAGCAAGTGATGCACAATGCAGCCGCTCACCACCCGCTGACCAATGCCCAGCCCGTCCCCGAGCAGTGATCGCTGCCCCCCGGACAACTCCCCCCCTGTTTCTATACTGAGCACGCTGCCATACGGTATGGAAGAGCCCTTTGGCCAGTTGGGGTCAGCTGTCCTGGCTGTGCCCCCTCCCCACTTCTTGTGCACCTGGCAGAGCAGGGGAAGCTGAAAATCCTTGACTAGTATAAGCACTATTAAGCAACAACTAAAACATCGGTGTGTTATCAACAATATTCTCATACTAAATCCAAAACACAGCACTATAGCAGCTACTAGGAAGAAAATTAACTCTGTCCCCTCTGAAACCAGGACACACATGTAAATATAATCCAAATGCTGGCCTTATTCATGTACTTAAGGGGATGATAATCTCAATACTTCCTTCCTGAGTTATGAATCATGAAGGAAGTGCTGAAAACCAGTTTTTAAATCTAGATCTTACTCATGATCTAGATACCTTTAGTATGGATGACACAAAACTCAACATCAGTGTTGCAGGGTTTGGAGGACTTTCAGAGCCAGATGATCCCATATCATTCGTAGGCCACAAATTCACCCAAGCTCTGCCTTCAATCAGGAGTTATACTTGACTCCTGTTTCTCAAAGAATAAGTTTTTGGCAAGTAGCTCAGCTTTTCTATGGCTGGGGTCATGTCCTGTGAACATAATAAAGAGGAATGGTCAGTTTTCTAAATTGCTTGTTGCTTTTTTCCAGGAATTGTCTTTATTCCAGGAACATCCCAATTAACAGCCAAAGACATCTTATACCGACTCCAGGCTTCAAAGGCCAAGTGCATCATTACCAATGATACACTGGCGCCTGCAGTGGAATCTGTCATGCCTGACTGCCAGTTTCTGAAAAGCAAACTAATTGTAGCCCAAGGGAGCAGAGATGGGTGGCTGAACCTCAAAGAACTCTTTGTGTGAGTATCCAGCTGTTTTACCATCATCCCTGTGAGGTGAAGGAAGCTCTATCAGTCAGGTCACATTGCTGAGTTTTGGGATTAATTTCTGAAATACAAATGAGTTACGTTTTTGCATCCCTCTGCCAACTTGCTGTAATCACTGCATTAAGTACAAATCCCTCCAACACACTTTTTGGGAGCTGTATTCAGGTCTTTCAGCTTCTCCTTACTCAGCAGCCTGCCAGCTTTTAAAAGCTCTCTGCTTCTACTGTGATCACAAGACAAGCACACAGGGTACTAATCTTCCAGTTGTTTTGTGCTTGTGTTCTAGAGTGCAGCCTAATGCCTCTTGAATTCAATGAGAAGATACCCATTTGCCAGCTCTCGGTGCTCAGCTAACATGGCATCAGTTATTTCTTCCTTTGGCTATCTTGGTAGCCCAGATAATCTGAATTGTTCATCAGTCTCTTGAACATAAATGGTATAATATGTGTCTAAGACCACCTTACCTGGCATAATAGCCTGAATATGGCCTCCATTGACTTCAGACTGGGAGACGGTATGTGTTGAGGCTTTGCAACAGAAGTTGTTTTTGCATCTACCTGCTGTTCCGTAACAAGCTCCTTGAGTACCCTTACCAAATAGTTGTAGACAAAGTCACTGGAATATGCTGTAGGTGCTCACATCTTGAACGTTATGGCATACAGAATACACTTGTGACTAGCAAAATGTGCTTGCTAACTCTTACCTGTGGTATCTGATGCAACTGTTTATTTAGTGAGATCATATAGTTTTGGGCCATTTTCCTGTTTATCTCCTAAACCTTAAAAAATACTGCTTCCTTTGTGAAAAACGACGTGTAGTAACTGTCATATACTATTTCTTCTGAAGGGTGACATCTGCTGACCATAAATGTGTCAAGACAAGGAGTCAAGACCCAATGCTGATCTATTTTACTAGTGGAAGTACAGGCTCTCCAAAAATGGTGGTGCAGTCCCACAGCAGTTATGGCATTGGATTTGCAACCAGTGGCAGGTATACCTTGCAGTTGCTCCCAGTGTCCTGATTAAGTGACATGATCACAATTAAATTGAAAATGTGACTGTAAAAACTCCAGTAAATGTAGGCATTTCATGAGTGTAGGATCTTGCTTCTTCCTCACCTTTCCCCTCCCACAGTGAAACCTTTGTTATTAAAAGCTTCTTGAAGACTCAGTTGAGATCATCAAACACAGTGTTCTTTTGCCCAGAGGGATGACTGCAGAGGATACCATCCTTATAGCAGAACCAGATAAAGTCAAGTGCTTTAGTATTATGTAAACCTTCCTTGAGAACCAAAGCAACCTTGGACCATAGCATTATACCTTAAAAGTTACAGTTCAGTTTGAATCTCTTGCTTGACACTGATTTGCTTTCATCGAACATCTTTCTTGTATTTATGCTTCCCAAGGAGTGAGAAATATGAATGAAAATCAAAGATATATTTCCCAAGGCATCCTGAGTTGGAAGTTGGTGGTATAGAGTCCGTAGAAGTAATTTGATTAGTTTCCTAGAGACATAAGCTGTGATTTAGCTGATGTCTCTAATCCACAAGGTGGGGAAAGCCTACTCCAAATGATGTGTTTGGGTTTTGATTTAGATCCAGATTCTGCAACTCAAGCCAAGGATGTTTTGCACTGTTCAGGAGAAAAGCAAACACTGGAAATGTTAAACAGGAGGGAAGGAAGGGAAATAAGAGAATGTTTAAGATTCTCTTGAACGCTTACAAACTTTCTAAAGAGCCCCACTTGCTGACACCACATCTTCCAATGGAAGCCTCCTGCCCTTTCCTTTAATTATGCTGTGACCTGTGCCTGAGTCTCTCACACTGTATGAAGCATTTTCTTCATCTCTGCTTTATCATCAGATACTGGATGAACTTGACTTCTTCAGATATAATGTGGAATACCTCTGATACTGGCTGGGTAAAGTCAGCTTGGAGCAGCGTTTTTGCACCATGGATCTGTGGATCATGTGTCTTTGTGCACAGTATGCCACAGTTTAAACCAGCCGTTATTGCAGAGGTAAGCATAACATTTTATACTGTGATTTTTATTTCCATTTTGGATAAATGAAGCAAACAAGCTGGGCTCCAGTGCATAGGCACCCACTGCTCTGTAGCAGCAGGGATAATACTTCCCACATCCCAAGCAATCATCCCTCCCTTTGGTGCCCAGTAAGCTAGCGGAACAAGTGTTTTCCTTCCTGGTTAGGCCATGTGAGATGGCTACAGTGTAGAGGAGATATGGTGAAAGATGCAGGATAAAAAGAACTCTGGATCACTGCTGTCTTGTCCCATACTTAGCCTAAAGCTCACTTCAGGTATGGACTTCCAGCTACTTTGGGCTCAGGGTGAGCATGGGCCAGTAATCAGAGTATGGCATAGACCTGAATCAGGGCCCTGTTATCCTGAATTTTCAATGAGTTGCCAGAATGTCTGTTCCTCCTCTCTGCCATTTCACAAAACCAGTCAGCCTGGCCTATTCTCCTCAACATTGGCCTCTTGTGTGGAGAGGAGACCCAGACTTCCCCAAGAATAAAATTGGAAAAGCTTTGGTCTAGTTCACTATTGCCACTTAGCCTTGAGCCTGGGACACAATCGCCTTGGGAAGCAGAAAACAATTTTAATTGGAACGACTGCTCCCAGTGGTCATTCATTTACATGAGTGATTTTTGTTGGACAGGAAGTAGTGTATTTTCTACAGCAGTGGGACTGACCAGTACAGCCACTCTGCAGTCAGGATTCATAGTCACTAATCTATAGTCATTCTCTGTGTTGAATGTATGTTGCGTTTTTATGGTTTTCATTTGTATTGGCTTTGCATGGCAAGGTTTTGGTAGCGGGACTCTACAGGGCTGGCTTCTGTGAGAAGCTGCCAGAAGCTTCCCCTATGTCCGATGGAGCCAATGCCAGCTGGCTCCAAGACAGAGCTGCTGCTGGCCGAGCCCGAGCCCGAGCCCATCAGCGATAGTGGTAGTGCCTCTGGGATAACGTATTTAAGAAAGGGGGGGAAAAAACCCTGTGCAACTACAGCCGAAGAGAGGAGTGAGAATATGTGAGAGAATCGGCCCTGCAGACACCAAGGGCAGTGAAGAAGGAGGGGGAGGAGGTGCTCCAGGCACCGGAGCAGAGATTCCCCTGCAGCCCCTGGTGCAGACCATGGTGAGGCAGGCTGTCCCCTGCAGCCCATGGAGGTCCATGGTGGAGCAGATCTCCACTGCAGTCCATGGAGTACCCCACGCCAGAGCTGGTGGATGCCCGAAGGAGGCTCTGACCCCGTGGGAAGCCCACGCTGGAGCAGGCTCTTGGCAGGACCTGTGGCCCCATGGAGAGAGGAGCCCACGCTGGAGCAGGTTTGCTGGCAGGACTTGTGACCCCGTGGGGGACCCACGCTGGAGCAGTCTGTTCCTGAAGGACTGCACCCCGTGGAAGGGACCCACACTGGAGCAGTTTGTGAAGAACTGCAGCCCATGGGAAGGACTCACATTGGAGCAGTTCATGGAGGACTGTCTCCTGTGGGAGGGACCCCACGCTGGAGCAGGGAAGAGTGTGAGGAGTCTTCCCCTGAGGAGGAAGGAGCGGCAGAGACAATGTGTGATGAAGTGACCACAACCCCCATTCCCTGTCCCCCTGCACTGCTGGGGGGGAGGAGGGAGAGAAACTGGGAGTAAAGATGAGCCTGGGAAGAAGGGAGGGGTCGGGCGAAGGTGTTTTAAGATTTGGTTTTATTTCTCATTATCCTACTCTGATTTGATTGGTAATAAATTAAACTAATTTCCCCAAGTTGAGTCTGTTTTGCCCGTGACGGTAATTGCTGAGTGATCTCTCCCCATCCTCATCTCGACCCACGAACCTTCCGTTATTTTTTCTCTCCCCTGTCCAGCTGAGGAGGGCAGTGATAGAGCAGCTTTGGTGGGCATCTGGCCTCCAGCCAGGGTCAACCCACCACATCATTTTGGAGACGTTTGAGCACACAAGTTGTGTTAATCACCTGCACATTTACAAGGTCAGACCCACCATTACATTTTCTTTTCAACAAAATAACTTTCTGTTTTTCTAGACTCTCTCAAGATACCCCATCACTGCCTTTTGCAGTGTTCCCACTGCCTACCGCATGCTGGTCCAACATGATTTGAGCAGGTACTGCACATCTCTGTTGCAGGGGTAGCAGAGAGGCTGGGATATAATGCTGTGACAGCTCTGGCTGTTTAGTTCCTTATGTTGCTTAATTTTTTTCAATTAAAGGAAATCTAATTAGCAACATTTGCTCTCAGAAGAGAAAGCTATGTTCTGAAATAAGAATAACTAGTCACACCTTAGGCCATTCAGGCTTCAGGAATGGGTCTTTGAAAAGAGCACAGAGAAAACAAGTAAGATTTTTTTAAGTTGTCACTTCTTCTGAACTTATGGTTCACAGTTAAATTTAAGTCAGGGTTTCAGGCAGCACCAGATCAGGGAATTACTGGAGTACAGTGGAGTTGTTCCCATATACTTGAGAATGAAGTGAGCAGTTAGAGGGCTTTCGCATGCTGAGAGTTATTTGGCAGCTGTTCCCACCAGTTTGTTACACTGTAAAATACTCAGCTTATGACAAGTAGTCAGTGTGATTTGTAAGGGGTTTTCACATCTTCAGTAAGGTACTTATTCTTCTCACATAGGTCTTCCATCCCGACAAAAGCCAGCCCTGGTGTAGCAGAGAGCTCAGGGTCTGTGTTCCTATTCAGCCTTCCTTTTGCTGGAAAATTCTCAGTGTCTTATTTGGTCTTGGATGTTGGCACGTACCTCAGCTTTCCACAAACATCTGATGTGCTTGTTCAGATTTCTCCTTTCTTGTCAGCTCTCCCAAGAAAACACCTTTGCTCTCTCTTTTTCCAGAAAAAAAAGCCTACTTCCAATGACACAGAGATAAACCACATTATCCTCAGTGGTAACATGAGCAATCTAGGAGTCCAATCCAGGACTGTGTAACAGGATGATTATTGTCATTTCCAAAGTAGCTTGTGAAGTTTTAGGCATGCATACTTCGAAAGTTGAGGGAGGCTGCTCAGTTAAGACCATTCACTGCTCTTTTCAGAAGTTAAGAACATTATTTCATTTGCTATTCTTCTCAAGCTACAAGTTCACAAGTTTGAAACACTGTGTATCCGGAGGGGAACCGCTCAATCCTGAAGTGATGGCGAAGTGGAAAATCCAGACAGGGCTGGATATCTATGAAGGTTATGGCCAGACTGAAACAGTACGTTTGCATTAATTCTTGCAGTATGCCCTTTCAAAGGTAACAATACCAGAGGCACAACGTGCTTGATAAATCAACGGAAAAGGTGAGAATCATTTAAATGAACTTTTTTAAAAAGACCCTGTATGTGATTATGATTATATAGTTCCAAAATCAACTAGCTGCATATTTTAATGTTTATAGGAAATACTGTCACTACAGAGTTCAGCCCCTGGCCAAAAACTATGCCAGCGATTACCTCAGATCAAATAACTTGTAGCAAATCCCTTCATCATCATTACTTAAAAGGCAAAACTAAAAAAAAAAAAAAAAAAAAAAATTTGCTTTGGGTATCAATTTGGCCTGTCCAAGGTTTTAATGAAAAATATTAAATCAGTTCATATCCCAGACTTCTCTGTAAGTGAACGTTAACAAAGCTATTAGGAGTCAGATTTCAGGCATTCTCTCCTCTTACCCTTGATATGGTCCCAAATTAATTGTCCCATTATTGAAATAAGATCTGTGATAATTTCACATCTGCTGTCTTGCAAATTCAAGTGTTTGCAGAAGAGCCCACTGGCTCAGACTGAGTGCAAGCAACCTTATTCCACAGGGCTGACCTGAAATGCCTCTCAACCCCTCTCTGATGTGCTGGAGAACCACAGTGCTTTAGTCCTGATTCAGCCCTTGTCACGACAAAGTCATGAAGATGTCTCATGCCTAATGCAAACAATAATAAAGTCTACAAGATGTTGCACAAATTAAAAACAAATAAAAATCTATTATGCAGGTGACAATATGTGCCAATATGAAAGGAATGGAAATTAAACCTGGCTCTTTGGGAAAAGCTGTTCCCCCTTATGATGTGCAGGTATGTTGATATGTCACATCTGAGCTGAGCTGCAGCTGTGGGTACAAGAGTAAGGGAATGCTGTCTGTGTCCCTTCTCTGTCCTGCACTGTGCTATAACAGATATTTCACTGAGCTAATCAAAGCAATAATATGTCCTTTCTGCAGATCATAGATGACCATGGGGCTATTCTGCCTGCAGGAGAAGAAGGCAACATTGCTGTCCGAGTTCAACCGACGCGACCATTCTGTCTGTTCTCTGAGTACTTGGTAAGTCTGAGTTGGTCTGTCTGTGCCTGCTGAGAAGCTCAAGAGGGACCCAGAGCAAAGTTCTGTTGACTTATCCAAGGAGCAGAATTTCATCCAGGATATTCACAAGGTCTCAGTAGGTTGCTTGAGGGCTTTGAGCAATACATTGTTCTGCTATTCCAGGAATAGACTGGCAGAGTATAACTTCAAGATGCAACATGAACCAGAGGGTAACTTGTTCCAGACGTGTATCTGGCAGTTGGCATGGGCTTCACATTCAGTGCATCACCCCTTTCCCTTCCATTCCACTCGTATCCTTGGTTAGGGATAAAAGAAGGAAGCCCATAAAGGCTACTCTAAAACGTCAGAAGCTCAGGGAGGCTTTCCAAAGAGCACAAGTACCTTATTCCCTCATACCACTGTCAGAGGTACCCACCGGTTGATCTTTTAAATCTTTGGAAGTTATACATTCCAGCATGCACATATCTCTGGTGTCAGGGAAACCCTTTGTACAGTTGCCTGTCACACAGACGATGTGCACGAGTTCAACAGCACAAAGACAAGCTACAGCTCAAAACCCCCAAGCATAGATGATCATATGGCTTTGTGGAAGCAGCATATGTAATCTAACATTACTATTCGAATGGGAATGCTCTACCCACTGAAAGCAGAACAGGCTTACAAAAATGTGTCGGAAGAATGGCTCTTTTGGTTCAGGTCAAAGGTCTATCTAAGCTAGTATTCCATCTGTGGTGGTGCTGAGTTGTAGTACATACTTAAGAAAACACTAGAATCAGGCAAATATAAAGATATTTTCCACTGCATTTGAACTATCATGTTGAGTAAGCTTTGGGCAACCTATCTATGTATTTAAACCTCCTCTGAACCCCCGTAATATTTGGATATTTGTAGCTTCCTCAAACAACAACTTGCACAAAGTAATTGCTCATTATGTGATAAAAAAAACTTCTTTTAGTTCAGTACTATTACTTCAATTTTTCATTATGCCTTCTGTTGTCAAGGTATTTTTCCTGTGTAATTGAGACCCGATAGATCAATGTAGATAATGAAGTTTTTCCTGTAGGTCACCTCATTTGTGTTTTGGTCTTGAAGGTTAGGGGTAAATGTTTCCATTGACAGGAGTGTATTGTGGCAACCCCCCTGCAGTGATAAGTAATTTCTCTGAAGAGAGTGGGTTATACATTTTAGTAATTTGCTGTGATGAATGCGCATTTTGATAGACCACAGCCTTTTTTCCCTAGAATATGAATTCATATATACACAAATGCTCTTTTCCACCTCTCACATATTTCCACCACAAAACTGCTAAGTAATGCATCTCTGTTTTTTTTTAATTGAAGACATAAAATAGTATTGAACATACTCATTTTGAGAACAACTAAAAAAATTGTCTTGATCATTTTTAGCACCACTGCGAAGTAAATGCATTGCATTTCACTAATAGTTGGATACATGTTTTGCAATGTTTGATTGTTGTCAGGATAATCCAGAGAAAACTGCTGCCTCTGTGTGTGGAAATTTTTATGTCACTGGGGACAGAGGGATTATGGATGAAGAAGGATATGTCTGGTTTGTTGGAAGAGCTGACGATATAATTAGTTCTTCTGGGTAAGTCAGTTGCTTTTAGATTTGCTCATTTGCCTGTTAAAATTCAATCTGGACAGACCAATTGAATGGCTAGCTCGCTACAGCTGTCATATCTGCATTTTCTCCTAGGTATCGTATTGGCCCATTTGAAGTCGAAAGTGCATTAATACAACACCCTGCAGTCTCAGAGTCAGCTGTTGTCAGCAGTCCTGATCCAATTCGAGGGGAGGTAAAAAGGAAAAAAAAAGATATAGAAAGAAATGCACTTTATTCTAAGCATCAAGTTCCCCATATGTACTAGGCTTCCTTGGAATTAAATATGTTGCAGATTTTTGAAATTAAAATGGGTTAAAAAATTTTAAAACCATACATTGAGAGATCTTAGAATTTCAGAATTATTTTGCTGTTTGCAGGGTTCTAAGTGGAAAAAAAGTTTGGTTCTTCAGATTTATTGTGGCATCTTTTTCTCTAAGAAATAGAATTTGGATTATTTCATTTTTTGTCACTAAGCACATGGTGGCAATGATATCCAGAGTTTTTAATTTTTCTTTTTATATTTTTCAACTTTGCAACATTTCTTTGAGCCCCACGATAAGATTTTCAGCTGTCTTTTTTTCTGTTCTACAACTTTTTGAAAGTTTAGTAGTGTATAAAGTTAAGAAGAAAAAACAGTGGAAAAATAGCAAAAAATGCTATGCTGCAGAATGTGTCCTTCATAACATTGCATTCTGTAATAAACAGCTAATGCAAAGGGAAATTGAAGAAAAAACTCAAATTTTTGCATTTCTGAATTTTGATACTCAGTTTTGGCAACAAATGTATCCCTTTATTCCTGCGTCGGGAAGTTAATAGAGTCCCTTAACTTTTGTGGCACAGGTAGTCAAAGCCTTCGTTGTTTTAGCTCCTGCTTTTGTATCACACTGTCCAGAAAAATTAACTCATGAGCTTCAGCAACATGTTAAGAAGGTGACTGCACCTTACAAGTACCCAAGGAAGGTAAGTACACCACAAAAATACAGGTCTTCTAATGGTATCAAAAATTGAAGTTTTTGTCCTGACTTGGCTTTTCAACTGCATTCTGACAAACACTCCAACCGTAGTTAAATAAAATAAATGAAAAGTAAATTACAGGGTCTGTTGCAGCTGTAGCCTTGGGTTCACTGTATGTGCTAGAAGGGACCCAAAGAGAGGAAATGGTAATGTAACTTATCTTTATCAGGGTCCAGTCTTCCTTTCATGAAATACTAGGGTTTTCACAGCGACTCAAATGGGCAAGGCGTTCAGCTCTTACTGATTCCTCCCTTGAGCTCTGTTCAGACTCTCAGCCAAAGCAAAGCAGAAATTCCTGCTGGCATCAGAGGGGTTGGAATCCATCACTTACAACCAGGAAAGACACCAGTAACTCCCTGTCCTGACAGCTGAAGCACTCATCTCTTCAGGACTGTGGTACTTGTCCCTGCAAGTACTGCCTGTGCACTCAGCTAAGATGTGTAGTAAGGAATTTCGCTGTCCCAGCCCCAAGCTGTGCAGCTTCCCATCTTTTTACCCCAGCCATAATAAAAGTGTGTCTTTCCTTGCACCTGGGAGATTAATCAGAATGTATTTGGCTAAGAGTAAGCATTTTTGCCTTTCAGGTGGAATTTGTTCAGGATCTGCCAAAGACGGCGACTGGGAAAATCCAGAGAAAAGTTCTAAGGAACAAAGAGTGGGGAAGAGTATAACATGATCTGGAAACTGAGGAGAGAAAATTTCCATCATCCGTACCAGCCATAGCACATCACACTTGGCATGTGGTCATGACCCAGAGCACTAGGAGAACATATGGAAAAACAAGCTATGGGGGGGAAAAAAAAGGAGATAACGCTCATACGGCTTGAGGATGTGTGGTATTAGAACCACTTTTGCCATCGACCTACAAATTTTCAGAAGGGAGAAGGTGCAAGTAATTAAGAATGAGGAATGGGAGAGAGAAGGGACAGGTCTGGGAGCTTCCAAAGGTTTAATTTTTTTACTGGAATTAGTATAAACAGCTTCCTTTAAAAAAAAACAAAAGTGTTAACGACAGCATTTTGATAATTACAAATAAATGAGAAATCAATTAAAATAATCTTTGTCCTGTAGTGGGTATCAGCAGTGAAGTGATATTCTCTCTTCAAAAACTATCACTGTAACATTCCCAAATTCTTTCTGAGTGGAAGGAGAAAGACGTATTCTTTTAACTACTTCTTTTCATCTTGATGAATTTGTGATCTACTTAAATGGTTAAAGTGGGAGGAAAGAGAAGATACAAAGTGCTTTAGGTTAAGGTGCAAATTATGCACAATTAACAACGGTGTAAATGATTACAAGAAAAAGGTTACTCCACAGAAAGAATTGTGCTGCCTCGTCTGTTTTGTGCTACGTTCTGTTCTCATTACTTCAAAAGAAACAAATGATAAAGTAGAAAGGGTTTCACTCCAAATCCTTTCCGACAGAGTGTCCAGGTTTCAAGTCTCCAGGTAAAGGCTAATCTCTACAGTCCCTCGTTTGGGAAACGCATGTCCTGAAAGCCAAATGAACCGAATGAAGAGGATCTACTCCAGCCAGCTCTCAATCTATACTGTCCGCAGCAAACAGGTCAGGAAAATGTTTGTCTGACTTCCTAGTGTTGCTGATCATTGAGAAGAAGCAGGTGGTACTACCTCAGGAAAAATAATTTCTGATTCTTTCAGCAGTTCAGAGGACTTTGCCATTACTGGGTCCTTTCCTCAGTTTTCTTACTTAATGTTCACCTCTAAGTTTGCAGGTGAAAAAGTGCAAAAAACTGTCGAAGGCTTTCACAGCAAAACTTTGCAGACATTTTTGTAGACCACTAGGGAATCCTGGATTTAAAATGTTTTTCATACTATTTCCAATCTTGAATAATGTTCCTGCGTGTTCTTTCTCTCCTCTTTTCTTTACAGGCTATTGTGTAGATTTTGTCATTGCAATGCTCTGAAATCTGTAGGTTATAGCTAAATCATAGAATCAGAGCAGACTAAGAAATGAGAAATACCTTATTATGTTTTTAAAAAGAATAATCAAAATGATTAGGCTTTTCTGTTAAAGGAATGAAAGTTGCTCCATTGTTTTTTAGCATTAACAGTGCAGGTCACAACCTCAGAGAGGACGTATTTAGGGAATATTTAAAAGACCATTTTTCACCAGTAAAATCTTTTTAGATTCATTTTTTCTGCCAGGTCCTGTTAATAGAGATTTGACTTAAAATGTAAGTATCATCTAAATAAGTTTCTGCTCTATAATCCCGATTCTGAAGTAGGTGGCACTTAGGGACATCATAACACTTAATTTTATATCCATGTCCTATGATTCTTTGTCAGGAGCAAATTATATCCTATGGAATTATTTACAGCTGGTCAGTATTTCTCTACTACATGTCTCTCCTTGTAGCATGGAGAACACCAGGAATTACTGTTGGTTTTGACAAAGTATCTGTTCTGGGGGGGTAAATCTCCATCTAGATTTTTTATGCTGTCAGATATCACTGAAAAGATTAAGTTGTGCAAGTTCTAGGTATTTGAGTTCATTTGCCTGATAGGCAGATTAAATATTACTGTAAAAGCTCCTGCTAAGGAATAAGGAAATAATTCCACTGTTAAATAAGTTACATTTTCTTGGGGAATAAAATTTGAAAAAACTGAGATCCATGCATCAGAGATGTAAGGATAAGTGGTTACAGTTGAAGACATGGGACAAGAGGTAGATGAACACAAAATGAACTTTAAAACCTGAGGCAAAGGGCAAAATTTTGCAGCTTCGCTCAGGCCACAGAAGTTCCACATGGAAAATAATTTAATCAAGAGTTCACGTATAATTTTGTTCCTAGTTTGTGAATAGCTTCATCCTTTGTAAGAACAGAAAAGAAAATTAACGTGTATTTCAACAGTCACTCACCTAACCTTACATTGAGTTTAGTAACTTGTGTTTAGTGGTTGAAAAAGGAGAATCAATAGGTGGACCCAGGTTTTAGAATCACCATAGGCCTCCGGGACTCCACTGGCTCCTGCTCTGACTGCGGGCTCTTCCAGACGTGAGCCAGGTTTTTTTTCCATGTTTGATAATCTTCATGTGCACTTACGACAAGCCTCTAAATGGCATTAAAATTTTTAGAGTTGAGCACAGTTCTGAAGCAATCTTCTAGACTGCTGAAAATAATAATAATAATAATATAAAAAGAGAAAGAGAAAAAGGAGAGTAGCAATGGAAAGGAAGAAAAATTGGACTTGAGAGCTTTTAGCATCATTATGGTGAGTACAGATGGAAGAGGGCATTTACAGAGAGCAAATGTAGAAGTGTCTAAATCAGATTTGGGGATCTCCGTAAGGGATTACTGAAGCGACGGTTCTTGGGATATATGTGGTGAATGGATATATCAGTCAGCAACTGCTCAAGCTAAAGCAGTGAGAATCTTGATGGAAGTAGTCTGGAAACATCCTTCAGCTCCATGTGAAGGAAAAGGAATAGAGAATCAGCTACTGAATGCTTTGGTGTAAGAACCAGTAACCTTCCTATAATGCAAACAATAACATCTGATGTTGTGTTTGACTAAGGAGAGTTGTGGGCAATTAGCAGCCCCAAAGAACACACCAAGAACCTATAAGGATAAGCTGAGCTACAGACAAGATCAGTACAGTACATTAAGTCCTTAAAAAGCTGGTGGTAAAAAATAGAAGAAAGCAGGATGGGGAACTTCACATTTACATCAGTTTGGCTGTGACTAGCCTAAGTGACTTCAATTAATAACTCATCAATTCATAACTGAATTGTCTTTGGATAATCTCAAGATTTTTTGTTTGTTTGTTTGTTTTCGTTGTTGTTGTTGTTGCAGGATTCATAGCAACAATTCTGCAAATTTTCTTATATAGTCTACAGCATCTGCGTACATCATCTTCTGCCATGAAGTTGTTGTTTAAATTACAGACTCTAAAATCCTTGTGGACTCTGAAGCCTCCTAATAGAACTTTCCATGGACACCCCAGGCTGCTTGCCTCTGATGTATATTCACAGTACGAGTCCGTCAGGCGGGGCGAACAGGAAATACCAAAGTACTTTAACTTTGCAAGTGATGTACTGGACAAATGGTCTGACATTGAAAAGGTAGATGATCTTTTGTTGTGCAGACAAGATACTTTCATTTGAAATTTCATTTGAAATAAGTTGGGTTTTTTTCTTTATCGGAAAAATCAGTTGCCAAAATCAATTTGCATTAGGAAGTTATACCAAATCTCATTCTTTCTTGCTTTTTTTAAAAAGTGTCTCTGACCCTTGGTGCTCCCTATGTAGGTAGAAAAAGCAATGGTAAGTCCCTTTTGACTTTGATTTAACCTTGGAATGGCTGTGCTTATTCCTTCAGCATACTATAATATTAGATATATCATAAAAATACAGGTAGCATAATAATAATAATATTGCGTGCTAGGGAAAATTTTCCCACAAATATTTAATTGCCTTTCTCCAAAGTGGATTCTGCATTTGTCCAGATGTCCTGTAGTTAGAGACCACTTAACTCCCCGCTTTCTGAGCAATCAGACTAGAAAGAGTCCTGGGATACCATGTTGTCCTGTTGTTTTATTGTCCTCTGCCTGTGCTGCTTCTGTTTAATAGTATTCCACAGCTCCATCCAGAATATCAGGAGTATTATGTGAAGTATTTTACGTTATCTGTTATTTTGTAGGAGCATTAATGCTCAGCATAAGGCTTAAACCGAAATAGGATCCAGACTAGGACTTGAGTCTGGAGGCAATTGGGCTGGTACACATTTCAGGTTCAGAAAAGGAGAATTTATTGGGAATATCTGAGCTTGATCCATAGCAAATCTTGATCCATTAAGGATAAGGGAAAAATAATAGCTTATATGCCAGTGGTGAACTACTCGGATCTTCCATAATTTGCAGGTATTTGTACATTATAATTTCATGGTCTTTCAGAAGGAAATGTTTTTGTTTTGAATCCCTATGTTTTGTAGGCTGGAAAGAGACCGTCAAACCCTGCCTTTTGGTGGATAAATGGAAAAGGAGAAGAAGTGAAGTGGAGCTTTGAGGAGCTGGGGTTCCTGTCTCGGAAAGCAGCCAATGTGCTGACTAAAGTATGTGGGCTGCAGAAGGGGGACAGAATTGTCGTGATCCTGCCGCGAGTCCCAGAATGGTGGCTGGTGAATGTGGCTTGCATGCGAGCAGGTCAGTAAGCATATCTGAGACTGGTAAAACTGGTGTGCTGGTTTTAGCTGGGATAGAGTTAATTTTCTTTACAGTAGCTAGTACGGGGCTATGTTTTGGATTTGTGCTGAAAACAGTGTTGATAACACAGGGATGTTTTAGTTGTTGCTAAGTAATGTTTGCACCGGTCAAGGACTTTTCAGCTTCCCCTGCTCTGCCAGGCGCACAGGAAGTTGGGAGGGGGCACAGCCAAGATAGTTATCCAAACTGACCAAAGGGCTATTCCATATCATATGGCGTCATGCTCAGTATATAAAGCTGGGGAAGAAGAAGGCAGGGGGGGATGTTCGGAGTGATGGCATTTGTCTTCCCAAGTCACCATTACGCGTGATGGAGCCCTGCTTTCCTGGAGATGGCTGAACACCTGCCTGCCCCTAAGAAGTAATGAATTAATCCTTTGTTTTGCTTTGCTTGTGTGTGCGGCTTTTGCTTTACCTATTAAACTGTCTTTATCTCAACCCACAAGTTTTCTCACTTTTACTCTTGTGACTTTCTCCCCCATTCCACTGGGGGGGGAGTGAGTGAGCGGCTGGGTGGGACTTAGTTGCCGGATGGGGTTAAACCATGACAACTGGTTAATGCAAATCAGTTAAGGGGATCAAGAATTTATATGGTTTGTAAAGGAAAAGTAATGTAATAATCTAGTGAGTGGCCTAGCTACCAATTACAGAGGCAGTCCTGAAGGATTTGCACTAGGTGCCGTAGGACAGGTGGCCTGCGCAGCAGGCATGGAGATGACAGAAGGCAGGGAAGAGCCATGGAAGTCACCAGACAGGTCCACATTTCATTCCTTACAGGAGAGCACAAGCAGCTGCATTACTCCACTATAGCTGTTTGGCTTGGGAATGCCAGGGCAAATTCATCTCAGAGGTCAGTTTGGGAATAGTTAATAGTTAGGTTCTTAGAAGAGAATCAGATGTAAAAAATGCCATCCCAAACTAACTTTATTGCTCTTCCAGGAATTGTCTTAATTCCAGGAATATCCCAATTGTCAGCCAAAGACATATTATATCGACTCCAGGCGTCAAAGGCCAGATGCATCATTACCGATGACACAGTGGCTCCTGCCGTGGACTCGGTGGCGTCTGAGTGTCAGTTTCTGAAAACCAAGCTAATCGTGTCCAAAGGCAGTAGGGAGGGATGGCTGAACTTCACTGACCTGTACAAGTGAGTATGAGTTAGTGACACTGCAGTCATGATGCAGAAAGCAGACCTGTTCTCCACAAGTGCTCACTTACAAGTATTCATCGACGACAAATACTCATCAAATGCCGACATTAAGGTGTTAATCATGACTGATTGCTGATCCACATCAGAGTTGTTTACTAACAGTGGTCTTGTTCTGGGAAGTTTCTATCCTGTTCTTCTTAAGGGGAAGTCTGTCTTTGAGGAAGTGTAACTCCACATTATTTTGGGCCAATTTGGTGCAAAGCCTCTGTGAAGTTTATTTGGGGTAGGAGTTCTGCAATATGCAATACTTCATTACATTCTGAAGCCTGTGTAAAGTAACCATTGAAGTCACGATTGCATTCTCTGTTTTAAAGAAACCAATCTGCTGACCATTCCTGCGTCAAAACAAGGATTCAAGACTCAATGAGTATCTTCTTTACCAGTGGAACCACAGGTTCTCCAAAGATGACTGAACATTCCCAGGGTAGTCTTGGTTTCAGACCCCTTTTAAGTGAAAGGTATGAAAGGTTTGAGCCTGGTTGAACATGGGATAATTGAAGCTGCATAGCAGAACTGATGAAAAATTACTGAATAAGAAATGCCAATGTACGGCCCCAGTCCTTCTCCCTCTGAAATCAGACTAGAAACTCCAGCAGATTTCTAGGGGAGTAGGATCACCCCAGTGTTTCCATCTTTCAATGAATACCTCTTACCCTTTCTTTAGAGTGGTTCAAAGGACAGCCATCAGCTGGGAATACTTTAGTGCAAAGAACCAAGAGATACCATGCTGTTTGGGCTGCAGAAAGCTTTGTGACATGTGTAGATGAGCAGAGGCAGAGTTTAGGTTGGTTGCACAGATCACCCTAGTCCCTCAGCAGCCTTAAAACTGAAATACCTGGTGTCCAACACAGCATCCATGAATGCTGCTGCTTCAGCCCTATCTTCCTACCCAGTAGAAAGTCACTTTATTGAAATTCAGACTCATCTCTTTCCCGTACTCTATCCTATGTTATGACTGACATCACATATGTATGATATATGTGTGTGTGTGTATATGTGTGTATTTATGCAAACATATAGTTAGGTGCCCTTTTATCCTAGAGCTAGCTCATAAAATAAACTTATTCAGAGTGCCCAGTGCCCATGTATCTTGTCAGAAATCTTGGGCTTGTTGGGTTTTTTTGTTTGTTTGTTTTCTTTGTTTGTGGTTTGGGGTTTTGTTTGTTTGGGGTTTTTTTAAGCAAAAATTTTTCATTGTCTTTTCGTTCATTTTTTTTCTGCTCCATCAGGTACTGGTTGGATTTGACTCCCTCAGACATGATATGGAGCACAGCAGACACAGGATGGATACTAGCTTCACTGGCATCTGGTTTTGATCCCTGGGTTTTTGGATCATGCATTTTTATACATCAGCTACCACAGATTGAATCAGCAGCCATCCTAAATGTAAGGAAAAACTCATGGAGATGTGTTAATCTGCAGAAAGGGCACAAAAAAATAATTCTTAACAGCATCCATAGATTTCATGAGGTTTGTGTCCATAGTTGTGTTTGAGATGCTGTATCCATTTCGTAAAGCCCCTATTTGCATTTTTAATGTACACAGAAGGGGCCAAACCTGCAGTTCATTCATACATTTTGCTCATAGCTGGTGAGCACGTGAATGAAAGTCATCCAAAAGGAGACTAATTGCTTGCCTTTTGTTCTAGTGACCGTGGAAGTAATATCAGCTGGTATTAATGCAGACTGAAACTGAAGCGTTTCTCTGCCCACACTGGCCAAGATGAAAGTGAAAACCTCCCTATAGTGTAGACAGAGACTGGCTTATTCTGCCCATGCTCCATGCGGTCTGGGTGTCATGTAGACGTGTTAACATGGGATTTTGTCCGATCAAATATACTGTGAATCTGCATATTACACCAACTGTAGGAGGGTTTCTTACCCAACAGAGAGCATATGATGCTTTTTCATAGAAAGGAGAGCTACATTTGTCCCCTATATCACTTGTTTACTGTACATCCACAAGGCAGTTTTTTGTCTGAGCTTCATATGTCCATCTTGTTGTTTAACTCACTAGACTCTCTGCAGATTCCCCATTGACACGCTGGTTGGTGCTCCAACATTGTTCCGCATGCTGGTGCAAAATGATCTCTCCAAGTACGTCAAGAAATTATTTACTAACGTTTAATTTACCCTAACTAAACTTTAGTGATCTCCCAGATCTAGCTGCTTGACCCAAAATAGGGTAGTAATTTAGTTTAAAATATCCTTCATGAAAAGCTCATCATACAAAATTTGTGAGTTTTGCTGAGTTTTATGATCAAACATAGAGAAACTTGATGTTTTCCCTCAGAAATTTGAGACTTTCACTACTGAACTTGTGAGTAAATCCTTAAGGGTATGAAACTGAGTGCCTGTTAAATTCTTTATCATCATTTTCAATTACCACATTAATCGTCCATGCTTTGGGAAGGACTGTCATCCTAGAAAGTCAGTGTCAACATAACTGTGAGGGAGTGACCTGTGACAGCTGTACATCATCCCCTGCTCCAGTTCTCACTGCCTGCCACCGTTCCTCCCTCCCCTCTTGCACTTTCTCCCTTGGACTGTTGCAGAGGGTCAGCAATCAGGGCCCTGGCTCAGCAAATCACTCTGTGCTTAGTTATAGGCATGTCTTTAAATCCCAGCTGACATCAGCACAAATTTTACTTTATTTTTCATGCGTGTTTAACTCTGACTACTACTACTCATATGTATAGTGTTGAGCACAGACTGATACCCTTGCTGTATCAGGAGCCGAAGGATCAGGAATCATCTGATTTCCCCAATTCATGGGACTAACTCTCCCAGTAAACAGCTCTCCAGTGTTATTTGTTTATAGTTGCATGCTCCTTGTCTTGCCCGATAGATTGAAGTACTGCCTCTCTTGTTTTTTAACTCCCTGTGAAGCTACAAATTCATGAACCTGAAGCACTGCATGAGTGGAGGGGAGCCACTCAACCCAGAAGTCATGGAGCAGTGGAAAAGCAAGACTGGGCTGGACATCTATGAAGTATATGGCCAGACTGAAACGGTACATCTGTAGGGTCAATGTTCTATTAAATCTTTGTAATTCCTTTTTGCTTTATGATGTTTTAATGTTTGTTTTCAAAGAATACAGCCTGTTTCTTCCTTCATGTTTCTGTGAATGTTTCAGTAATCTCCTCCCCCCGTAAGAGCACCCTTTCATGGCTCTCCTCACAGAACCTGACAGAAACATGGATTGTTGGGAGGAGATGTGCTCTAAGATTTCCATAAATGTCCTTAAGCAAATTCCAAGTGACAGTGACAGGCAAGAGGGCAGAGTTTGAATCTAAGGAAGAAGACTGGTTAGAAGAGGGCATGAATTCTTTGCAGATAATGGAACAGGATTCTTTCAGGGAGTTTCTTGATTTTGCTTATCTGTACCATAGAAATCTTATTAATCTTAATTCCTTACTTCGGAATTATTCTAGAAAATACATTTAATGAATTGAATGTGAATGTAGCAGTTTTCTGTTGCAAAACTTTGGTTTTATTTTGATTTTTACAGGGAGTAATCTGCTCTATTTTTAAAGGAATGAAGATTAAACCTGGATCAATGGGGAAGGCAGCTCCCCTTTATGATGTGCAGGTTTGGCTGTTCTTTAGATTCTTTCACAGGGCTGTTTTGTTTGGTTGGTTTGGGGTTTGTTTTTTTTTTTTTTTCCCATTGGACTAAAATACGTGTTGTTTTTCATTCTAGATCATAGACAAAAATGCTAATATTCTGCCTCCAGGACAAGAGGGGGAAATTGCTGTCAGAAGCAAACCTATAAGACCACTTGGTTTATTCTCTGAATATGTAGTAAGGACTTCATTTCATTCCTCACCACCACCAATCTCCCCAAAATCTCTCCAATTGCATAGTGGTTCAAAAGGCTGAATATTTTTCACCAGTTTATTATTTATTACCAGAGTAATTTTTTTATTTGGATTGGTGGATGTTAGAAAAGGGAAGAAAAGAATTTGCTCAAGATTGAGTTAATTTTTTTTTTAAAGAATCAAAATGTTTTTGTTTGTTAAACCTATTTTATTGTATTTTATAGCAATGTCAATACAATTCTTGAACATCCTTGACTGAAAAATTAAGTTCCAGTGCATTTAACATTATGGGCATTATAGCATAATGTATAGTTAATATAGTTAATGCATGCTCAAATTCTAAACTACTCTTTGTAAACCACTTCGAGGATAACCCTAAGAAAACCGCAGAAAGTGAACGTGGGGATTTTTATGTCACTGGAGACAGAGGGACTGTGGATGAAGATGGGTATTTTCAGTTTATTGGAAGAGACGATGACATCATCATTTCTTCAGGGTCAGTTTGCATGCTTCCTTTCTAAATCTGCCATTGTATAATCTTACATGTTGTGTTCCTGGTGAGCTTCTGACATGATAGTCCTGTGATTAATGTATTGACCTCTTGACTTAGGAATACTTGCTTTTATTATTAGCTTTTCATAGACCTGCGGTATCATTGTGGTGATGTCAGTGGCATTTCTGTATCAGTTTCCCCTGCAACATCTCATCTGTTTCAACAAAGAGTGAAGACTTCCATTGGCAGAGGAGGGATTTTAATCTAGTTTGGTTTTTGACTAAAATTGAAGGACATCTCTATCGGACTCAAAGAGCATTGAAACGTTTTAGTTTTAACATGTTGAAAATAAACAGTTTTATATTGTATGATGTGATACTATAACGTGGCATCAGCTGGTACTGCAGACCCCAGCTGTCAGGGTGGGATGGAGCTCCAGCTTAGGAGCCACAAGGAGAGGGGAGAGATGGAGAGGTATCCACAGCCCCAGCAGTCCTCTACCACAGGACCACCATGAAATGCTCCTACCTTCTAACACAGCCAACTTTCCCATTCTGCCTAAAGTTTCCATAGTTGGTTGTTGGTTTGGTTGGGTTTTTTTCTTCAATATGACAATTAAAAAACATTTGGTACTGGTTTTCCAGCTCATAAAACCAAATCCTACATTTTTCTTTCCTTACTTAGATATCGCATTGGGCCATTTGAAGTAGAGAGTGCCCTGATAGAGCACCCAGCAGTAGCAGAAACAGCTGTTGTCAGCAGCCCAGATCCCCTCAGAGGAGAGGTAATGATGCTGAACAGTGGTGGGGGAAGAAATATGTTTGTTTAAATATATAACTATATAAAGCAGTTCCTACTTCACTGAATAATGTACAGCTCTAAGGCAGTCATGTCATCATGGATAATCCTACTTGGGATGACAGGCAAAATCCCTTCCCATGTACACGCCTTTGCTCTTCTTAGTTTCTTTTCATCCCAAGAAGGTCTTCTCTGTGGAGAACATTACAGTGGTGTTTACTTTCTCCTTGTTGTTAAGCAGTTGTCTATACACTGAAATTGTCTTTTCTGGCCGTCTTGGTGTAGCCAAAGTTATAGTATAACTGCCCTAGCATTAGACTTGGGCTACACATGTGGAGAAAGCAGAGTCATGTGCTGGGATGATATGGGCCTACTGTCCTCGGTGTGAACTTCAGAGAGAAACAAAATGTCCCTCAGCTTTGGGGAGAACTCTGCAGAGACATCTCTTATTACTCCTTCTTCTTGACCCCTGCTGAGAGTGTAGAGCAAATGCTCTTGCTTTGTAATGAGGGCAGGGAAACTGTGCTTTCAACTTTCCCTTCTGCACATACATGTAGAGAAGCTGGACATAACCATTTCTTATATTGTGCTGGTTTCTCTGTTCCTCCCTTTTGCGTCTCATGACTCTGAGCAGTACTGCTCACTGGTAACCTGTATATCAGCTCTTAAAAATGGATGGTGTTGGATCACTTTTATTGACCTTACCTTACAGGTTGTGAAAGCATTTGTGGTCCTGTCCCCGACCTTTTCATCCAGTGACCTGGAGAGCTTAACCTGTGACTTGCAGGAGCACGTCAAAAAAACTACTGCACCATATAAATACCCTAGGAAGGTACATGCTTCTGAGGAGAAACTTTAAACCAGGGCACCCTTCCATAAATCTCAGGAGAATTACTATTTGGATTTTTGTGATTCACCTGAAAGAGACAGTGATAAAGATTCAGCTGGAGCACTGGCTCCAGAAAATCTTTCCTAAATAACATTAGTTTACATTTTTTCATGCATTTCAGTAAAGTGTTTGTTTAAACCTCTCAAAAATTTCTAGGCTTCATATGATATCCTAGTTAGGTCTGCATGTACTAAGTCAGGCTCACAATCATAATTTTCCATTTTGTATTTAGTCTTCAACCAAGCACTCTCTGGTGACTTTAAGGTAGTACCTGACTGAATAAGTTTTTATCTACTGGTCCTCACAGTTAGTACATAAAAGGAAAGCCCAGGAAGATACACTTGGTGTTTCTCAGTAATCCCAGCACTACAGGAAAAGAGCTACTAGCAGTGCCTTAGTTCACTTATGCAGAACTCATAGGAACTAAGGACCATGAAAGACTTTGTGCCAATAGCATCCCTTTTTTCTTCTTTTTGTCATTCATCTCTGACCTCTGATACCATTTAAGGTATTCATCCTTCTGTTACAGTACTCAGTTTGGTTAGCTGGGAGGCAGCTACACAGATGTTTGGCCATCTAGCCAGCCAAAGAAATTATTTCACAAGTGGCACAATGTGCTGCCTTGATTTGGCTTGGACTTGGTCCTTTAGGCAAACAGTTCTTACTGATGGGAGTCCTCTTAGTTTTCCATGCTGAGAGCCAGTCTTGGAAAACCAACTCTGTAGAACATGCTACATTGTTTTCTATCTTTTTTTATTTAGGTGGAATTTGTCCAAGAGCTGCCAAAGACAGTCACTGGGAAGATCAAGAGGAACGAATTAAGAAAAAAAGAGTGGGGACAGATGTAGCATTGTTTGGAATTAACAGAACTTCTTTCATTCCATTAACACTATATAAATTTCTCTGATATAACTGCCCTCCTTCTGATCTATTTTTGTTAAATGCCTGAGCATCAAAAACTATGGATAACACCAAGATGTGATGTTTGCACCTGCTTGCAAAGCTTCTAACGTCAGTACTGTGGTTTCAGTTCCTGAAGCACTGCTGGGAAAGGGAACAAACCATACAACTCCATTCTAGTCCTGAATGTCCGCAGGTTCACCAGAATTTGGCTGGTGACCCATCTCTTTTAGATGGCATCCAAGATCAGTGAAGAGATATTGCTGATATCAATTGTCTAGCTCCAAGCTGCAGAAAAGGCAGTCATGGATTTGAGTGGTTCAAATGCTCTGTCCTTAAATGCAGCATGTTTAAACTGAATGCAGCCCTCCTATCATTTACTGAAGATGGAAAGACTCCTCTTTATCGATACCACCATATGACCTTCATAAACCTTTCTTGTTTAATACATGCGTTGACGACAAACAGTGCCAGCTTCTCCCATGCTTTATCCACAAATACTCTCTCATACAGATGTAGCTTCATTGCTCGCCCTCTGTTCTGATCTTCGCACAGAATTGACAAAACTCCTGTACCACTTCTGGTGGTCTTTAAAATGAAGTTTGCTGTTGGGCAGGTGACCCAATTTGTAGAACAGACCATGGTTCTTTGCCATAGTAGACACTTGCTACAGGACCAATCTATCTCTATCAATGATCTGGACAAGGGGATCGAGTGCACCCTCAGTAAGTTTGCAGACAACACCAAGTTGGGTGGGAGTGTTGATCTGCTTGAGGGGAGGAAGGATCTACAGAGGGATCTGGACAGGCTGGATTGATGGGGCGAGGTCAATTGTATGGGGTTCAACAAGGCTCAGTGCTGGGTCCTGCACTTGGGCCACAACAACCCCATGCAACGCCACAGGCTTGGGGAAGAGTGGCCGGAAAGCTGCCTGGCAGAAAAGGACCTGGGGGTGTTGGTCGACAGCTGGCTGAATATGAGCCAGCAGTGTGCCCAGGTGGCCAAGAAGGCCAATGGCATCCTGGCTTGTATCAAAAATAGCGTGGCCAGCAGGACTAGGGAAGTGATTGTCCCCTTGTACTCAGCAATGGTGAGGCCACACCTCAAATACTGTGTTCAGTTTTGGGTCCCTCACTACAAGAGAGACATTGAGGGGCTGGAGCGTGTCCAGAGAAGGGCAACGAAGCTGATGAAGGGTCTGGAGCACAAGTGTGATGAGGAGCGGCTGAGGGACCTGGGGTTGTTCAGCCTGGAGAAAAGGAGGCTGGGGGGAGACCTTATCGCTCTCTACAACTCCCTGAAAGGAGGTTGTAGCCAGGTGGGGGTCGGTCTCTTCTCCCAAGTAAGAAGCAACAGGACAAGAGGAAACAGCCTAAAGTTGCGCCAGGGGAGGTTTAGGTTGGATATTAGGAAAAATTTCTTTACTGAAAGGGTTGTCAAGCATTGGAACAGGCTGCCCAGGGAAGTGGTTGAGTCACCATCCCTGGAGGTATTTAAAAGACGTTTGGATGAGGTGCTTAGGGACATGGTGTAGTGGTGGACTTGGCAGTGCTAGGTTAACAGTTGGACTTGATGATCTTAAAGGTCTTTTCCAACCTAAACGATTCTATGATTCTATTTCTGTAGCTACTTGGAGGTGAAACCAGTGAAAAAACTCCCTTGATCTGGTTTGGATGATCACATCTCTGTTTTAACATTTAGCTCTCAGCTTTATGAAGACGCATGTACTGCAGTGTACACACCCTTGCTTCTTACAGTTGCACATGCAATAGTGGGCCAAACTTTAAGGCTATATCAGTTCTTAGCTGTTCATTCTCAGGTTTTTTTAATTTTGTGTACTCGAAGAAGATTTTGTTTTCTGGCATGAATTTTCATTATTTGACAAAAACATCTCCAGCCTTGGAGTCCTCTTCCGTTCATTACATAAGAAGAAATTGCTGGAGAACAATAGCATCTTTAGGCAGGAAAGAAGGTCTTTTCCAGCTGTGTCTCACTGCCTGGAGTTCTGTGTCTGCTGTAGCTGTAAAGTGAGATTTGCAAAATTCTAATTTTGAGAAAGTACAATATTTTATTTCTTGAGAGTAAACACTTTGCTTATGTCAGTGAAACAATTTCTGTACTAGCAACTGCTGAAATGAAAGCAATTGTCAATAAATACGTTTACTTCATTCTTTTTTGACATTATCTTCATTTTTTGTAATGCTCCTTAGTATTTCACAGAGATTTCAGACCACTTTCTATTTCACTCCTAAGGGTTCTAGGAGCATTAGATTACATGATTATAAAACTAATCATTAGTTTCTTGAATGCACTTGTTTGTGCATGTCACTTGTTGCTGCCTCAAGCTTTTTTGTGTACCCAGTTCAGTTTCCTTTAAAAGCCATGTACTCCTGGGCCTTCCAGGGGCTCTGCATCTTCTAGATCTTTCTGCTTGGTTTCAAACAAACAAGTGTTTAAAAACAACAAAAAGTGGACAAAACAACAAAAAGTCTGCAAAAAGTGGAATGATAAACAAGTGTACAAACTGGAATTCAGAGCCCCTGGAAACTCTCCTTGTCTCTGCAGTTAGCTCTTTGGGCAGTTAAACTCCAGCAATGTCTGAGGATTGGGAGGCTGATTTCCACACCCCCCCCCCAAATTTAAGGACCTAAAATCAAGCAACTAAATTGAGTTGAGAAAGTTCAGAGCCTTAAAAAAAAAGGTCTGAATGAAACTACCACACTGAAGACAAGAGTTTTGCCACTGATTTCAGTGGGGTCATGACTCTTGACTCGCTAAATTCTAGTGTGGCTCATTAGAATAATTTGCTCCAGGCTTCAACACTAGAACTGTCACCTAAGGTGACCCCTTGCTTAGCTGAACTTAGAAGCTGGGTTTCTGTTGTGCTCTAGCACCCGGTTTTTTGCACGAATGGGCTGGGATCAAAGTCAAGCAGACTGCCAGGTTATTTATGCCACGTGCTGTGGCTGTAGTCTGTGAGGTGCTCGGCTCCATGCTGCAGCAACCTCTTATCATTGATATTCAGTACACTCTTCTGTCTCACGTTCAAGGTAGATGGTTTAATTCTCGTCCTCTGCCCAGATTCAGAGAATCGCCAATACATTTCCTCTGATGCATGCAGAATTATTTCAGAGACACAAGCTTGCAGCTACAAGCAGTTGAAAGCAAAATACATCTCTCTAGCACGTGGCTTTTGGAGCCACAAAGTTTGAAACTTGACTGGATTGTATCATTCTGGCTGAAAAATACAGTTTTCAATAGACTAGCCTTTCCCTTTGAGAACTCCTCTCCATCCCTTTTACAGCCCAGCTTCAATTTGATGTTATTCTCAGAGACAATAGAAAAGGTAACACCTGCATCAGAAAAGGTATTCTGTATCAAATATATTTTGATGCATTATTTCCTGAGAGTTTAGCCTCTCATCCAAAGCCTATGGAAGGGACATGGTGACTTTGGTACATATGGTCTCTATAGGGATTACGGAAGTGTAACATTATGATGAGGTTGCAAAACAACCTCACCCAGGTGTTAATGCTGCCGGTGCCTCTGCACATTTTGCCTAATGTCTGTAAAGACAATGCTGTTCTCCCTTGTGTATCAGGATGACAAGGAAACAGAAATGGATCATAAGGAGAAAGCTGTTGTGTTCTTGAGACTGTCTCATCTTCAGCCTCATTCTTCAGAAGTTAATTAGCCCTTTCTTTTGGTGTTTTATGTGTGTTTAGAACGGGCAACACAGATGTTTTGAGGACAGCAAACAAGTAAAATAAATAATTATAGTTCTTTTAGAGGACTTGTTTCTTTCTTTTGAAGTTTTAGAAAGTAGAGAGGAATCTTCAGTTTCAGCTGGGGACAGGGAACATGTTTCCTCTTCAATGTTTTCCCCTTAGTGGTCATATACATTTTTTCTGATTTGGGATAGTGGCAGTGCAAGTCTTAAATGCAGCTGGGAGACTAGCAGTTTTATTGCAGCAAGATTCAAAATCCTTATTTTTGGTGGTAGGACGAGAACCATGTGTAGGTGTCCCCTTCTTTTGATGGCATGTCTCTTGTCTTCCAACCGTTAGCCAAGGAGTGGAATTCTCAGTGCAAGGTTGGGAGTATTTGGCGTGTTGTAAAACTGTGAGGCATGTCATTATACGTAGTATGAGACTACTAAACTGCACAAGCAATGTATATTTATACTGAAGACTATTTTGAAATAGGTATGAACATAAGACCCCATCTTTTGCTTTAACAACCCCTCTGAGGTAAGTGATATGAGAACTGAGATTATATTCAGTACATGAGAAATAATCCTTTATATATGATGCTATCATACATCATGAGAAACTAAAAAGTTGTAGAAATTCATGGTACATGCTTAATGTTGCGTGTATACGTATATACTGTGTGGATATACATATTGTGTGTATGTATTTTGGCACATAAAAATTCTTTGCTTACATTAGTAAGAAAGTTAATATCTAGTTTTATGTCTAGAAATCCTTCATACATTTCCAGAATGTGTTTGGAACTTGGTCTTGCAGATTTGCTGAATGGGTGATTTTTTGTGACTTTGTGTGTGTTATTTTAGCCAGTCCATTGAGCAGGAGCATTTTATAAGTGATCTACAACTTCATCTCCTCTCCCACAATAGAAGAAGTTGGAATAAAGCCATAACAAAAAACAGAGCAGCCATTAGGTAAGTTTGGTTTTAGTTATTCATAAGGCTTTTCAGATTGTTGATGTAAAACCAATTATTATGCTAATACTTGATCTGAGTCTTAATAGTCCCCCTGTAAGAATAAAAAAGAACACAATTTATAAGTTAAATGGATGTAAGCATATCTGTGTGGAAGGGTTCATTATTGAAAAGATCAGTTAGAGAAGGGGTAATTTGCCAAGTTCAGCCATCACATTCAAGTGTTAGATTTGCAGATCAGAACTTGCCATCGGTGTCTGAGCTTCCATCAGCTCTGGCAGAGCGACAGAGTCCAGCAGCTGCTTGTCTCTTAATGGATTCCTTTACAGTCCTAAAATCCAAAATAAAGTTATCTTCAAGCACAATCACACAGGCTCCTCGTGAGTGTAGAAACTGAAATCCACCATGAGAGCAAGAAGTTTGTTTAATGTGATTCTACCAGAAGAAAAGTGAACAAAATAAGGCTGTGGTCAAATCCGGCTGCAGCAGGGTCTGTCTGCGAGGAGCCCGTGCTCCACACAGCTCCATGCTCTCCAGTCAGGTTCCCCTTGAGAGAGGGAGGCTGCAGGCACCATGGTCCTCTGCTTTTTAAGGCCTCTCTGAGTGCCACCCATTTCGGATAAATGGGCTCAGCTGGAGAAGGTAACACACTTTGCCTTTAATTCGGATATTTATACTTACTTCCAGTGGGTGATACAGCGTATGGATACATTTCCAAAAAAAATGTTTATCTCGGCCTTTTATGATGCTTTCATAAAAGATCAGTATTTGTTTTCCTGTGGTATTTCCTACGCAATCAGGTGCAGAGGTGAGGTTATTTACTACATAAGGGGCCAGGCATTCACAGCTAGATTCTTTAAACCTCGTTGTCTATTATTATTATTATTATGGTAAGACTGGCTAGTTCTGGATAGAAAGCATTATTTTCTTAGTAACTGAAGTAACAGAAATTTGAAGGAACCAGAGAGGACTTTGTCCGCTTCCCTTAATCAGATTAAATATTTCCACGGTCTTTTTTCCCTTACCATGCTTATGATCTGCAGCAAATCGATGCTAAAGGTAAACCCCTTCTACTAGGTGACGTGAAGCTACACTCCTGAGAGATTCCTGAAGGAATCAGGCCTGTTAATGAATGGAAAGAGGACTATGTAAATTCACCATGTGTACATCCACTTAACACCAGTTGTAAATTTCTTTTTCCTATTAAATGCTTCCTTTATAATTTTTGTCTGTCATTACCAAGCTTTGGATGAATTTGAATCCCTCTGATACACTATGGGGTCTGTCTGATATAAGCTGCTTAAAATTTGCCTATTCCTCCTCATTTTCTCCATGGATCCAAGGATCGTACATCTTTTCACATGGCAAGTTACAGTATGATGCAGCAACTATTTTAAATGTAAGAATAAAAACAGTGTGTCATTGAAAGCAAAAGCTGTTGGCGTTAGTGGGTTGTTAACGCAAGGCACGAGGGGCGACAGTGCTCTCAGTAGAGTGGAAATTCAAAAACATAGATTCAATTCTTGTACCACCCACAGACATATGGATTGATATAGGGCAAGTCACATCTCTTTGTAATACCACAGATTCTTTCTTAGTAAAAAATGAGTAATGAAATCTCTCTCTCCACTGTAAGCCATCCTGAGGCATACTCTGTTCCCACCAAATAGTGGTGTTGCTGTCTCTTTGATCTTCTGCTTGGTGTTTGCTTGTTGGGGTGCCCATGACAAGAAGTTTCAGCAAGTTTGCAGCAAATAGAACTCCCTTTTTTTTTTTAACACCCAGAGTCTGTCTACGTTTCCTATCACCCACTATTTATCTCATGAGCTTGCTGCATGATCTTACCAGGTATCCATTCCACCAGAGCCACATTGCAGGCTGGAGCTTTCCGCCTTAGTGTCATCCCACACAGATTGTGTCGGGCACTGTCAGAGTGTAATAATTTCAGAAGCTGGGATCCTCATGGAGACCTGCAAAATTGCCATTTCTGCTTGTATGCAGCTGGACCCTAGATTCAAACCATATTCTTTCCTTCAGTGATTCTAATGCATTTATTTCTTGGGGGTTTTTCCCAACATGTATTGGGAAAAAGTTGAAATTACAAATTCAAGAGCCTGCAATACTGCATGAGTGGAGGGGAGTCAAACCACCCTGCCATGATGGCAGAGTAGAAAAATAAGAGTTAGATATCTATGAATGTTATGGCCAGTCACTTGCATACAGTGTATATTGTGTGGAAATACCATTACAAATGTCTAGGGTAGAAGTTCCCTGGAGAAAATTTTTAACTCAGACCAGACTGTTCCATGGTGCCACTTCAGTGGTTCAAATGAGGAGAAACTCCAAGTCCCATAAATCCAAGTTTGTGGACTTGCTCATCCCCCTACAAGAAATATCAGTAGAATGCTGACACTAATGGCAGTGTAGCCAGGAACACTGCTCTGCTGCTCCGCTCACACCCATATAAATCAGAGGGCATTTCTGAGAAGTAAATGGAGCCAAATTACTGTAAAGCAAATCTAAATCAGAAGCATTTCAAGCCCAGTTGATTTAATCTGGAATGCCGCTTTGAATGAAAACAGGATTTTTCCCACTGAGTAGGATCTCTCACTGATGTAGGTCAATGCTGTTGTACGGATTTCTTTCAGCTGTGCTGATTTACACCATTAGATAAACGAGTAGTGGACTTGAAAATCACAGTGAGAAAACATGTTTTTAAATGAACACCTTTTATTTTATCTAGAATTGTAGATCATTTAGTGAGTCAGCTGCAAAATGATCCATTTGTATAGAATAACAAACCACATCATAAACTCAGTTTTCTTTTACAGAGCAACTCAGGAGGAGATGCAAATTAAGCCTGGTGCATTAGGAGAAGCAGTTCTGCCTTACGATGTTCAGGTACTTTGATGAGTGTAAAGCGTTCTGGTTATTTCAGTCTGAAATAAGGTAAGGTCATGGCAGGACTGTTCTCTGTGCAGCAGCTTATCACCTAACTCCTCATGAGCGAGCTTTCATTTTAGGTAACGGAAGAAAACGGTAACATTCTGTCCCCAGGAGAAGGCAGCAACCTTGCCATCCAGATCAAACCAGCAAGGCCTTTCTGTCTTTATGCTAAATATGTGGTAAGGAATCAAACACAATTTGGGGAATGTTTTCAGTTCACTGGTGACTTTTGAAGTGCCTCCCTCCAAACATGTATGCTTAGCTTACGAAAACCTGGGTTCCTCACACAGCTCTGAAGGCATCATAACTGATCTCAGAAGCACCAGGTTTGGTTTACCACGGAACCAAAGATTTCAGAATTATTTGCCCAGCTCTGCTTCTTAATACCAAATTCTTATTTCCTCTGTAGGTATCACATTGGACTGCTTGGCGTGGAGAGGGAGTGCCCTGGCAGAGCATCCAGCAGGAGCTGACACAGCTGCTGTCAGCAGCTCAGACCCCATCAGAGGAGGGGTAAGGACGTTGATATTGGGAGCTACCTAAAACATCTAATGTATGTGTATATTGAGAAATAGCTATGCCTGTCAGGGAAATCTTGGCTTGTATTAACATTGTAAAGATGTAGACCGGCATTTTCAAATACATTTGAGGAGATGAAGAGGCATGTAACTTCCTTTCGATTTCAGAAAAATTAGGGCCACCTAGCCAATTTGAAACTCTGGCAATGGCTTCTCTGAATCCCAGTGAGATCCTACACCTTGAAGCAAGGTCCGCTAGCTATTCTTCTTAGGAAGGCCATTGAGCAAATGTGGCCTGCCTAAGCTACCTCTCTTCTTGAACGCTGTGAGGACGTGACATGGCTGCCCAGACACCAGTGAAGAATTCCTGTCTGCTGGGAACTCCATTATGCTCACTATAACTAGTTTTAAGGCCTGTTTGTGGAGCTCAATAAGTGATAAAAAACAAGCATCACTGTTGCTTGCATCTGGCCCAGAAACTTGTATTTCCACTGGCTTGAAGTAAATTTGATTGTAGAAAATTGCATTATTCATCTTAGTTTTTCTATTGAACATTATTCATCAAGTTAGTGATTGCTGAGTGTTGCCTTACTCTAGCTCTCTCCTTTAGGTGGTAAAAGCTTTTATTGTTCTGCCTCCTGAATTTACATCTCATGATCCTGAAAAATTAATTCTTCAGCATGTGAAAAAAAGTTACTGCACTTTACAAATACCCGAGAAAGGCAAGTGTCGCTGAGTTCTGAATATACAAGTAGTTCCTGGCAATGCACCCTAAAATTAACACTCCTCTAATCAAACCTAATAATCAGATTAGAAATACTATCAGGTTATATTTTGGAATAGTAGAATTCTGCTTTTTTTCTCCTGGAACCTCTTTTAATCAGGTTTTGAAATGTAACATTGACAATCTGACCCCATCCTAGCTCCATAAGTAAACACTGCTTAGCTGAACATCATAGGCCTATCCTGATAGGAGCTGATGTTGTCTTCTTACATTGAAACTACAGATGAACCTATATTAGATTTCACTGTGATTATGTACAGGGAAATGAAATGTTCCTTCACCTAATCAAATTGTGTCTATAAGCATAAATTTATCCTAATTATTCTGAGCAAAAGAATCAGATTTTACAAATTAAATACAGTTATAAAATATTAAGTGTATTTCTAGACATTTCGAATTACTAACTGAGCAGAGAAAGGTAATGCTTGGATGTTACAATAACAGGGGGTTTGGATACCATAGCGTGGGCGAAAGCCTCAGCTAGCAGCAATCAATAGCCTGTCGAGTTCCTCAGCAGAGTTATCACAGTTTGCACTGGTCGCAGATTATCAGGCTCAAAGGGTACAGCAGGTTTGGGGGAATCTCAGCATGGTTCTCACAGCTCATTACCGGTGGCAGCGGGCCGTTCAGGGGTAAACAGTAGAGCAGCCTTTCCAGGTGAGGCAGGAGTCAAACTCCCCTAGTAGAGTATCTGGAATGGTTGAAAAGAATCCCAGGGCATCCCCGTTCAGAGTTAAACATGAATAGTTTGTCAGGAGAAGCAGGATAAGCCCCACCTGGCTAAGCAATGATGCGCCAGCTCCCACCAAAAGTCTTCAAAAAAACCTTCACTGTCTGCCTTTGGCTTCCCTCAGTTTCTGCACAGGGTTCCAACAACAGTGATGCAGCGTTTTACATTTCCCTTCCCTTTTCCTGAGTAACAGCTTTGTTCTGGGTGATTAATTTTCCTCTGCTTGATTCAATCAGAACAGAGGGAAAACATGTTGGATATTTTAAATGTAATCCCATTTTTGGAATGGAATACCTAGAAATAGCACTAGATTTTAAGTGCAATCATAAAAACATGTTGAAAAATGTAATCTGGTCACAACTTCAGAATCTGATTCTTTTTAAGCACATTCAGATTTCAGACGTGAGTAAGTACTTATTGGCAAAGTAATCCACTTTGTCTGAAGTGATCAGATTGTTCATGTAATCCATTTATTCTATGTAAGTGATAAGTTTTTTAACATAATCTAATTATAACCTTGGGAAGTAATTGTTTTTAAAGCATTCTTAAAAATATAATCCTGGAACAGATTCTCACGGTTTGGTACTGGTCTGTGCTGGGCTTTAAACGGATCTGGTTAGATTTTCCCCTGACCCCTGTTCTAGTGGTGTAAATTGCTCATTACAGCAGGGAAGGTCTCGCTCAGGAGGCTTCCTCTGCTGCTGTCCCAGACTTCTCAATCTATACAATGGTCAGTCAGACTCACCAACATGTTAGTGCAGTTTTGTAACGATACAAAACCTGAGCTTGATCAGAAAAAAAAGAAGAAACAAACAGGTGAATCAAAACATTTCTGTTTGGTGTGTGGACAGGAGTCCGAGCTCTGCCTCATCGGCCAGGGTTTCACACAACCAAATAAAGCCCCTTAGTTGTTCCCTTTGAAGTCCAAGTTGTGCTCAAATTCAGTGCGTGTGATTGTCCCGCATTACTGATTTGAGGAATTACTGAGTCACCCAACTGATGAGCACTGTTTCTCTAAAACATAACTTGTTCTTTTTGTTGGGCACTGGGGCTGATGTGCTGCCTGCCTACTTCATCCTCAAAAGAGCCTGTAGCTTTTAAAATCGCAGGCTTGCCACAGAAAAGGAACACAGCTTGGAATCAAGCTGTGTCAAAGTGCTAAGTATTGGCGTTATTTCTCTTTACAGACAAGTTGGAGTTTGTTCAACAACTACCAAAGACAATCTCTGGGAAAATCCAAAAGAAGAAACTAAGGAGCAAAGAGTGGGGAAGAGCTTAGCTTTTCTGCTGAGCTCCTGGTCAGAACGTGCTCGTCCTGGGCTGCTTTTCTGCCTTCTGGCATCCTGTTCCCTATCAGTCCTACGAGGTGCTGGACAACCTTCTGAAGAAGAGCAGAAGGTACCAATTTTTGTCCTGGTGCTTTGGGGTGTTTCTAAAGCAATATACTCCCTATAATTTTAAATGTATGTGGGAGAAACTGTTTTGAAAATAATGATAAAAGAGGGGAAATCAGACTTGCCTTTAGCTTTTGCCTTTATTTTTGTATGTGCATTGTTACCACTGAAAGCCACAAAGTATGCAACTATGTGTCAAATACTATTCTGTGAGAATGTTTTTTAATAATTGTTGATGATCAATCTGATCATCTTTGATCTGATGATCAAAGCTGATGACCCAGCTTTAGCCAGTGCTGGGTCACATATAGTTTCAGGATTAAATATAATCAAGGATTTCCTGGACTGAGTAGTCAGTTCAGACTGTGAGATATTTCCATAACAGTCAAGCACAGTTACGTGGGTATGGGTGCAGCAGAGGTTTAGATCATCCCTGTTAGGTCACATCTCACATTTCTTGTTACCCCTCTGAAGCACTTGCACCTCACACAGTGCTGCTACAGCACAGCCTGTGTACTCTTTATTCTTGCTTCAGAAGATATAAGTAGTAGTTGAACTCTATGACCAAGGCTGTATTTACTGGGAGCACAAAAACACCAGTGAACCAAAAAAACCCAGGGTTATTTATCTCAAAATTTCCTGGTTCTGCTGTAGACCCACTATGCAGTACCCATGAGCACATCTGCTGTTGTACCAAGAGCCTGGGAAAATAGCAAACATGCTGTGTAGTGAAGCTGTTGATGACCTTTCAGGACAACTAATTGAGTTATTAACTGGCAAACAAACCTAAGTCCTAGGAGAGGCTGTGCCAGGAGGGTTCTGCAGGTGCATCTCGCCTCTTTCATACCCTTAAGCTCTGAAATGGATATTGCTTTGCTTTCCAGCTACAAAGCACGTAATTGCCTGAGGTCAAAAACAAAGAGAAAACAAATGCACAAAATGCTTCGTCCGTGTAGATTACATCAATCTAAATGGATTGGAGCTTGCACTACTGAAACCAGGGGATAGTGGAAAATTTACTTCTTTAGGAGCAGAATTAGACCTCAAGTGAAAAATAAACCCCAGTCCCTGGAGTATTTGCATGCTGAGAGCAATATTTTTTAAGGAAATTACAAAAGTGACTGACAGGAGGTGGGTTTTGGTTTTTTGTTAGTCAGTCCTTTGGAGATTCATTCCACAGAGAAAGTCTTTAAGCTGCCTTCTGTCCAAAGTGTCGTACTTAGTGTAAGCAACAGACATGCCAGAGACGAACTGCATCATCTGCCTTGGGTGGGTCTCTACTACATTCACATCACCAGGTGCTCTGAATTCTACTTTCTGGGAGCAGGTAGTTACATTTTGGTGAGCAAATGAGAAACTTCTCTGGATTTCATTGCTACTACCATGAAAATCACTGGTCAACTGTTCTTTTCCATGTGTGCTGGTGGAAGGCTGCTATAGTACGCTCACTGTTTCGGGGTTGTCATACTTCTTATTTTTTTGTTCTAGGACTTTGAGGACAAATTAGGCCGACCCATCTGTGTGTGTATCGCCCATCATTATTGCACTGAATAATGGTTAATGACATTTCCAAACAGTAGCAGCTGTGTTGTGTGTCTCAAAATGTATTTACATGGTGCAGGCAGCCAGGGGGATGTCACTAGAGTTGTTGCTGTAAACCCCTGAGCACTCTTAGGAGTTTACCCTGCTTTACCCTAGGAAAAGGGCCAAATCTGGCTGCCTTGCAAACTCGTGACCAAACTCACTCATTGATTTCAGTCTCTCCACAATGGGTTGAAGACGGGCTTAATGCCCTCTCGTGTACATATGCTAGAAACACCATGTGTTCAGAATGGCTCTTTGTGTGTGTGTGTATGTATTACACAGCTCGAAAGCCACTTAACAGCCACAGTAAAGTGAGGAATGGGAGAAGTCATTTGCAATATGGGGAGAGCAGATGGAAGATATCGTGCCCTGTTACAGAGGCGTGAAGTTCCTCAAACCCCACCCCAAACGTTCTTGCCCTGAACCTCACTGTATGTGCTCCTGAAGTGTAAATTCAAAGAACTGAGCACTGCACTGTGTTTTTTTCCAGGTTTCACTGGGAATTTCATGTGGTTGTCGTTGCCCTGTCCATTTTAATTTCTCTGAGTACGTGGGCTTCCATGCACCTTAAGACATGCACCTTATCCTTACTCCCAATCTTGATTGACAAATGGTAAGAGGAGAAGCAGAACCAGTTAAACAGCAGTCAGATCAGAAAAATGGGGTAATTCTCTTTTCAGATCACCTTAACATCAGTAAACAGTGTCACTTCAGGCAGTCTGCTGTATGCCCTTTTTAAAAAGTATTAAAATGAGAGACAGGTAGCCTATAATTACTTTAGCTTTGAGTATCTGCTTTTTCAGAATATCATATGTAATTTACCAGGCTGGGGGAGAGTCATCTCCGAACAGTGAACTCTACAGCAGTAGGTCGGGGAAGCTGGCTCCGAGTCCACAATGAGACACAGAAGACAAGATGAGAGAGGTTGTACAGGACTTGTGCAAAGACACTGATGCCAAATTGGATAGTTTACTTCTGAGTAATTTCAGAGCTTACATTCAGTTTGCAAAAGTGACTTGAAAGCTTTCAGACACCCCTAACACATAGCAATTCAGTGGTTTTCCTGGAAGATTGGCCATGCATTGATGCCTGCAGAGATTCCACACGTGGGCTCTAACAGCCTGGTTCTGCTCTCCATAGTCCATTACTTCCATGGCTGCTATCTGTGCTTGTTGTTTCTAGCAGCATCTCTGACTGTTTCCTGACTCTGATCCTTAATTATACCCTTTATTGCCTCTATACAGAATCACAGAATTGTATAGGTTGGAAAAGACCTTTAAGATCATCGAGTCCAACTGTAAGCCTAACCCTGCCAAGTCCGCCACTAAACCATGTCCCTAAGTGCCACCTCTACACATCTTTTAAATACCTCTATTTATATACAGTCTATATATATTATCTAGTCTATGTGTATGCTTATGTATAGCCTTTATTTATCTAGATCTTAGTTTAAAAAAGATTTCCCCTTACAGGGTTTATTGCCTGTGGTAGCAATGCTAGCAGACTGTACTGTGACTGCACTAGATTCACCTAAACCAAGTGTCTCATAATTGAATAGCTGGAGTTCCTGCATCACATTGCTGCTGTCCAGAGCATGGATTTTGTGTCTCATCCCTTTGTCACCCTGTTTCATAGCAATGACTCTGTAGTTTGAGTTTTCACTGTCCTCCTCAGAGCTGATGGCCCACATCTGAACTGCATGCATTTTCTCCACAGAAGTGTCCCTCAGATATTACAGGTGATATTTATTGGCACCAGGCTTCTGAAAATCTTCATATCTTTATCATACCAATTACCATACTATGTTTAACTCCAGAATCTGAAAATAAAGCCCCACTGTTGCCATTTCCAAAGTCCTTGGTGCCATAGGAGAGAGTTATATATTAATGTATGGTGGATTATCCATTCTCCAAAGGCAGTGAACCAGAAATGCAGTCATTCATACTCAGCTCTCTTTCCATCTTTGCTCAGCTTCTTCAGTGATTGTGCCTTTCTTCAGAAGGTAATTGGAGAAATGAAATTTGTGCTCTTGGGGGGGAAATAATCCCCACCACGGAACGTGATGCGTGATACTAATGAAGGGCTACAACCACTCAGAGAACTAGAGTGAGCCAGGAGGAGGCAATACTTGCCAATTAAGTACGAGGCAAGATGCATGAAGAGGAGTTGAAAGAAGTCTCACCTGATCACAAGTAACATCTCCAGGTAAGCACAACCTATTTAAACACCCTGAGAAATTAGTTTTTATTTAGTAGTTGTTCAAATACTTAGTCTTCTCAAAAATTAAAGATGCCATCTGCTAATGCAAAAAAAAAAACCAACCATAATGCTGTGTTTTATTCCTCTTTCTTTACATGATTCTCGCTTTTATGAAGGAGGCTGGACTACCAGAGAGCAGTTATACTTTTCTGTTGTGTATCAAGCAGACTGAAGAAATAGCTTCTTTCTGCAAGAACATCTTCTAGGTCTGAGTTTGCAATTGCTGGCTCAGATCTAAGGGAAAAATAAAATGGCAGCCAATTCTACAAAGATTTTACTGATTAACCGTGAGTTCTGGAATCAGGCTTTTTTTAATGACCTGTTAAGGATAGAGATAAGAAGCAATATGTTATAAGCAGACAATGTGAAAAAAGAAAAAGCATCCATCTATATCTTTTAGTCTCTGGAGCTGAATATGTCCTGAGCACCATGTTCCCATACATACGGCTCTAATTCACTTCAGTCTTTTGCAAAGTGTTTGCAGAGTATACACAACTACAAATGGTATTTTGTGAAACCAAATGCAACTCTGTATATTTAAGGACAAATGCAGATGTGACAAAAGCATTAGTCTGGTAAACAAATCAGTAATAGAATGTGGAAAACCACCTCTGAGTTATTCAGATACTTTGCTATCCAACTAATACAAGGCAAATGCCAGGGGGAGGAGGGGGCACGGTCTTTTCTTTGGAGAAAAGGAAGGCAGAGCAAATGGTGCGACATGGAACATACTTCTGGTTAATGTTTATTGCTTTAGCAACAAAAGCAACGGTAAGGATGTTTATCACATCTCTTCCATATTGGCTAAATGCACAGACCCCTCACCCCTGCTTGCTAGCGACTACCCTGGTCTCTGAGTAGTTGTGTGATGGTTATATCCTGGATTCTGAGGCAAAAACCAGGAACAGAAGATGGCATCCATCCTGCAAATCTGTGTTTGTCATTAGTAGCCTTGTAGGGCTGTAGGGCTGGGTGAGACTGCTGTGGTGCTTAAAACATGGGAATAGTGGGTCCAAGTCCTGACAAGTTCTTGTTCTTTTTTTTGTTTTTTTTTTTAAACACCTAGCTGTTCACAGTTTCAAGCCCCTACTTTTGTTTGACAGAATAGGAACTGTCAGCTCCAAGGGGAATTCCCTGAGAAACCTGTGGACAGATGAAAAAGCAGGATACTTTAAAGGTTTACCAGAGCTCCAGCTTACCCATACGGAGGGGTGGGATAAAATGTCATAAAGAGGTGGACTTGCTGCTCTGTATACATCTGTTCCATTTGGAGCCAACAGCTCATCTGGGAATGTGCACATCATAATACTATTATTGATTTTTCTGTCTCTTGTAGGAGGGAAATAATCATTAAAAAATAGTTCTGATAGTTATCGTCTCCAAAAGCCCCCATATATCTGCTTTTGTGCCATGAAGATTTTACTTGAATTTCAAGTGTTGCGGTCCCCATGGAGCATCCAGACACTCTGCAGATTATTCCACCAGTATCACAAGACTTTTGCACCTTTGAATTTCTCAGATTATGAAGCTATCGGTCGTTGTGAACAGGAAGTCCCTGAGTACTTTAATTTTGCAAGAGATGTGCTGGACAAGTGGTCTCAAATAGAAAAGGTAGCATTTCTGAACCTGTAGAATTCAGCATTTTTAGTGAAACTGTGCCCCTATACCCAAAGTCAAGTCTAAAACCATCACTGGCTTCAGTGGGACCAGAATTTCCTCCCCTGTTTCTATTTTAACATAATCTTACATTGCAGAGAAAGGAGAGGCAATTTGCTTGGACATGGTGCTTTGTCTCTGTGACTCTGATTCAGCAGTGTGTGCAGTGCTGGGTTCGTAAAAGCCTCTAAGTAATTTATAAGCATTGCAAATCAGGTAGATATACACACCACCTTATACATGCCTTGGAAAAGGGCTCTTTTAAACAAAACATGCTTAATATCCCTGCCCTAGAATATGTAACGCTATCAGATTCCACTGCCTGGCGCATCCCAAAAACTCTGCAAGGAACTACGGGAGTCTCAGAAGTAACCAGCACACTATTTACCCTTGCATTGTGTATAGGAACGAAAGGGACCATCAAATCCAGCTCTGTGGTGGATAAATGGAAAAGGAAATGAAGTGAAATGGAGCTTTGAAGAGCTGGGCTTCCTGTCCCAAAAAGGGGCCAACATGCTGTCTGGGCCATGCAGTCTGCAAAGAGGAGACTGAGTTTTAGTGATTCTACCCCGAATCCCAGAGTGGTGGCTGCTGAACGTGGCTTGTATGCGAACAGGTGAATTGTATCATTCCTAATGGTCTGTAGGTTGTTTGTTACCTTCTATGCCAAAAGTTGGTTAACAATTCATTTAACAATTACATTTTTTATTTGACTTCGTAGCTTAAACATTTGATGCTCAAAGGGGCTGACAGGGGTAGTCTCTTATGACTGATGGAATTACCTTCATCATTTTTCTTTCACTTTCTGTGGCTTGTGTTGATTGTGTTAAATCAATTTGGTTGTGTTAAATCAATTTGATTTAACTTCAACAGACTTAAGTTAAAGCTGCTAGTGTTTATTGCCCCAAAGTTGTACTTTCTACTTACATTGTGCCTGGAGAAAAGGAGCTCGTAGAAACAGAAGCTATTTTGTACTTCAGATCTGCACATCTGTATTCAAGTTCAGGTGTGTGGGACTTGTTTTACATTATTCTCATTTCTGGATTGAATAGTGCTGGTATTCAACAAATCAGGAGAAGCTATTAAGTGATCAGGACTGAAAGTTAAAAATACCTAATAAATTTCCCATTTTATTGCACTTTCAGGTGTTATCATCATCCCAGGGACAACACAACTGACAGCACAAGACATTTGCTATAGATTGCTGGCTTCCAAGGCTAAGTGCATTATTACAACTGATGTGCTTGCTCCTGTGGTGGACTCGGTTGCACCCAAGTGCCAGTTTCTGAAAATGAAGCTATTTGTATCTGAAAGCAGCAGGGCCGAGTGGCTGAACTTCAGTGATTTGCTCAAGTAAGTGCCTTCTACCTTAGCTCCATCATAGTTGTCTCTAGTGGAGAACTTCTCATGTTGTATAAACACACTGGTGCACTTGTGTCTCATTAATGAACTAGATACCTTTGAGGGTGTGGGAGAGAAGGCAATTTAGTCTCTTTTCTATGAAGAAAGGGAATATTTGGGAATAGCCAAATTGTTAATTAAAAATTAAGTACAGTCTTGTGATGTCTAGGTTTGTTACATATGACTATGAAATAATATGGAAAAATGGATAGGAAAGCCTCTTTTATTGACAGCTGTGGCCTGTTTACCCTCTAAAGCTCAAAGAAAAATATTCTATACAAATTATTCCAATCTAGATTCCTAAAACTTGATGATAATAAGGCTAATGCAAATAGCTTTTCACTACAAAAGCCTAAAAAAGCACACTGCAAAATGAACCTAATGTGTTTAGGAATCCACCTGCCTCACTACTGAAAAGCAGCTACTGAAATGGCACCCGACAGACGGCTCTGCACTGCAGTGCATGGGACTGTCGAAGGGGTGGAAAAGCGGAGAGGGGAACGGAAGCAAATACCCTGCTGCAACCTGCTCAAGGCCCTAGGTGTGATTTTACCAGCTGATATTTTGTTAAAAGCATCTATGTAGCTAAAACCATTATTTCAAGGTGGGATCCAAGCTCTTCAGTCACTTTAAGAGCTTTATAAGGTGTACCATGTGTTCTCACAACCACAGGTGTCTGAACTAGCATTACCTGTGCAGTTCGCTGGGCAGTCTCACTGTATTTCCATCTGCCCCTTTGAACAACTGCCCACTTCAGTGTCCCTAAACTGGAAGACAGAGGAAGCAGTAACACTGCATTCTCAAACCTCCTAGAGCTACTAAAAGATTGTCAAGTCAGTTTGATGAATCCTCTTTCATGCTGGGCTAATATTCGATGGCTCAGTTCCATGGCAGAGGGTAAAATTGATTTGATAAAAGCTAAATATTGTCTGGAACTGCGTCGGTCCTGCAGAGGCTGTCACTGGCAGTCAGGCAGGTAGGCTGTCTGGTTTCCCCGGATGGCAGCCTTGCAAAATGCTGTCTGGCTCCAGGGTTGCTCAGCTGTCAGGCTCCCAGTCTTCCCAGAGTGCTGGGCTGCTGTCCTGCCTGGCTCGTGGTCTCTCCCGATCACTGGCAGCCTGCCTACCTAGTGGGCTAATTGCCCAGACTTCCCAGCTCCCCGTGTCCTCGGCTGCCTTAGCTGGCTGCTAAGCTGGCCAGGAGGCTGCGGGGCTCCGGCGCGAGGGCTCCCGGGCAGCCTGTCTGCCTGCCAGCCAGCACAGGGAGACGGCTGGCCCGGGGAGACAGACTTCCCACGCCCAGCCTTGCAGGCAGGGGCAGTGTTTGCGTGCCAAGCAAAACCTTTTTGAACATCAGTCCTGGCAGAGAAAAAGAAGCAGGTTTGCTTTCTCATCCTAGTATGAGATGAGAAATATTTTCCTCCCATGTGCCAGACAACCAAGAGTTTGAGCCTCCCCACGCTTCCCAAACACGGCAAGGATAACTACCCGGTGGGACCACCTACCGAAAGAAATGGTGGGTCCTCCCTCAGCTAATCACACTACAGCTGGAAGATATGCTTTCTGGAAGGCACTTCGTTCAAACACAAGATGCCAGGCCTTTTGGTGGTTGTTAAGGGAGGCTAATAAAAGAGCCAGTTGGTGTTTTTACTCTGGGGAAGGTGGACATGGAGAATAGTTAAAGAGCAAGATCAGCAACACTTTAATACAGAACTAGCAATGCAAGAGTGAGGGGATCTCAGTAGTTTCTTAGCCCTCACGTCTCCCTGTAGAAACAATCCTGCATGTACTGGGCACAGAGGATCCAAGCTAAGTGTGCTGAGTGACACCAGCCACTGTTTCATACAGACTTTCATTTTTATTAAGGGCTGCCCCTGCTGTCCATAACTGCGTGAAGACAAAAAGCCAGGATCCAATGGCAATCTATTTTACCAGTGGCACCACAGGCTCCCCCAAAATGGTTGAACATTCCTATGGAAGCTTTGGTCTGGGGTTTTTTCTCTGTGGGAGGTAAAGTATTCAGCTAATTATGACTTTACAGTTCTGAAATGTGAAGCAAATACAAGAGTTTTTGTATGTGATAAAATTATGATAGATGATGAGGCTCCCACAGTACTATACGTGTCATTTCTTTTGGTCTCCTCAGCTGAATTTTACCCAGGAAGCAAGGATCTTGTTCAATATGGTATATGGCTCCATTTTAGAAACTACTTGCCTGATAATCCAGGCTAAATAACATATTCAAATAAATGAGTTAGGATACCATTTGATTTTCTTTATCTTTGCCATCAGTATAAAGGCTAGGCAAAAGACATTTATTTGAGCTCTTGAGTTTCAGATCAAATTTACCATGCCTTTCTAAGCAAAAAAAAGAAAAGAAAAAAAAAAACCTCACATTTTTTAATTTCCACTTGCAGGCTCCCTTGTATTGACCACCTTTGTCTTCAACAGATACTGGATGAATTTGACTCCCTCAGACATCATGTGGAACATGTCAGACACTGCTTGGGTAAAAGCAGCTATTGGGAGCGTTTTTGGTCCATGGTTCCAGGGCACATGTGTTTTAGTACATGCCATGCCACAGTTTGATCCAAAAACAGTATTAAATGTAAGAACACCATGCTCACAATGAACAGTTACTCGTGTTTCATGTTGTTTTCCAGGCAGGCCACAAAACTAAGCCTCTTAGGTTTATGGGATTAGCTGTTTTAAGATGGCATAACCACAAGGTGATTGTTCTTTGAATAGGAATATAATACAGGAAGGATTTTGCAGCATGACTCTTTTGGGCACAGGATATTACCAGCTGCTTCTGATCAGTAGGAGTTACTGGTATTAAACTTCTCCCCTACTGTATTTCACTACTGAATTGATAAATTAGCTGAATTACATGTAAATTAGTTACGCTGCTGTGACCCTTAAGAAAGGCAAGTCATTACTGGAAAACATTGAAGCCGTAAGATTGGCTTGTTCCTAAAAGAAATTATTTTCAAGCTTCTCAAGCCAATCTGAGTTTTAATCTAACACAGAGGGAAGAGTGCTGCTCCCAAATGGCTCAAAGTACCTACGTGGAAAAGTGTACATTCCTAACATGTGGGGGTTACTTGGGGATTTTAATCCCATTTCAGTTCCTTTCTAAAATGGTAGTTGCTAGTTTGGTTTTCTTTTTTGTATACATTTCTTGGCCTTGCAAACACCCGCTTGCAACATGCATGGGGTTTCACATCTCTGCACAAAATGAAGTTTGATAGTAGAGGCTGCTTTACCCATGGTGTGGCTGAAGTGAAGGCTGGTGAATGAGAGGTCTTCCCCTTGCTTTTATTTATCACCACCTGTCCCCATCTCTGAGCAAATTTTCATTGCAGGCAGAAGTGAGGTTTAAAAAAAAAAAAAAAAGTAAGGCTTAGCTCCACATGAGTGACTGTGAATCATCTGCTGGTGTTACAGATGAGAAATAAAGATGTCTCAGAAAACAGAGTCTCAGCTGGGATCTTTATTTTCAGCTGAGATCTAGCAAGGCACTCATGTCCTGTGTTCTGTCCCAGCTAAAGGAGGATATATAAATTTGGCAGTCCAAACCAACTTTTTAATACAGCATTACTCTCAACTTGGCCAGAGCTCATGGAGACTTGGCTCTGCGTATGTCAGGCCCTTTGTCAGGACAGCTGAGGGAATTGCAGCATGTCTAAAGCTTTGCAACAGTCCATTTCAGAAAGTGTGGAGCCAGATAAAAGACTGACACAGGCAAAATGTTCAAAAGAAACCTTGAATTTTAGGTGCCTCCATTTTGAGGTGCCTGACTTTGTCCTAGGGTGAGATGTGGGCTTTACTGAAGTCCCCTGCAAAACTTTGTTGCACCTCCACGGCCAGGGTTTCATACCAAGGAACGGTCCTTGTGCTTCAAGTGAGCATCAGGAAAAACTAGGTACACCAGTGATTTACCACAGTCAATGTACCTCTTCAGCTCATGTTTGGGGCACTGTAACATCCTTTCCTGAACACTGACAGTGATGGCAATTACTTTGCTTTCCATGTAAGTGAGGTTACAATCAGGTCTTGTAATTTGTGCCCTAGTATGGAATAGAACAAAATAGTTAGCAGCAAGTTTTTTCCCAAAACAATACTGTTTAACCCTCCTTTTTTTTTTAATTTGTCAGACCTTGTGCAGATATCCAGTGACCACTCTGTGCAGCGCCCCAACTGCCTACCGCATGTTGGTACAGCATGACCTCACCAGATACCGCGCGTCTGTTACAAGTGACCGTGCTGTGTCTGTACAAGCTATTGCCTGGCTCTTTAACAATGGCTTCTACAGGCCCTTATAGCCACTTAAACTCTCAGAGTGGTGGAAATTCTGTGTTGGAGGCAGGGGCTGTGAGGAGGCAGAGCCCTTTCCTTAGCACTGCAGAGACAGGTGACAAAATCCACCCCTCAGGCACCTCCAACCCAGAGCAAATTTTGCCCTGAGGCGTTACAGACAGTAAATACAGAGGCCGGTATTCAGCTCTTGAAGGCACACGTGTGGCTGCACTGCCATCAGTCCTGTGCATCTTTGCAGCTCACCACTTGGGCAGCCCCTTTCCAGCCCCACTCCAGCTGGAGCTCTAGGCTTTCTCTCAACCCTAACCCTAACTCTAAGAGAGTCCAGTGTGTCCTGACGTCATGGGGTTGGACATACAGATGTCAGGGAGAGCAGAATTTGTCCCTTTCTGTTCTCTGATACGCAGCAATGTCCTCTGTCTATGAGGTATGCATTCAAGACACTGAAGCACTGTTTGACCGGAGGGGACCCACTCAATCCAGAAGTGGTGACACGGTGGAAAAGCCAAACAGGACTCACTATCTATGAAGCCTACGGCCAAACCGAAGTTGTACGTTCAGCTTTTTTGTAAAGGGTTACAACTCAGCTATTACTTCAGGGGACTTAGTTACCTCATTCCTCTTGGTAAATATGGAACTTGACCATGTATATTTGACTAAAAAGAAAGATGGCATTAGAATACATAGCAATTGCCTACAAGAGGGTTTATTGTTTTGCTTAGAATTACAGTTTGCTTATGATACTGCTTCTAAGACAACTTAAGTTGTAAAATATCTTGAACTTTTTGTCCAAGACTGTCAGTGAAGTTCACAAATGCATTGGCTCGCACAATGGAAGATTTAGATCTTATGCTAGCTCACCAGAGGGCATAGTACAAAAACAGGAATAGCCTCAGGAATGACAGTGAAAAATACCTGGGCTGGTTGTTCGGTTTTTTCCAACAGGGAATGATATGTGCAAATATGAAAGGAATGAAAATTAAGCCAGGTTCCTTGGGAAAGGCAGCTCCCCCCTACGATGTTCAGGTATGGTGGTCCCCTTTTCTATTTGCTGTTGATTTCATAGGAAGTGAAACATGAGAGTACAACATACCGTGCAAGTTTCAGTACCATACAGTGGTATTCAGGGCTGGCTGACTTTTTTGGTTGAGCTCTTGGCTGCTGGTTAGTTTTAGAACATGGCGCTCTTAAAATGGGAAGTTATAATCACCCATTTGCCCTTCCTATTGCAGATTATAGATGAAAATGGCAGTGTTCTGCCTCCTGGGAAAGAAGGAGACATTGCTATCAAAATGGATACCAAGCGGCCATTTACTTTTTTCACTCGATACCTGGTAAGCCAAAAGTGAATTTCTGGAGAGCTAGTTCAGGCCTGCAGCATGGTATGTATTTATACCAAAAGGAGCAGGTGCAAGACCAAAGAGTTTGTGGCTCTTCTTGACTTGACAGTGTTCTGACTTACGAAACTTCCATTCTCTCCCCCATTCTTCTGCAGATCTACTGTGTGATCTTCAGTTCTGTATCTGCCCTTGTGATCAGTTTTCCCCTCTGGAAAAAGCAAGCACAAGCTCTTGCATTCTTGAAACAGAAAACAAGCAGTGAAAGATACTATGGGTAGTGTCCAAAGAGGCAAAACTCATCTCTTTGCTTAAGGCTTCACAATATTTAGAATGCTTAATTGTTGCTCGTTCAACAGGATGATCCAGTGAAAACCACTTCCACAATCTGTGGGAACTTCTATATCACTGGAGACAGAGGGACAATGGATGAGGATGGATACATATGGTTTATGGGGAGATCTGATGATGTCATCATCTCCTCCAGGTTTGTAGATTTCAGTTAAAGTGCCAAGAAATGTCAAAAAATAACCATATACCTTTCACTTACTAAGCATTTCATTTCTCTCTCCTAGGTATCGTATCAGACCATTTGAAATAGAGTGCCCTGATACAGCACCCAGCTGTCGTTGAGTCAGCCGTTGTCAGCAGCCCAGATCCCATCAGAGGAGAGGTCGTTAGCGGTCACTCTCCTATTCATAAAGTGCCTTGTGTGATACAGCTTACACTCAACTTCCACTGAACTCATAAGGCTCTTAATATAGCTATACAAACTTTTCCATCACTTTACCCAAAGTGAGGGGAGCAGTAGTTTGTGTATCCCGTATTCAATTTTTTTTTTTAAATTAAAATATAATCCTCAGTTTCCTAAAGAACATGACAGTGAATATAAAGGTGACTCTGGTAAGAACTGATGTACACTTCGACCCACTGCCTGGAGAATTACGTTCTTTAACAACATATGTTTACAGAAAAGGTCCCAGCATCTAAGAACTTTAGAAGTCCTTTACAGAACTCTTACAAATTTGGAAGCAGAGCTTGAAACTTTTACCATGTATTACTTAAGACCTTTAGTAATGTAAGATAGAAACAGTCTTTCATCCTAATTTTAAATTTGCTTACACAAAAGCAAATTTTGCTCTACAGCGCAAGTGTGATACAGCAAGCCTCTTCTGCAGGCAATACTCACTTATTCTCAATTAATTGCCTCATTTGTTAGGTTGCTGTAGTTTAATTAATGCTGTGGTTTTTATTTATTTTCCCTTTGTAGGTGGTAAAAGCTTTTGTGGTCTTGTCTCCTTCCTTTAAGTCACAAGATTCAAAGAAACTGGCCTGTGAATTGCAAGATCATGTCAAGAAAGCCACTGCTCCATACAAGTACCCCAGAAAGGCAAGTGAACATGAGTGTATTAAAAAAAAAAATCCCAAACACCTGTTTTAACATGGAGAGGCTAGAAACGGAAAGATTAGACTCACTTCAAACTCAGAAACAAAAAAGCCCAAATATGTACTGTGCAAGAAAAATGACAAATATTAAAGATTATTTTGAAAAATAATAGATATAATAATAATCTAAATCCAAATTGGAGTTATTTCCCCAGTCACCAAATACTTATTTAAATTAAGTAGGATGGAGACCTATGCTGTTCTAAAAAAAAAATTCTAAATGAAATCTGCTCATATTACTTTTTTCCTCTTTTGAATCAGATTGAATTTGTCCAGCAGCTGCCAAAGACGATCGCTGGGAAAAATCAGACGGAATGAACTGAGGAACAACGAGTGGGGACAGATTTAGTTTTGATAAGCAATCTAAAAAAGCCTATCTCTATCAATTTCATTCAGAATGGAGGTTTTCTATTACAACTGTAAGCACCAACATAGGATTATATTTCACCCGTTACGCAGTGATTGTGTAATAATGCACAAGGTTTAAAAACTCCAACTGTATGGTTTTTAAGTGCTTGCATTCTTGCTTAACAAAAATCGAGCCTACTTAGCAAGGCATATGCAAACATATCTTCCAGCCACCTAATGCTTTTCAGAATTACGGTACAAGTAGAAGTAAGTGATTACCAGGTGAAGGAGCAGTGTGTTCATTCAGAGGCTTATTAATGAGGAAAACCTGACAGTATGTAATGAAGTTCCCAGAAATGGCCATAGATCTTGCATGCATCCAAATTAAGCACCCTGCTTGTATGAATCTTGAAAGCCTTAAGACTTAGGAATTAATGTGTTCACAATGAATGTTCAGTAAGTGCAAATTATGACAACTCAGAAGTAAAAGAATGCAGACATCTTTAAGACTGCAGCATAGGCAGCATCTAAATGTGAGGCAGAGGCTTGACAAATGGATGGTAGCTATTCAGCAGTTTCTTCTGAAGACCTGTAGGTCCTGTAGACACAGATGAGTGAGAGAGAGTAGGAAAAAAAAAAACAACCAACCAAAAAAACCCACACAAACTATCCATGAGTCTGTCTTTGTCCTTAGTAATATAAGCAGGCTGTCCTGAATCGTGATGACGGACATCAGCCACCAATAAACATTCACTGTTGGCCTTTGTGCCTGGTCTCAAATGGTTCTTTTCAATCTGTGACCTTTGACATTGCTGTTTTTAATCCACACACAAAAAGCTTTAAAATTTAAAGAAAACACCGATGGAGGTAAGAAAGCCAAGTTTTAATAAATGGGTGGTAAGGGAGACAGGACTAGGGAAAAAGTCATCTTAATTTTCCAACTTCTAAACAATTTTGAGAGAAGAGGAAGATATAAATTAAACACTGTTGAGAGACTTGAACACATCCTTTTCACTACACCAAGACAAGTAACAAGTGGTGTTCTTCAGGATGAGTCTTTTCCCATTAGCAACCCACAGGCTTTTATGCTAGAAATGAAATACTAAAGCTAGACAGTTGTACAGGAAGCATACTCAAAGCTCTACTGGAAAGCAGGTTATAGCTGCAATGGTTTTGGTTGTTTTTTAAAAGTCACTGGGATATCAAAAAAGCTGCTGTAACAAATGGACAACAGAAAGACTCACTAACATTACTTTCAGTCTGAAACAAAATTAATACTGTAAAGCTAAAACTGTACCAAAAATTAAACTTAATTCCCCTTATCCAGTATGGTATAATGGAGAGCTTCTTTCATAAGAAGTTTCCAAGCAGTATTTAAATTCAAATTTTGAGACCTAAGAAAAAAATAAAGATAAAAAAAGACTTTATAAAATCCCCCAAGGATTTGGAAAGAGCAGCAAAAGGCTATTTGCAGGAAATTACTCAAAAGGATTCTGTTCAGTGACTACAGCATTTCCTATAAATGCTGTATACACAGCTAATGTAAACACACATGTTGTTTTTGCTAAAACTATCTGCAATGCCTGCATTGTACTTCCACTGTTCTAAAACAGTCAAATTTATTACTCTAAATCGTCTCATAGTATTCAAGTATTTTGATCATAGCAGTTCTTCCCATTCACTTTCAAGACTTAGAATATCCTTGTAGAGCGATGCGTGTGTGTATATATATATATATATAAAAAAACCCCTCCATCATACAGGAAATGATCAGTTTTAGCTCATGCTGTTGTTCACACAGAAAAATGTATCTGAGTTCTGCAGTCACACAAGTTGTCAGATCACTTCCTTAAAAACCCTCTGCAAGCAACTGTCTTTTCCAGATCTCTCACTTCTGTCAATACTTCCTGATAGAGCTGATTCTGCACTGCCTTTTGATTTCTGTAGCCATCAGACGTAACAAAGGAGAGTCAATATATGTCAGGATGGCCACACTTACATATGCATGCACACACATGTGCTTTTTGTGCTAGGTAAAGGCAATGCAGAACAAAGCTGTAGAAGAATGACAGCAAGCTTCACCAGAAAGGTGATGCACTCTTGAGCACTCTTACATCTGCTGTAATGTCAGCTCCACCTGCAACAAGCATTAAAATTCTCACACGTGGATTTTAAAAACAAGATTTCAAAACAAAACCCACTCTCCTCTTTAAAATGCCCTTTCAGAACTCTAGGGCAACTTTTTTTAATAGGTTTCAATTGTGTTTATCTTTCCCTTCTACCACATTTTCTACACTGTCAGCGCATCATTCCCCTTGGGCTCAGCTTCTATTTCACCTTGATTCTTGTTCTCTTGTTCTACTTCTTTTGAGCTCTTCTCCTCCTCCTCAGTTTCTGGTTTTACTACCTTCGAGTTCTGGTCTTCTGTCAGACTTGATGGGTTTTGTTGTGTGTCTTCTTTGTTGCTCTTCACCACCTCCTGTAGATTGTATTTTCTTAACAGAACATAGTCTCTCACCACACTCAAGCAACAGACATTTTTTATTATTTCCACCACAATTGTATATTGTGGGTTATTAAGATCGACTTTGTTTTCTGGATTGAGGCTGCCCACAATTCCTGTAAAACAAGATGTAGTTTAAAAGATGCTGGAAAAACTGTTTCAGAGCATAAGCATGCCCTATTGAAAGGATAAAAGTTAAGAGAGAGAAGGCAACATCCCCTGTAGTTGTAACCAATTACGCACTTTTGTAATGGCTTAAAATAGCAGAACACAGCAGGACTCTTAGAATATACCACCAATAGGACTGAAGTAATTGAAAACCTATCCCATCAAGAAACAAAATACTCGAGTAAGGTGGAGCTATTTTCCGAGTCATATATTCAGTGGAAATAGTAACACATTATTTCAACATAGCATCCAGAGAGAAAGCCTGATAGCAGTCATTTCAAAGCACATACAACTGACACTCCAAATTATATTCAACGCTGTACTCTCCGCTGCTTGTTGTTTCTTAAGACATCAACACCAACAAGGAATATTGATGTCAAGCTTCTTTAAGTCTTAAGAGAAGCTTTTGTAATTCAACATACAGATTTTAAGCAACAACTATGTATGCCCATTAAGACCACTTTTAATAATCTGACCTAAGTTATGCATGCAGTTGTGGGCTGCTTATATACTTGTTCTTAGTTCTGTGTGAAATCCATACATACCTGCCAATTCCTTAATTACTTCTTCCCTACTCATATGACTGTTATTACGAGCTTTGTAAACAATCTGAAAAGTACCCTTATTAGGGGCTTTAAACCAAGGCTCAAAAAACGTTTCCGTGTATTTTTTCATATCCTCCATAAAAGCCTTGCAAGTTCCAGAAATGGGCAGCATGCGCAGAATGACTCTTGTCTTCTTCTTTTTAGTGGCATGCATATCCTTTAATATATGGTGCACCAGGTTCTCAGGTTCTACAAGAAAAACAGCTAGATATGAGAAACAAACTGAAGGCAGTTTCTCCCTTCTTCCCCCCTCTAAATAATAAGCTGGGGAAATACACGCTTGGCTGCACTGCTGTCAGCCTCAAATCCTTTTCTGTAAAGAGTTGTTTTACTATATCAAAACTGGATAATCAAAGATTATTTTGTCAAAGCAAATTCCTCTTGCTTTAGCGACTCCGCTAATGACAAAATTCAGTGGCAATGCCAAAGGGAAGGGGAAACCCTATATTTGTTTGGTATACACGACTTTCTTGGAAGTCACGCTCTGTGGCCTGTTACTAACACTGTTCAGAGCAGCTTATCCCCACAGCATTACGCAGCGTCGGCTGACGTCCCACCTATGCCCCGGGTTCTGATGAAGACGACGTTGTTGGCGCCGCTCTCCACCGACTGGAACCGCCGCAGCTTCTGCTCCGTCGAGGCGCGGATCTGGCCGACCTCCTTCTTCAGGGCAGCCTCAACATCGTCCTCATCCTCCTCCCTCTCGCTTCCAGACAGCCGCTCCTCGTGATCTGAAAACTTCACACAAGGCAGGTCTCTTGTTCGGCGAGTGCAGAGCAACAGTGCCCGCAACTCAAAAACCGGCAGCAAGGCACTACCGCGCCCAGGGGTCTGGAGGAGACGGGCAGGGGCCTTTCCTCCGGCCAACCCGCAGGGCTGCGCCGGGGTGTGCTTACAGAAACCGGCACTTTGGCGTGCGTGGTGACCGCAGACAGTTTTTTTACATACAGAAAAGGAGAGGAGGCCTCATGGCGCTGCTCGCCCCGCCCCCCCGGCGTCAGCACTGCCAGGCTGCGGGGAGCGGCAGGCAGGAGCTGCGGGGGGCGGCTCATACCGCGCAGGGCCGCGCTCCCCGGCCTCAGGGCCGCCTCCCGCCCAGCACCGAGCGACCGGCCGGGCCCGCCCGCACGCACCTGCTCGGGCCCGTAGAGCAGGTCCCCGTACTCGCCGAGGAGGCTGTAGGCCTCCCCCACGCACTTGCGCTCGTTCATGTTGCAGGTGATGAGGATGCCGCGCATGCCGGCCTCCAGCTGCCGCCCGCCGCCGCGGGGCCGCTTGGCCCGCCCCGCCGCCGCCGCGAAGTGCCCCTTGGGCCGCCGCTTCCGCGCCGCCGGCTCCGCCGCGGCCATCGACCGCCACCCGCTGCTGCCGCCGCCGCCGCGCGCCGCGATGGCGTCAGCGCCGCGCCGCCCGCCGCGCCCGGCCCTAGCGCCCGCCCGCCGGGGCACGGCGCCGCCCCGCGGCCCGGCGTCGAGCGGCGGCCGCCCCCTCACAGCCCCGCCGGCGAGCGCCGAGGGAGCCAGCGGGCGCCCGAGCCCGAGCCCGAGCCCTCCCGCCGGGCCCGGGGAGGCGGGGCGCAGGCCGGTGCGCTGCCGTGCTGCTCCGGGGAAGCCGAGCCCCGGCAGCGGGTAGGGTCCCCAGCGAGGCCCTCAGCCGGCCTCCAGGCTCCTCTCACGGCCGGTGTTGCTGTAGGCAGTGCAGTGCCCTCGGCGGTAAAAAAAAAAAAAAAAAAAAAAAAAACCCAAAACCAGAAACCCATCCTTGAAAATTACAGTTCACCTCAGACTACGCGTGCCGGGGGGAGGCTGAGCGTTTCCCCAGGCACAACGCTCTGGACTCGGCGTGCCCAGCTGTGGCCAGGCTCACTCACTTGTAGCCCTCGGTGCTTTCTCTTCCGCTGAACTTCAGTTCCAGGACTGAAGTCTGGGCTTGTGTTAATGATTCCAGAATTGAGAGAAACGCTGGGCTGGGGAGAGGAGAGGACGGGCGCTTGCTGAAGGGCGGGGGAGCGACTGGACCTCTGTCCTGCTCCACACTGGTGCGTCGAACACCGACCCATACACGCCTGCGGAGGGAGAGCTGGGCTGCGGACGCTTCCCCAGCTTCCTGCCTAACTCGTGAAGGTGTCATGGTGTAAAGCGACCAGCTGAAACAGGAGCTTTTTATACTGGTAATCTTAGGCCAGAGATACTAGAGAACATGTGCTGGCAGAAAAAACACGGCCCGTAGCGAGGTTTCTAAAGGAAGGTGTCTCTATGCATCACTTTCCGTAAGGGCCTCCTCTCCCTGCAGTAACTCTTGAGCTTCTTGGACAATTAACTGGGGGGAAATTAAGTTCCTCAACGTTTTGTGAAAGCAGGTAGAGGAGACAGCTAAGGAGGCCTCACTAGGGGCAGGGCTATCACATTATTTACATCCAGAGAATCCAGTTGGGCTAAAGTAGGAAAAAAGGAAACTTCATTAATTGATGGAAGTATTTATCAACTACAGCTGCAACAAGAGGTGGTGTTTACATCCTATCTGAAGCTTTGTTCCTGCAAAGCCTTTGAGGGTCATATAATTCTACAGCAATTGTTAGACATTGGTGGGATTATTGACCACACATAAATTAGAAGTCACTAAATCTTCGCAGGTTGTGTGAAAGACTCAAAAGTTGTGGTGAATTATAGTGATAGTCTCTGGAGCTGGGCATGTCAGGACATGTTTGAAACACAAGGAAGAATTTCTCCGAGCAGCTGTGAGGAAATGCAATTAACCGCTCAGAATGTAAGTAGGATACTTCTGTGGTGAAGAGTGCTGGGGGACTCGAAAATACCCATCAGTGCTCTGGAAATTAGTTATATGCCCTAACAAAAGAACAGGTTACAGGTTAGGTCACTGTGGAAATTATGGTTTTCTTCCTAAAATGGAAACCTTCTTGCCTGCCTATTCCTGGCACATTTGCTGACTCTTATCACAAGCCATTGCTGTCATTTTCTCTTAACGTTCGTGCCTCCTCTGGGGTGATACGATCTTCTGGGTCGGGAATCCCTTTAAGGCTGTTCATCTGCCTTTCCTCTGGGAGGATTTCGTCGCATGCATTTCAAAGAGCTGTTTAAAGTGTCACTGCTGCAGATTGACTGCAGGTCTCCCTTTACCGCTAGGCAGAGAGCAGCTTTGTTGTTTGGGGGAACCTGTTTTGAATCCGTTTCTTTCTGCTGCAATGAACATTTCAGGGAGCTGGTTAACATCTCTTTTGAGTGTGCTGTTTACAAACAGACGGGGGCAGAACCCCAGGAGGGAGTCCTGGCAAAAGTACAGGACCTATGTGCCAGGGAAGACCGCAGCATCACCCTTGTTGATCAGCACCCAGAGGACTGTTCTGCCCCAAAGACACAGATGGGTGTTAGCAATCTCTCTGCTGACCTTAGAGCCACGGTTTGAGGATGGAGATACAGCAGGAGCAGTTTAGGGCTCTGGCAGCCAAACTCTTATGAATCTTGATGCCCCAATTTAAGCTACAGCCATCACTAGCTCCCCAGTGAGTGACATCCTCGCAGGAGAGGCTGAAGGTGGAGGCACGCACCAATGCCATAGCCATGCCCAGAGTCATGAGAGGGGCTGTGCAGTGATGCTGGGCTGTGGCCTGGGTGGCAGAGGGGATGGCACATGTTCCCTTCTGCCTCTCCCATGGGAGCAGAGCAGAGGAGGCAGCAGTGCTGGAGCACCACATAACTGTTTGTTCTCCAAACATGAGGCAAAGCCCTCATAAAAGCTCACAAGTCTCCAGAGTATGCATTAACTAAGCTGGTTTAGGCACCAGCTGCAGCATTCTAGGATGCTCACTGTTATCGTGCCTGAACTGCTGTGGTTACCTGAGGAACCCCAAGCTACCAGCTGAGCAGTGCAGTCACAAAGCCAATCGCAAGGCTGTTGCTCACTGTGTTGCCCCAGCCAGAGCATAAGAGATGTGGCTTGGCTGTAGCAAGGTCTTAGGACTGTGTTCCTCCGTGGGCGGGTGCATGGGAAGAGGGGAGGAGAAGGAAAAGGGAGAGATTTGGGACTCTCACTTTCTACCTCCTCTCTGAGCTCTGCAGAAACCTATCAGCTCTTCTCGCTGGGCTGGACTTGGCTGCCCCTTGTGTGAGTTCAAAGTACACATAAAGAACACAGGAGTCGGTTGCTGAACACAGTAACAGTGCAAGAGCGGACACAAGGTCAGGAGTCTGAGATCTATGTAAGGAGTCAAAGCTGCGACACATCCAAGCACTGAGAGGGCTCCACTTCGGTGCAAGGCAGAGAGGCAGTAAATTGGGATTGACAGTCTTTTGACAAGGTAACTGACCCTCCACCCACCCCTGCAAGCTGCTGGACAGGACATTCTCTGGCACTGCAACACTACTGATATGCCTCTTGTCTGTCCACATTCCCTCTTCTCACTGTCCCTCTGTCTTTCATTTGGCTGGGTTTCTCTCCTGTGTTTGTCATATGCAGACTGAATGTTACAGATCCAAAAAATGTCCCTTTGCTTCACTGAATCACTAAAATCACATGATTTTACAGCTGGATAGTTATTAATTCAGTAAGGAACTAGCAGTGTTTATATTATTTTGTAAATAAAAGATAGTTGACAATGCATGAAAATAATGACTTCAGAGTTTTCAGACTTCCTGCTAAGTTGACTCTTTGAGAAGTAAGGCTCTGCATTTTGGATCCTTTTTCAGGGCGTCTTTTAAAGTTTCCCTGTCTCATAAAATGATGCTTTTTGCTGACCACACATCAAAATAATGTTTAAAGCATCAATACTTGGAATCTTTTCAGGACTTTGCTACATTCATTTCATTCCTGGCAGCCAGTATATCCCCAGTGTTGATAAACTAGAAAAAATGGAAATATCTTTGTACCAAGTAACACTGTGGTCAGCTAGTAATTAATGCACGATTGCTGGATTATCTGTGCAACATCTTGGTCCATGCTGTTACTTCTGTGTTGTCAATCAGTAGCACACATTTCATTTACATAAGTCAGAGTTGAAGTGCTTGGGTAATGTTTGTCTCTGCTGCATAAGGCAACTGAAATGTGATCTACAAGATTAGCGGGGCTTGTAGGAAGGAAAGGAATGTGAATTAGGAAAGATGCCACAGTGACAAGGTTGAGTGCTGCCGTTGAATGCAGGGTGGGGATCTCAGCTGCATGATGGTCACTGGAGAGCAGGAGCCAGACAATAGCTGAACTGGAACTGTCCTCAGCAGTTACTCTTGGGATTGTTATTCCAGTGTATTCCACTGTGTAGTAGTAAAAGCTGTTCTGAAACCGCATGGCTAATACCAGGTTTATATCTGTGTCACTGTAGCATTTCTTGGAGAGAGAATCAGTAAGGAATAACCTTGAAGAGACTATTATGTCTCTTGCTGCTGTGCATTTTTTACTGAAGATCCCAAGTGCTACGTCCCTGTGGGCTCCCCTGAGAAGATCTCTCCAACTTTGCAGCCGGTACTACCCAGTTCACGCCTCTTTGACTTATGAAGCCATAAAGCAACAGAACAGACCAGAGGTGCCAGAGTACTTCAACTTTGCAAAAGATGTGCTGGACAGATGGACTAGTGTGGAAAAGGTAATAGTTACTTGGCTTCTCTGATGCTGAAATATTTAATGCTGGTCATTAATGCTGAGTATCTGACAATCCAATAACCAAGACATTGGGGTTATGTGCTGATTATAATCTGGTGATCATCTCATGCAGTTTGAACCTGTAGATCCCTTAAGCCACACGCTGTCCTGTCCACAAGTCCAAATAGTTCTTTCGTTTAATCAATAACTCCAGGAAATCGTCAGCTGCTTTGTTGGCATGACCTGAACCAAAAAGATTCTTCTTTCTCTGTGCTGATTACTGTACATCCTCTTCAGAGTGTAAGATGAAGAACTCAGTAAAGGAATACAAATTTAATTTCCTAGATTACATTTATAGGCTGTTCTTTCTAAGGGAGAGTTCTCTGCCTCATTTGGAATCAGTGGCAAATTTCTGTTGCATCCCCAGATTTCTCCAGTACTGAATAAGTGATTAATGCTTTTCTTCCTCAAACTTAAGGTAGAGGTAGTGTGTTCCTAAAATGAAGCATTTGTACTGTACCCTGTTGTTCTATAGGAGGGCAAAAGGTCTAAAAACCCTGCATTGTGGTGGGTAGATGGTGCCGGAGCAGAGGTGAGGTGGAGCTTTGAGGAGCTGGGAGTGCTGTCCAGAAAAGTGGCAAATGTACTCTCTGATGCCTGCAGTCTGCAACGGGGAGACAGAGTTATTCTGATTCTGCCCCGGATCCTGGAGTGGTGGCTGGTGAATGTGGCTTGCATGAGAACAGGTTAGTAAAAGCATAGAAATGGTATATAGGTACAGAAATTGTGACTTAAACCAATCCTTGCTATTTAATGCACTCAGAACTACCAACATGCTAATGAGGATGAACTAGTGTCATGCTGGTCAAAAACACTCTTCATGCCAAGTGTTTTCTTCGTGGTGCTTTTAGGACGTGCATGCTCCAGCTGTTAAGGAAATGCTGTGAGTCCATGTGCCTCTGTCATTCTCTTTACAGCACTTGTGACACATCACAAATGCACTCTTGCTAACTTGCAGTGAAATTAGCCCACGCTTAACCAAGTGTTTCACATGTTCCCCTGTGGGATCTGTTAAATACTCAGCTTCCCAGTATTTACAACCCAGAATGTCTTGGTGCCTCACAAACACTAGCAGTATACCTTGTGAGGCAACGGCTGTGTTTACCAGTAAAGAAGTCAAGTCCAGAGAGACTTGTTCCAGGGACAGTGTTTTCAGAACAAGGAAAGTTATTCTGTTGATTTCTTTTATTGTCCCATGATCAATATAATATTTGCTACCTTGTGCTAATCCTCACATAGCATTTAATCCATCAAAGAAGTCAGCATGTTTACAAACGTAGGGCCAAGTCCTGTTTTTCGTACAGCTCTGTCCCACTCAAAAGAACAAAGTAAGCTGAAGTCTGCTCATCGGTACAGGTGTTATTCTTAAATGTTGAGACTGTTTTCCCATTCCCCTTCCTTCCTTTTAGGAACTGTCCTGATTCCTGGCACACAGCAATTGACAGCGAAGGACATTCTTCATCGACTGCAGAAATCCCAGGCAAAGTGCATCATCACGGATGATTCTGTGGCACCAGCTGTAGACTCAGTTGGGGCTGAATGCCAGTCTCTAAAATTCAAGTTGCTTGTGTCAGAGGGTCACAGAGAAGGATGGCTGAACTTTAAAGATCTCCTGAAGTGAGTAAATATCGCTGTGAAAGCACCACGGCAATAATGAAAGAAAAGCACAGTGGTTTGTTTTGAATAGGAAATGTTGGCACATACCAATATATTTTCACCCTTTTAGGAAAAATATCAATGTTTATGACACTTTGATTGCAACAGTTATTTTGGTTAAATATTTTCAAAAATGTGTAAGTCACACTTTCAAATCACTTTATTAATTGTTTTGCTTATTTTAAGAAATGCTCCTTCTGATCACCACTGTGTGAGCACAAAGTGTCAAGATCCAATGGCCATCTATTTTACCAGTGGAACTACAGGATCTCCAAAAATGGCTGAACACTCCCACAGCAGCTATGGTATTGGCCTCACAGCAAGTGGAAGGTACAGTTATCACCTTAAATCAGACATATTTCTGTAGCCGCTCACATAGAAGAAGGAAGAGAAACACAAGCTTTTTACCAGAAGCTTTTGTTTCAATAGTTCAAAAAACAGCAGTTGTTTTACATCCCCAAAAGTGGGGTTTTTTTCCATAAAACAAGGCAGTTTGAGTCCAGTTGCCTTAGTTTATAGAGAATGTAGCAGTCATATAGTCACTAACTTCTTTTTAACATTTTCTTTAACTTTTGGTAAGTAAGTTCTTCATTGTGTATAGTTAATAGATTGCCCATGAACTGAACATCAGCACAAGTTTATGAAGTCTGTACCATAAAAGGGAAAAAAACATGTGTCTGTTAGGCTTCTGAATTCATGGGTGTCTGGATTAGACACAGCTCCTCCAGGAACAAAATGCTGATAGTGCAGAATCTTTAAATTTATAAAGCAATATTGTTTATAAAATTGATATGGCAGTGAACTTCACTCTAACAGGCAAAGAATAACAAATCAGAAAATACCAAACTAGAATTAAATAAACAAACAAAAAAAATCCTCATCCCTAAAAATGAGTTCAGCAAAACCCCAGCAATCTCATACATATTCATACAACACCATGTTCTGAGGTGGTGTTAGCTTCTCTGTCAGTATAATTTTTCCCTTAGAAAAATGCAACATCAGTCTATCCTGATGACATCCTCACTATGCTGGGACTGGGACTTACTCCTGCTCAGACATTCAGCCTTTTTTAATTGCCATTTACCCAAGACAACCAGTGATAGGTTTGCTTCACTGACATATCTCTTGTTGATATTTTAATATTTGCCTTATTCCTGCCAAATAGAGACTGTGGACCGTTTCCTTCTGTTACCAGGTACTGGCTGGACTTGACTTCCTCAGATATATTTTGGAATACATCAGACACGGGCTGGGCAAAGTCAGCTTGGAGCAGCATTTTTTCGCCATGGATTCAAGGGGCATGTGTATTTGTACATAAGATGCCACACTTCGACCCAAGCATTGTCTTTGAGGTAAGTGAGGAGAGCCTGGCAACAAACAGCACTATCCTCTCTGGCTGGTTTTGCCCAGCTTTTCATTTCCCCTGGTGCTGCACGGGGCAGCACGCAGCGCAGTTACAACTTTCACCAGGCAGTAACCAAATGATTAGTTAAGTAGTGAGTGCTGCAAATATGTACCCCAAAACAAGAGCATTTTTGACATCCAAAGAGTTTCATCATATACTCTGCTCTGGATTTGACTGCACAAACCTACAAACATCCATTATTAGGCCTAAAAGTGAAGTACACAAGAAATTGTTCTGGGAGTTGTGGAGCACTTTGGTGTTGTTATTAAAATAAGTGGCAATAACAGATGAATGAGAATTTCAGTTGCCTGCACCATGTAATTCAAAGTTAAGGAGTGAAGAGGCAGCAAGGATTAATTTATTTGACAACAGGCACCACCATTATATTCTCTTACATCCTCCACACACAACTTTTCATCACTTGAAAAAGACTACCATGTTTCATTTTACATGGAATGACTTTATCATCATATCCATATTAATTAGATGGCTGGAAATTGCTAGTTAATATTAGGATATGTTGAAGAACACTGTCAGTTGTACACCTACAGAGCATCTAAAAAAGTAGCCATATGGTTTCACTTGTTTTCTACTTGTTTTCTACTAAACTGCAATTATGAAGAAATTCTGCAAGACAAACTGTAAAGCTTTCAAGGGCAAAAAACTTCGGTGTGTTGAACTAATTGTAAAATGATGTAGATTCTGTTTTGAAGAAGAAACTAATTAAACATAACTGCTGTGTGTTGGTGTCGGTGAGTACAGGGCTAACTGCTTTTAGGGCACTTAACATTTTGTTTGTGTGTTTCATAAGCTGGATGCAGAGATCGTTACATTATCTCTTACAATGAAGATGGGACCTTACAGGTTTCAGTATATTGGCAAAATTTACTGGTTTTTATTCTAAATTCTCTAGAGTCTGTCAAGATTTCCCATAACTGTCTTCTGTTCTCCTCCAACTGCCTATCGAATGTTTGTGCAACATAAACTGTCCAGGTAAGCAAAAGCAGAGTATCTTTGTTGGTGTATTTGATCAAAACAGTTAGACCAAACACTCATCTCACCTTGATTTTATTCCAAATTTACAATGGCATAACAGTAACTCAGATCATGTATTTCTCAACATTTTGAATCTTAAGTATTAGGAACAAAGTCAGAATAAAGATTTAGAGGTAGCTTAACCTTTTTTTTCAGATTTGTTTAACACTATACAGTTCAAATGGAATGAATAGGACTCAGTAAAAATTTTGTTCTTACGTAGAAAGAACCCCACAATACAGGAATACAGTAGTGAATGGGGCATAGCAGGTAGGTGACTGCCAATTATTTGTTTTCTCTTTCCCACGAAGCTATAAGTTCAAAAGTCTGCGGCACTGTGTGAGTGCTGGGGAGCCAATCAACGCTGATGTGATGGGAGAATGGAAAGCGCAGACTGGGCTAGATATTCATGAAGGCTATGGACAGACAGAAACAGTATGTTCTGCTTTACAAATGTAAAAATGTATGCTTTACAGATACAGCAATAAATTCTATTCAGGTTGCCAAAAAAAAGTTATTAAAATGATTATACGGAGTTATGACTTTTAGGGGAAAAGTCAATTGCAATAAGCAACACTGGAAAAATGTATTTTTTGTAAGTCATAAAACAATTATAACAGCTTCACCCAAAACCCAAGGACTGTTTTTCATTTCCTGTGGGCTTTGGATTGGGAACTAACACAAAAGGGGTATATTCCTCATCACTGCATTCCAAATTCTGCTTTAGAATCTATCTTTAGAGCACTTACATTATGTGGAGCTGTGGGCGTGATTCTGAGGGCATAGTTTATTTCTAGGAGTTTAACTGTTGTGTATATTATTATAATGAAGACAATTAGTATTTCTTATAGAAGTACACAATATTAGCTGAGTATTTTAAACCTAAGCTAAAGATTGAATATACAAGCTACAGTTTAATTTAAAAAAAAAAAAACAAACCCAGCAACACTTGTTACAGGTGCTGATCTGTGGAAATTTTAAGGGAATGAAAATCAAACCTGGCTCTATGGGAAAGCCGTCTCCAGGGTATGATGTCAAGGTATCGTACCTCTGGTGACTCAGTCTCTCTCTCTTGCATAATCACTTTCCATTAAAGAGGTTTGAAAGCTCTAACATGGAGTTGTACCATGTACCATCATTCAGCAGTGAATGAAAGAGTGAAGAAATGCATGTTGCTGCCCTAAACTGAGCGTGCAAAATAAGCAATTTGACTTCCCTGTTGCACCATCCTCACCAACATAGATTACAACCCACTGCTAACTGACAGTTAGATATCAAACGCTGAGGCAATGACAGAAATGAAATTACTGAGTTAAGGAAGAGTGGGAGTGAATGTTGTTTCTTGGTGATAACAAAACTGCTGAAGCAGATTCTAGCACCCGATCGATTTGCAATATGGGTTAAGATTTTTAGTATCTTTCATTCTTAAGTTTTCCCACCCTGTTACTTATGATCCTCCCTGGGGTCTTACTAACTTCATTACATGTTTGCATAGTACTTGGCATTCCTCAGGTAAAAGACATAGTGCAAAGTACAGTGGATTAGTAATAATCTTACACTTCAGTTGTCAGAGTAAGACCCCCTACTGCTCCAAATAATTTCCCAATTAAAAAAATACTTTGATTATGTATTTTAAATGTGCACCAAGATTCTATAATCTTAATATAATGCTTTTAAATTTGGCTCCCAGTTAATAAAACTGTATTTTGTTTATTTTTAGATTATAGATGAAAACAGTAATATTCTGCCTCCTGGAAAAGAAGGAGATATTGCCATCAGAGTAAAACCTACGAGATCGCTTTTTCTTTTTACTTGCTATGCTGTAAGAATATTTCTACAGTTAAAGTAGATATCCTGTTAAATCTCTCACAAGGAATCTGATGCCCCATTTAATTTACATATACTCTGCTTACCAGTCTGAAGTCCTGTGGGGAGGAAAGAAGGATTTCCATTTTTTTCCTGCAGATGCTTGGTATACTTATACAAACAATTACGTGTTCGAGGAGATTGTCCTGCCTAGCAAGTTAAAATCCACTTTATTTTGATTGTTATTTCCTTAATAAAAAGGGAAGTGTTTGACGGACCGCCTAATCCCAAAATACTCTTTGGCTTAAGGGCTAGAGCACCCATCTGAGAAGTAGGACACTGTTCAAATCCCTTCCCTCCAGATTTGAGCTTCATGGAGCGTTTCACGCACGGCAACATTTTTCCATTTCTTTTTTCCGTGTTGGTTAGAATTTTCAGTCAACAACCAGTAGAACAAATGCATAGTGCTTTCAGTTCTGACACCAGGAAACCCTATTAAATATTTTGTGGATAGTATCAGCCTATAATCAGGTCTTCTGAGCAGTACTGAGCGTGTGGGAAAGGAACACCATGCATACTGCCTAGAAAAATTATTGCAGAAGTCAGTTGCATTGGCTGTAGAAAGACCGCTTATTAATAGCGCTCTGCTGAGCCAAAACTTTTCTGGGTGTGAAAAAAAAAATCTCAGGATAGGAGGTGCTAGAAATACAAAGGAAGACATCATTAAAGGCTAATCACCTAAAAGCAAATTCTCAGTTCCATAAGCCTACGTATTTTTTCAGCCTTCAGTGGTTTCTAAAGCTGGGGGGCATACTATATTACGATTAAAATTTTAAGTCAGTCACAAGTAGTGAAACTTTATTCATTTATTGCAATTTATGAATTTTATATCTAGTTTTGTAGCTTAGTAATGGTGAATTAATAATTCTCTATTATTAATGTCCCACTTGAATCTGATGCACATGATCACAGTATGGACTAGTCTGAAAAGCTGAAATTTTGGAATATTTGACAGTACCATAACTTATCTGCTAAATATGTTAGAATGCAATTTCATGTATTTTTCAAGTAGTTTTCATGTAAAATGCAATTTAATATTTCCTAGGATGATCCAGAGAAAACAGAGGCAACAATACGTGGTGATTTTTATGTCACCGGAGACAGGGGAATTATGGATGAGGATGGATACTTCTGGTTTGTTGGAAGAGCTGATGATGTCATTAATTCTGCGGGGTAATTTAAGACTGATTAACAATAAATCGTTGAACTTGAATAACACAGATGATTCAGATGAGAAGTTATGTTTATGTGTTATCAAATACAAGTAAAAAACCTTTCCTCTGTCTTAAAGATACCGTATTGGACCATTTGAAGTAGAAAGTGCCCTCATAGAGCATCCTGCAGTGGTGGAATCAGCAGTTGTCAGCAGTCCAGACCCCATCAGAGGAGAGGTAAACAAGATAAACAAACTTATATATTTAAATAGCTTTGTGCATACCAGAGCTAATAAAGCCCAACTTCCAAGGGATTTGTCTATCCAGGGATTTTTTTTTCTTTTTTAAATTAAAACTGAGTAAATTCAAGTCATCATTTCTACTCTATCAGACACTGGAGAATCCACACAGGAAAAAAAAAACTGACCAAGGCAATTGCCCCAAATCCAATATAACAAAAGCACCGTTTGAAGCTTTCCCTGTCATTCAAATACTTAGTTTTTCATCTTTATTAAATGTATATAAACTGCCTGCACAGTCCAGAGCAATAGTGAGCACCCGCAGACTTTGGCAAGGCTTTCTGTACCTGCCCTGTACATTACTCTGCAGTTTGTCAGCAAATGTTTGGTTAAAGTTTCAAATCTTACTGTTGTGTAATACTGTCTCACTGGCATTTAAAACATTGCTGCCTAACTTCTTTAGGTGGTGAAAGCCTTTGTTGTTTTAACATCTGACTATGCTTCACATGATCCAGAAAAAATGATGAAAGAGCTACAAGACCATGTGAAGAAAGTTACTGCTCCGTACAAGTATCCTCGGAAGGTGAGTGCTCAAAGACCTAAATAATTTTCTCTACCATAAGACAGTGGGTGTTAATTGTTATGTGGCTTATAAGTCTATGCCACTGAGGTTAAGAAAAAGTAAAAATTTAGGTAAACTGTATCTTATTTTGTATTGCAATTTCCTCCCTTTTCCAATAGATGGAGTTTGTTCAACAGTTGCCAAAAACTATTAGTGGGAAGATCAGAAGAAATGAACTGCGCCAGAAGGAGTGGAGAAAAGATTAGAAGTACTTGTTGCTTTTTTATAAGATTTTTTACAAAGTAAGATATTGCAGATTTACACAGTAACGTAGAGTAAAAGACATTATACTATAGCCTTTTTAGTTAAGGTTTGAGTAAATTCTTACCTGATTCCCAGCATTTGGCTGTCCCAGGTGCTATACTAATAGCTAGTAGTACAAAAGCAGGCAGACTGATACAAATGACATGGAAGACTCATGTAGTCAAGAGCACAATAGGTGATGTGCATTAAATAAAGTATTTAATAAAGTGTCACCAGCATTTTACCTTTATTTAATTTAAAGGATAAAAAAACCAGTAAGAGTTTAAGAGAACACCTGCTTCAAGAATCACTTTTGAGAAGTGCGACAACCTCTAAATACATTTTTAAAAGCTAGTTATAATAATTACAAGTATATTTAGAAAAAAATGTCCAAATAAAATCTGTATCATTAAAATGTTCTTTAAGGACTGGACTAGTAAAGAATTTAAAATACGTGATAAAGCAGAAATTTAAGATTTATAGCAACAGCTGCTCATACTTTAATTTTGGCACTTAACAGTTTTATCTGTTCTCTCACACTTCATTAACAAGATACTTTATAATATATTGATATTTTTGTACGCTTGAGCAATTTCCATTTTTGTCTGTTAGCCAAGCAGTGTCATTTTTGTCCCATTCTCAGATATATCTGACATCATTTGACTGTCCTGATTATATTAAGCATGATCAACTTAATGAGTTTAAGATTCAGACAAAAAAAATTATCAGTTTTCAAGTTCTCATACAGGGTCTAAGACACAAATATTTTTTGTTGGAAGAATTTCTTAAATTACTGGCATAAGTTCCAAGAGAGGTCAAAGCATCTGCATTCAGGGTGAGACCATTAGATTTCTCTTTTAGAAGCGCATATTCCCACTTGAAGTATCCACAACCTTTCTTATTACCTTCGTGCTTGCCAACAGGACAACAAAAAAATGCTTTGCCATGATTTGGACCAACATTTGACACATACAGCTTTTTTAGCTCTTCGACCGCAGTTACTCAGAGGGGCAGTTGGTTTTCCATTTTTCACAGCTCTTACAGACTGATTCAAAGTGACTGTGAAGTTCAGAATGGCAGGAGACGCTTTGGACAAATTTGAACTTCTTAAAGGTAAGGAATGATCAAAAGATGCGGTTTTCTCTTGATATATAGCAAAAGACTGTTTTTTTGCTGGTGAGAATGTTTTTGGACTAGTTGGCTTTCTTTTAGGGACCTCTGAAGGAGCAGAGCAATTTCCAATTAATGCCGATAGTGCTGAAATAGCATTTACCTTTGCAGATGATAACTTAAAAGGTGAAAAATTTGAAGTCTGCCTTTGTACTGTTCCTACATTATAGATAATAGTATCAGGACTTTTGTAAATTATAGATTTCAGAGGTTCCACAGGTACTACGGTTTCCTCCAAACTTTGATTGTCTGAACTCATCACAGCCAATTGTTTTGGAATTGTTTTCTCTTCAAACACTGTTAAAATGTCTGTACTTGAGTCATCTTTGAATTGAACACATTCTGAATTTTGTTCATACTGAGATTCTGGTATTAAAGCAACATCTTCCCAGTCAGTCAACAGAGATAAGCAATCAGAACTAGTACTGATATCCTCGTTGGAGATATTAACTGAGGAGATGGTAGTGGAGACGAGCACTAGTCCTGATCCATGTACTGGAGGACTATATCTGGCTGTACTCAGAGGTTGTCCATTGCTCAATCCTTGCCGAATGCCTGTTGATACAGTACTGTGAGATTGCTGTGCCTGCTCAAGAGGAACAAGAAATCTGTCAGTAGATGCTGCTAAAGAGCTTTGGGCTTGAGCATGTAACTCAGTCCTTGAGCTGCTGCTAGGTACAGCGTGGATGTCTGCAGGGGAATCAATGCAAGTGGTCTGTTGTTCTTCAGTTTGTACATTAGAATTTATCTTAATTCCAGCAATACCATGGTGTTTTTTCTCAGCCAGAGAGTTTGTTTCGCAAGTTCCGTCTCTAGATGTTTCAGGTCTGCTGTTACTTCCCAGTGGAGTCTTGTCAGTGAAGTTTATAGTCAGCGTTCTGGAAATTAAATTATTCTTCGGATGTGCCTAGGGAGTCCCGTAAACAAAAGGAGATTCTGGAAAGTGAATACCCAGAAGTTTTAGGAATCAATGCACAAAATTAATAAGCGTATCAGCCTAGGGATGTTCTGTTCAATTCATAGTCAAGATGCTGGGTTTATTATTTGAATACCTCACCTTTCATCTGTATTCCAGGCTACAAAGCAAGTAGAAGGGAAGATATTAAGTAGTTACTAACCTTATCCAAAGATTTAGTAACCTTCAGCACACATCCGTCACAAATCCCCAGGGCTCAGTTTGGGGCCAGTTCCGTTTAATATCTTTATCAATGATCTGGACAAGGGGATCGAGTGCATCCTCAGTAAGTTTGCAGACAACACCAAGTTGGGCAGGAGTGTTGATCTGCTTGAGGGGAGGAAGGCTCTGCAGAGGGACCTGGACAGGCTGGATCGATGGGCTGGGGCCAATTGTATGGGGTTCAACAAGGCCAAGTGTCAGGTCCTGCACTTGGGTCACAGCAACCCCATGCAACACTTAGGGAAGAGTGGCTGGAAAGCTGCCCAGCGGAAAAGGACATGGGGGTGTTGGTCAACAGCCAGCTGAATATGAGCCGGCAGTGTGCCCAGGTGGCCAAAAAGGCCGATAGCATCCTGGCTTGTATCAGAAATAGTGCGGCCAGCAGGACTACTAGGGCAGTGATCGTGCCCCTGTACTCGGCCCTGGTGAGGCCGCACCTCAAATACTGTGTTCAGTTTTGGGCCCCTCACTACAAGAAAGACATTGAGGTGCTGGAGCGTGTCCAGAGAAGGGCAACGAAGCTGGTGAAGGGTCTGCAGCACAAGTCTGATGAGGAGCAGCTGAGGGACCTGGGGTTGTTCAGCCTGGAGAAGCGGAGGCTGAGGGGAGACCTTATCGCTCTCTACAACTACCTGAAAGGAGGTTGTAGCCGGGTGGGGGTCAGCCTCTTCTCCCAGGTAACAAGTGATAGGGCAAGAGGAAACAGCCTCAAGTTGCGCCAGGGGAAGTTTAGATTGGATATTAGGAAAAATTTCTTCACTGAAGGGTTGTCAAGCATTGGAACAGGCTGCCCAGGGAAGTGGTTGAGTCACCATCCCTGGAGGTGTTTAAAAGACATGTAGGTGTGGTGCTAAAGGGACATGGGTTAGTGGTGGACTTGGCAGTGCTAGGTTAACAGTTGGACTTGATGATCTTAAAGGTCTTTTCCAACCTAAACGATTGATTCTATGATTCTAAATCAGCCTCCAAGCAAGACGGGCAGTATTCCGAGAATCATCCAACCCTTCAAAAGTATGGTTTTATTAATGTAATCTTTTTAAACTACTACTGGGGATGGTTCTTACTGGAGGAAAAATGTCATCTAGGTAAGCCTTACATAAATGACAGGGATTCACAGAGCTCTGACACATAGTTATCTAGTTCAAAAAAGGGAAGCAGAAGTAAAAAATTCCCTGTGCTGAAACATCTGAAGGACCAGTCCGTAGAGGTGAATATATATCCACAGTTTTTAAAATCCTTGCTCTGTTTTATTAATAGTGTATAAATTCTTATTGTGCTGGTATTCTCTTACACTAATACGCTGTCCAGAGCTATCAATCAGGTAAAATCAATTTTCCTTATCCTTCCTCTGCCTCTTTTCTTTTGCGCCCTAGTAATTCAGCGATTGATCTTGTTGAACATGCACTCAATAGCACTAGGAGAGATTTCAGAAATAAAGCATGAGGTTAGAAATGACAAACTCTTATCTTTGAAGCATCTAGCCTTTCTTGTTTTGATATTTTTGTCGACAGAACATTGCATAACCTGGAAATAAGTTACTATTTAGAGTAATGACTATCTGTTACTAGCTGCTTTAGTTTAGCTAACTAAAGCTAAATAGTAGCTATTTAGCTTTATAAAAAATGCATATGTTAAAATGAGGATCATCATATCATACTTCCTAGAATGTTCCCATCCTGCAAAAGCTATCCCCAAATCCTGCAAAGCACCATTTAGCCCTTTAGGCTTCCTATTATAGCAGGCCTAAGGAAAGGTGTTTAACATAAAGCATTTCCAGACCTCTTCATAGTGAAGTGAAAACCATTTCAGAAATATCACCTTATGAATAATAAATCTCACAAGGCAATTGTGCAAGTCAGGTATCTTCATTTTACAGTTGGGATAAATAAGCATAAGACAGTAAGTGACTTACTTACCCTGTTACAAATTGGAATGGAAAGAACCATGAATCCCTTCTCTCAGTCTTAGCTAATCAATTCTGTCTTAGCTCTGGAGTCATTCATTTGCACTTTATGGCTTACATTGATGAAGGCCTTAACAGAACAACATTGAAGACTACAACTATAAATAATATCTTGAGATGTTTAAACTGTTGCATATTGCAAAGGCATGGCCATTAATATATTTGGCATAAGTTCTTTTTAAATGAGAAAAAGTGAGTATTGCTACTTACTCCCAGTGTCTCATTTGATCACAAGAAAGGGGGAATATTAATGCTGTTTATCTTTAGAGACCTACTTCTGCTACCTAGGTTAAGAGCCTAAGCTCCAAGTGTCATGAAAGGTAGACTCCTGGATCACTCTTTGAAAGTTTCCTTGATTATGCAAGGGAAGGTACACTTAGGTGCTGTTAGCCCCCAAGTTAGAACTCTGTTGCGATGTAGACTGTGTAATATACATTCATTTTTTCAGTATTATTCGTGCTGTTCAGAATATACTTTCTGGTCCAAGTACAGTTCACGTGCCTGACCTTTAAGTACCTCTGAACAGATGGTGATGACTATTTTCTATGCAGCAATGTAAGGCAGCAGTAAGAGCACACAAAAGCAGGGAAGTTAGGAAGCAATAGGAGCAAAAGATGTCAAGAAAGGAAAGGCAGCTTGAAAAATTCTCCTAGGATTATAATTCATTTATCAACAATAACACCAGGTTGTTTTCCTAGCATTAAAATTTCTATTAAAATTCACACAGTTGTAGGGCATGCAATTTGTTATTGAGCAATAACAACATGGAAAGAAAACAAATGGGTTACTCTAGTCACTGTAACATACAATATTGGCTTGTAACCTCAGATACAGTTAGCCTTTGAGCTGATAATATGGGTATAAACGTTTCACAGTCTATCGATCTTCTCACCCTGTATGTTGCTTTGAGATCAATCCAGGAATTTAAAGTGTCAGGTTTTCGTGGCTGCTTCCTTTTACACTCATACTGCAAACACACACCAAAGTCCCATTCTGCACAGAAAAAAACCACAAATAATCCATCACTAAAGAACTGGCCTAAAATCTCCATAAACATGGCTTAAAATCTATGTAAAGGGACATACCATCAACGTAATAGTAGCGTCCTGTACTGCTGGACAGGAAGCATAGGCTAACAGACTGCTAACAACGTCTTTGTACATGCAAAGCAGAAGGGTTGCTGCAATGGGACATCAGGATAAGTGAATGCCTGTTGTTAGTAAAGAATGACTTCATGATGGGTAAAGATCTCAAAGACTTCATTAAATCATTTAGACACATTAAGAATGGTGACGCAGTTCATTATATGTAAAGCAGAAAAATGTAACGATGTCAGACCCTGGAGACAAAGATGTAGTGAACACATCAGTATTCAATGGATTTCATATTTTCAGTCTTATCCCAATACTACACATCTTCAATACCTAATAACAGGATTTGGGCTCCCTAGAAGTAAAGACGTAATCTCACTAGCACCACCAAATGTTCTTTTTTTAATGTGTATTACTCTGGAGAAAAAGCAAATGAAAATTTTATTTTCAAAACAAAGGTACATGGGTTTGCTTCTGAAGTAGAATTATTTAGAATATCTGTACTGAATATAATTTTCTTCTCCCTTTGTATCTTTTGAATCCATTTCAAAAACTGTGATAAACAAATGTTTAGAGGGACCCCTTCATCAACCTGATTCTTTATGAAACAGAAGGAGGAGTATCTATGTGTTAGTATGCACTGAAATTAATCTGAGGTTTGTTTTTAGCCCTTTAAAGGCCTCTTTAAAAAATTAGTAAATAGCAATTATACCGGTGTAAAATAATACTAAATAGCAGTTATACCTGGGTTATGCCAGTTAGCTCTGTACAAAATTCAGAGAGAACAGGATGCTCCTGTGGCTGGACATAAGCGTGGAATTCAGATTCAGTCTCTCCTGTTGAAGTGTTTAACAGGACTGCTGGAAATTCGATTGTGACAAAAACGAGAAAAAAACAATCAAAAAACCAATGCCAGGAAGGTTAAAGCTGTTCACGGAAGTGATTCCATTTGCTGTAAGCTGGGGTTGACCTGGAAGGATCACCGCGTAACGCCGACACAGCGCCCAGCGCCGTCTCCTGGCCTATAAACGCCAGACCCCTGGCCGCCCCCTCCTTCCCGCACGCCCCCGCACCCGGGCTGCTGCTGCCTGGCGCCCGGCCACCCAGCGCCTTCCCGCACCGCCGGGGCCGGGGCCGCTCCCCCGCGCCTTCCCGCACCGCCGCACTCGCTGATCTCGGGGCCGCCCCGCGTCCCGCCAGCCCGCGGCCTCGAAGCCGACGACGATCAGGTACCCCAGGGCCGCCCCGCCAGCCCCAGCCGCCTGCGGCCCGCAGCGGCGCCGGCACCGCCTCGGCATCCCCCGTGCTGAGGGGGCCCGTCCTCACCCTGCCCCTCCGCGCCTGGGACGGGCGGACGCCCCCGTCCCGCTGCCGGCCGCCCTCAGCGCCTCGCCCGCCCGGACACCACCGCCCCGCTCCCTTCCCCAGTGCCTGGCCCCGCGGCCCGCACCTGGCCAGGCCCTTGGTGGCCATCTCGGCCCCGGGCGGGCGGCGGCCACCCCAGAGCGGCCTGGGCGCTGCGGCGGCCATTTCAAACCTCCCGCCGGCGGCAGCGGCGCCGCCCCCACCCGCGCTGTCGGCGGATCGGCTGCTCTGGCCTTGCCCGCAGGCAGGCGCAGGTAGCCGCGTGCCGAGACGGCGTGCTCCGCGCTGGCCGGAGAGCCCGGCGTGGCTGAGGTGGGGTCCGCGGCCGTAGGTCCCTCCTCGGGGGGCCGGGGAAGGAGGGAGCGGCCGGGGATCGGCCCCACGGCGTCAGGGCTGCGGGCAGTCCCTCCTTCCGATGCTGCCCGGGGAGCCCTCGGCGGTGGGCAGGGGCTGGGGCCTGGCCCGGCGGGGCCGGGGCTGACTGACGGCCCGGGCTGTGAGGGGGCCGTGGCGGCATCGCCCCGCGCCGCCCTGACCCCGCGGTGCTTTCGTCTAGGCCATGGCGAAGGCTGTCTGTGTAAACGGGTACAAAAGGCCCGCCGGAGCGGGTGAGGACGCGGGGGCATGGCAGGCGGCTCGGAAGAGGAGGAAGGCGGATGGCGGCGGCCGGGGCCCCGAGGTGAGCAGCAGAGCGAGCCCGTCGCACGGGTGTTGTGAGGGAAACGCTGCAGGCCTGTGGCTGTGTGGTATTCCTCTCTTACAGCCACCTTTTGGCAGGTTTATTGCATCCCACGGTGGGATGCTGGAAGCTCAGCAAAAACGTGGTTTTACTGGCGGTCTAGCTGGAGGCTTGGCTAAAGATAATACCTGCAGATAATGGCGTAGTTTCTGCTCTGAGAAATAAGGAAATTAACTCAAAATGAGTGTTAGGCATTTGCATTTAAGGAATTTTGTTAAAAAATAAATACACTTTCCAATATAATTTTTTCCTAAACAAAGTAGATCTTGAAAGGAGCGTTGCGTCTGCTCAGCACATTCACACTTGAAGGATGCAAATCAACCCGAAGTTTCAACCTCACGGTAACACCTCACTCACCCAGCTTACACCTTACTTAGTGCCCAGTATGGGACAAGAGTAAGCGTTTCTGACCTGTGAGGTCAGTCTTATTTGCATCTGATTAGAGACTGAAATTCCTGTAGTTGGCAGGTAGCCTTTGCTTGGTGAAATGAAACTTCTGCTGTTTGGTTGGGGTTTTTTTGCAAAGCTCTAATTAGGCTGTATTGAAAACAATGGTGTCATTACTTATTTGTCTAACTTAGCATGAGAGACAGGGGACTAGCAATTACACCACCCTGTATTATTACCAGATGATTCTTAACCACTTGAACCTCAAAGGTTGTCACCTCAGTTTAGCTTTCTTGCGTAATGACAAATGGCTTTAAAAGTGCACCAGTTCAGTCCCACGTGGACAGGCTCTGTCAAAATTAATGAGCACAAGGCTTGTTAGCATGGTGGGGAAAACACAACTTCTGGTAGTTGTTTATCCTGTGGGATTGGATATTCTGTAGTGTTCTGTGGTCTTTTTTATTTTCCCCTGTATGCCATGATGTCTTTTCATCACATAAAAAAAGAGTATCTTTAAAATTTTTACAGATCAAAGGAGCTCCATTGGAACAGGCCGCCTGGTCAGTGGGGATCTTCAAAATCATGCATTTACTTGCTGATTAGCTTTTAGGAGAATTTGTGCATTTAGGCTTAAAGAACTGTTGTGTTGAACTGTGTGGTACAGTCTCCATCTCATCTACTTGGTGCTTTCTTCCTGCAGTTTCCTGGGATTTTACTGAATCATTTTTTTTCCTGCAGGGGTCACCAAACCCATCTGCCAAAACAGATCATATAGTGTAAATGAAGTAAATGGGTTTCAGCAAAACCCTACCCAAAGTGACTGCATATGACACTTGTATAAATGCCCAAAGCTCTACGGCAGCAAGTGGGTGAATGGGTTAAGAGAGCAGAACATCGTGTTTGTAAATCAAATAACTTTGTCTCCTTACTACATACATCTACTTACATTAATCTTTATTAAATAAATCTTTGAAGTTAGAGTACCTGGGTTACTGAAATATTGGTAGTAAATTTAATATTAAAGTGTGACCTGAAAGGAAACTTTTGCCCGTAATGAGCGGAAGAGTTATTTTAAATGTAGTTGATTGTATCCAAATAGTAAAGAGTTTCCTTTTACCGCATAATTCACTTCATTTTCCATTAACGTGTGTGATTACATAAAACCTTCCCTTACTGGCATTTCCATTTTTACAGGAAAAGTCATCTCGCTTGTCAGCAGCTTTATTTGGTGAGGACTGTGAAATCAGCCATGACCAGCTGTATGAGTTGTTAAAGTATGCAGCTTTGGGAAAATGCCACAATGCAGCACAACCCAGGTATAACACATTCATATTCAGGAATCAACCCTGTCTTGTGTCCTCACATGTTGTGAAAACGTACCCAAAGGCATATTGGCCATGCTGGTTTTGGAATCCTTGCAACGCAGTTACCATAATGACAGCCTGGATTATGTAGGGATTATGTAGATACAGTTGTCATTAGACTTGGCCAGAGACCAGAATTCCTCTTCTGGCAAAAATTCTACCATTTCATAGTTTTGTTTCCTGCAGTTATCAAAACCTAAACAATTTTGTGGAACAGAAGAAGCTTCACACACTGAGAAACAAAATACCATGTTAAAAACATTAACACAACACAAAAAATATTAACAGGTTTCATGTCAGGTATAATTGAAACAGAGTGTTCTACAGTGTTTTGGGAAAAACATTTTAATTACTTTGCCCTTTTTCAAGGCAACTTCTCAGCAATGGAAGGGAAAGGCTGAGGAGGGTATATCACCTCAGATGGCAAAAATATGGTGAAATGTAACGAATCTTGAAATGAAACTCAGGCAAAGGCAAAAATGATCCCACTTCAGATTTTTAGTAGTGAATAGAAAATGATTTTGTGAAACTTTTTGATGCATTAATTTGCTAGACTGCATCACTACAACTGAGGTTACTAATGTGTATTCACATTCTGATGCATATAAATGAGGTATAAATGTCTTGAAATGGTACTGCAGCAGAATTTTGCTGTAACTCATTCTTTCTCTGTCTCCCATATTATATTGCTTCCAGGAATATGTGGCTGTTTGAGATAAGCTATAAAGCCTCTTCTCATTGAAGTCATTTGGCACTTTGCCATTCACTGACTTAAAAGCTGGGCTGGTTCCAAGTTTATTTTTAAGAGTACTTGATAATTGTTTTGCTTTGATTTTTTTTTTTAATTATTTTTTTTAACTGCAGCTGGTGCCGTATTTATCACCAAAGCCACCTGGCTGGGGTTGTGGTTATTGTTCTACATGAAATGAGTCAACTCCATTTCTACAAATTCTATTTGCAGTTCAAACACCTCAGAAAAATGTTCCGGCATGTAAGTCCCCAGACTGTATTGCTGTCTTCTAAACTGCTTCCAGTCCTGAAACCATGTCCCAAGGATTAATCACTGCAGTGAAATTACTGCCTTTTCCAATAGGAAGTGGCCATCTTTGACTCTCAAAGCAAGCTAATGAGAGGATCTGTTTGTAGCTGTTGTCAGCTCAGAACAAAGGCCAAGGCTTTGATATTAGAAACAAGTTTTAAAGACTTATGACTTTGAAGCCTTACCAGGTGAAATGTGTATTGATGTTTCAGTCCTCTGACTATTACGCTTCCCACATCTTCAGGATGCCAGTGAGATTAAAAGTATCTCAGTTAATTTGCAATTTACTCTGAGTGAGTGCGGAGTCTCTCAATAGAGTTATGCTATTCCCACTGGTTGAAAAATGTCACTTTTACTATTTGCACTTTATGTCAAGTTTCTCCCATTTCCTAAAAAGATTATTAAAAGAATTATTTTAATTTTCTGAGTTACAAGCAACATTTTTGAAGGAAGAAAGAAAGAAGCACTTCGATTGAGACTTATAGAGAATTCTCCCTGAAATACAAATCACAACTTAACTGGAAAGTCTGGAACTTGCTTTAGTTTCTATCAAAGAAAGTCTTGAGATTTGCCTTCTTGATTGTACCAGACAAGGCAAATCTGTCCCTTAGTACAAAGAATTCTATATTATCTGTCATTAAAACAGGTTTGGTTTGTGTGGGTTTTTTTTCTTCCTTGGGAGAACACCAAATATATTTCCACCACTTCTTTATCCATCCTCCTTTAAATTTGGCTAGTTTGGGGATCAAGAAACATCTCATTTGCCTAATATTTCTGCTTCTGTTTCAAAGTCTCTAACACATCTCTTTTTTCAGAGATTCACATTAACACCTTCTGCCAACTTCCTAGACAGCCTGTATGGAGAAGGAGCAAACCTGAAACCTCAAAACACTGCACAAGGTATCTTGCTTAGTTTTGCATAATCTCTTTCAACCGCAGTGATTCACTTTCAACAGTAATTTATGACTTTGCATCCTGTGCAATCCCAGCGTGCTGCTATGGTAAACTTGTTTACAAAGGAAAATGTACAATGGCTTAAACCATGAGACTCATTACGCTAACTAGTTCAGTAACTCTCTGTTGGGCATAGTCACAAGTAAATGCAAAAAACAGAGAGAAAGTTTTTAACATGTTTAATCCAAAATTCTGATGCTTCATTACCCATTTTGTGATTACTTTATTCTAAGATGTATCTAATAAAAGATACAGAGCTATATATTAGATTCAAGCTAAGTAGTTACGCATTTCTTCTTAGTTCTCTTCGTTATACTGAGCAGCAAATCAAGGTAAAGAATGGGTGTGTTGACAACTGATTTCCTATTTTTACACTCTTTATAGAGGTGATTGTAATCCCACAGGCTTGTACAAAACCTGCAAGAGACTACAATGCGAACTTCACTGAAATTGTTAAAGTGTAACAAAGAATCTTGAATTCAAGTCCTAAATGGGAGAATGAACAGCTGTTACTTTCAATGTATTGACAAAGTCCTCTAGCATCCTGACTGTAAACCTACTGCGCAGTCACAGATCTGAGATGTCAGGTATATTTTTCTTTTAAGTGCAATCTGCAGAGAATCACCTAGAGGATAATTTAACTTTATACAGCTGTGGATTCTGGTGTCAGTTCAGTGCTTGCTTCTTTGTGAGCCACACTTAGAGCACACTTTCTCCTGATAATACTTATGGGAAATAATTTCACAGAGAAGGTAGGAAAAAAAAAAAGAGAACTTCTTTTACAGCTTACCTGAAGTAGCAGATTATTATGGTGTCATGCTTACGAGGCAAGTTTGTTCTCTCTATTTCTGAAAGGAATGTGAGACAGACTTGTGATGTGACTTCTGAATCAGCCAGCAGTGTCAGTAGCTGAACTGGGAAAAAAATTGAGTATCCTGAATATCAAGTATATTATATATATAGTATATACATTATATATAGTACTGTGTGTATAAATTATGTGTATATATAGTGTATATAGTGTGTGTATATATACACACAATAAATGAGATATGAACTGGAGAGAGAGATACATATATAAAAATAAACTGGAGACAGACAGACAGATAGATTTTCTGTCTATCTATCTATATGTCCAGTTTATTGTTCCAGGTATTGTTTTTGTTTGGAATGGTGTAGTCTCTTAGTGTGTATACTAATGCAGAAAACTGACTGCAAGTAGGGAGTGCTATCTGAGCTTGACAGATGTTCCTGTATTTTACAGGTTTGACTTCTGCTAGCCATGAATGTGTTCCTAAAAGCTCAGACTTGCAATGTGATCCCATCATTCGGAAATATGGAGGAAAAAAACGAGGCCTTACTAGCTATCTTCTAACTTTAGAAGAGCAGAAAAAAAATGACTATCCCATAAAAGGTCAGTTTTTGAGGGCTTTTGTCTGGTTGTTTGGTTGGGGTTTTTTTGTTTTGTTTTTGTTTTTTAATTTTCACAGTGATATGTTTGGTCATGTAAGATATGTGATGAGTTTTAGAAGAGAGAGGTCTGTTTCTTATTCATGGGTATCTTTTCATTCTAGGCTCTCCTGGATGTAAGGGCTATATATATACAGAGTGTGATCAGCAGAGGACGGACAGCAGCCCCCTCTTTGGTCTGGATTGTGAAATGGTAAAAATAAATGTGTGTGTTATAAAAAATAAACTTACAAAATATAGTTAAGCAAGCAGACTCCTACCAGCTATTCCAAAGTGAGCCAAGCACCCTGTGTATTTGCTAAACCACTTCTGATATATTAATATCTGCTGCCAGTCCCTTCATTGAAGGTACCAGTGCTAATGCAGCCATGGGAAGGACTCAGGAAGTGGTTCTGGCGACAAGACAGAAATACTATCTTGAGCAGTGCAGCTCAGTTCTGCGTTGGCTGTCAGAGCAGCAGCTGGATCTGCCAGGCCCATCAGCAATGCTGCAGTAACCCCTGAGACTGCTGTGGAATTCCTCCTCCCAGCCCTCCCCAAGGTTTGGGAAGGGAAAGATACTTTCCTATCGCACATCTTTCCTTTAGCTATCACAGTTCTGGCAGCTTGCTGGGGTGAAGATTCCTCCTTTAGTGCAGTTTTGACCTTGTAGAGATGCCTATTTGGCATCAGCATTGAGTAACTAACGATACAACCTGGGCTCTGCTTTTAACTTGTACATCTTCTTTGGTGAAGATGCTCTCAGTGACAGCTCTGCAGTGCAGAGCACAGACTGATTCTGTGAAATTAGCTCTTCTTTATAATGCTTTTCTTTGTGTTGTGCTTGCCTGTGTGTTTGCTGTGCTTATGATGGGCATTTAACAATTAAAATGAAGCATGCTACATTATAAAACAACTAGCTATGAGTGGTAGATCTCTGAAGTTGCGTAACTCCTTAGCAGTGATGCTGGATACAGCCAAAGCAGATGTTAGCTAAGGTTTCTGAGTGGCAGCATCATGCTGATTCAACAACTGCCTCTGCTTCTTCCTGACAGTGCCTGACTGCAAAAGGGAACGAAGTGACTCGTGTTTCTTTGGTGGATGCACAAGGTCAATGCCTCTTGAATGAACTAGTCAAACCTGAAAGCACAGTAGTGAACTACCGCACCAGGTGACTTGCACATAAGTTTCTTATCTCTTCGTCTTTAAGGGTTGCAACCCTTTCAAATTAAACCTGTTACACGGGACCTTTCAGAAGGCTTTGGTTTGCACAGGTGTCTACTGCATTTTATTCAATGTTAAGAATACAGTTCTTGCTATGTGATTAGAATAACCAACATTATGTATACACTCTCTGCTACATAGTGCCCATGTGGCTAGGCAGAAGCATTATTCTGCAGTGTTCTAGGAAAAATTCTGTTACAGATTAATGATATACAGTACAAGTTACTGTTTACTGCTGGCTACAAAATAGGATACAGGGTGAGAGTACAGGATTGCAGTCTGCGTCTCTGCTCCATAGCTAAGTTTGCTCATCTGTAAAAAATGAATAGAGCAGCTTAGCAGCTTTCACACAACTCTAGGGCTGGACTCAGGATTGTAACAAAAGCAGGCAAAACTCAAGCCTTGTCTTCTCCAAAACTTTGCCCGGCAGGAGAATGCCAGTTCCCTCAGGTTACTTGGAAGCATCTGCTTCCACCATCAGTCTTGCAGTATTTCCTTACCTGTGCTATCTGATGCTAAGAACTGCATCACTTATTCCGAAGTTATACCTGAGAGAGAGAAACTTTTGAAACAGATGTGGTAGCACTCATAGCAGTTTAATATAGCTGCAGTATATCCTCTTATGTTGGAACAGAAAGCAGTAAATAGCATTCTATCATCAGTTACACTGAGTTCATATTTTACATGCCCTACTTGTAATATTCTCTAGTAGGCGCTATTGTTAATGTGTTGCTTTTATCTCATCCGACTTCTTTTTTGAAGATTCTCAGGAATCACAAAGAAGATGCTTCTTCCAGTGAAAACAAGACTCCCAGACATCCAAACCAGACTAAAAAAAATGCTTCCCCATGATGCAGTATTGGTGGGTCATTCTTTAAATGCTGATCTTCAGGCTTTGGAAGTGAGTATGCCTTTAAGAGTATTTTTCCCAACCCTGTGATACTCATTTCAGACCTGAAAACTCTAAACAATTCTTCTTTTTATTAATGGACACTTGTTAATTGCTTTTTATTATGAATACCCTTACGTCTGGAAAGATTTAAAAGAGAAAGACTCTTCTCGCATCTATAAAACTTGCAAGGGGCTGTTCAGAACCCAAAAGGAAGGGAGGAGTCTGTCCAGACATAGATACAGTTGCAACAGAAGCTTTACCTCTCTGCTTCAGCCAGGTGCTTTTGATAGCTCTGTCACAGGAAGAACTGAAATCCTTCCTATATTTAATTTAACCAACCTAAAATGCTTGAATCATAATTAATCTTTCTAACACAATCTAGATCTTCCCAATAAGAGTGTTAGAAAGGAGAGTTGGGCTTGTTTTATTATTCCCATCTGCTCTCTTGTTGTGGACCAGTTATCTATCAGTGAGAAACTGGCAACTGAAATGAAAAGGCAGAGGCACAGACAACAGTAGAGTTACTGCCCAATTCTATATGACTGCACCATTAAACTAATGATGTTTTCTCTTCTCCAGATGATCCACCCCAGTGTTATTGATACTTCATTGCTTTTTGCCAGAAATGAAGGTCGAAGATTTAAGCTGAAATTTCTAGCCAAAGCTGTTTTAGGGTAAGATTATTACTGTATTGTCATGGGAAATGTTAGAAACTGTCATGGGGGGTCATAGGGTCTTGCTTTTCCACTAGTAGCGTAAGAATTTTTTTTTTTTTTTCCCCACTAAAATTCAAAAGAAAGGGAGCAGGCTGTGCAAATAGATATTGTAAAGAAGATTTTACTGCCTGCTTGAAATATCAGGCAGCGTAATAAATCAGCTTGTCTTTGAGCAAGCAGGGACACTGTGACCCAACCAGATTTGAGTCCTTGCAAAACTAACTTTTCTGCAGGTCTGTAGCAGTACCAGTGTATTGAATTGTAGAGCAGCAAAGACACTCTGGCTCACGCAAATGAGATCTGCTGCAGTTAGCAAGAAAGAAAGGCTAATGTATGAAAGTATGATTTACTGACTTAAATCATATTCCTCAGTGTACTAGCTACCACTGGATAGTATGTCATAGCGATACAGTTGTCACCATTCACACAGTGAATATTAATACTCTGCAGCGCCAAACTTTACTGAGTTGGAGGTTGCCTCCCTGTCTGTGTGCAAATTGTGAGTTGGGTCATTGGTCAAGGAAGAAGTAAAATTAAAAATAGTCATGCATCAGAGTACCAAGTATTAGCTGTGCTTCTGTCAAACCTGGTAAACAGTGTTTTGCTCAACATTGCAAAAACATTTCTTGCAGTAACTTTTGGGAATATTTCGCAAGAATGCTGCTGCACAGAACTGAAATCCTTTTTGGAGAGGGGAAAGCTATTTTGCCTGAAAAGGACCCAGTTTAGAAAAGACAGGATGTTGATCAGTGTGGAAAAACAGATAACCTGCCTGTACACCTAATTTTGATGCCCTAGGAAGGAGATTCAGTGTGAACAGAAGTTTGGGCATGATCCTACAGAAGATGCTAGAGCTGCATTGGAATTGGCTCAATTCTTTATTGAGCAGGGACCAGCAAAGGTAGCTATATCTAATTAAGATTTCTGTCTTTAATCGCAGAATGTACAAGTTGTGCTTATGAAGAGAAAAAAAAAACATTCCCACCCATCCTCTTGTTGATTTAAAAGAGAAAAATGGAGCTCTGATAGAGGCCTCAATTTTGACAGCTTGTTACTTTCAGCATATATCCAGGTATCTTAACCTGGAGCATTACCAGTGTTTCAGTACTCAAACACTGACGTGAATCAGCATTGCTGCTGATCTTGAAGAAGGGCACTGGGTAAAGAAGGATTCAGGCACTTCCAGCCTACAGGACTGCCTGTCATTTTTCCAGATAAAAGAAGTGAGAGACCTTGTATGTTGTGGCAGTGATTCAGCTGGTTTTATGAGTCTCTTGCTTGTGTCGTTGATTTCTGAGAGAAATTTTTGGAGATGATTGCTGGTTGATGCTGTGAGTGCTGCATGCCTGAAAATGACAACAGAAAATAATAAGGCAAGAAATTAATGGCTATGTTTCTTCACTACTGTGGAGTGTGCCTAGGTGACTCATAGAGAAAGCACATGCTTTTCGGTTAGCTACAATTAGCTGAGATGAAAGCCAACTACTAATCTTCCTTCCCCAAGGTAGCAGAACTAAACTTGGAGATGCTTCTGACAAGCGAAAAACTGGCTGAAGTCTCACAGAACAAAGCTGCGTTACAGCCACAAGGATGTAGGGTCCAGAAACAGTTGAATGAGCCTCCATGTTTATCCAAACCATGGTAATAAGATTCTCAAATATGCATGTTTTTCCTTCAGTTGAATACTCAGTAAAATGAAAGTGTGTTATGTTTTTCAGAAGCCATCAGGATCTTCAGAGAGATGCAAGTAATTGTAGCATAGCACTGAAAAACTTTCAGAAGTTGCATCTTAAATTTCACAAAGCATTTTCTAGGCTTCTTTTGATGTTGAGGACAAGAATATTCTTTCAAATTTCTTTAATGAACTGTATCATTTTTCTCTGAGAAGCATTGCTTGAAAGCTGTTAGTTCACCATATTGATAAGTACTGCAATTCACAGCTTTCTTCTCTCCGCTAGTTTTTTAGACTGCTTGCAGGTGACTGGCCAGAAACCCCTCCTTTTGGGCAGACAGGAACTAGACTCTTCTGGCCTGTGTCAGAGTAACCTGAGCACTTCAAACAAACAGGTGAATGGACTTAGAGTGGGTTGGTCTAAGCAAGCATCAAAGTAGTTCAAAGTTCTTCTTGTTCTGGGGGTGGGTAGATGAGTCCTATTTTAAAAAGCTGACTGACAGTACTGTTAGCAATAGTGTTAATACCAGGTTAGCTAAATCCATTTTAACATTTCGGAAATAAGCTTTGATCCTCTACATCCTCTCATGACTCACTAAAGAAGAATTTCTGCCTGAGGGCTTCCTTGGACAATAATGAAAATTAAAGCTGGGAATTAAGTTCAATAGCTTTGTTTATGATCCTTTGCAGTACAATTGTCTTGTACCCCTTTGAGCCTTTACACTCTTTTCCCTCCAGATTCTTCAGAGAGCCTTAGAAGATGTTCCCCTTTCCACATTCAGTATCATTCAGTTCAGTTTGGGTCCAGAGTACATTGCATCTCATCCTCTTGCTGGACTTTGTGAAAAGGTACTATTTTTTTGAGAACCGTCTTCATTGCTGAGCTTGGAAAGAGACGTTATTTATCTGGAGGCACCAAGTAGTTAGTTCCTCTGCTTTGTGAAGTTCCTTCTCTAATCTGTGTTCCTACAGGTGAGAAGCAAGCTGACTGACATGCTGACAATTTACGCAGGTCCTTTTGAAGAAAGCTTTTGCCTGAAGTCTGTGAAAAAAGAATTTGGGAGGTGTGGACCGATCCGATCTCTTACAGTGGTAACTGAAACATACCAGGTGAGGAGCACTCAAAGCATTAAGCTTGCTGACAGGCATGGAAGGCCCAAGTAATCTCTTGGAAAGATATGAATTAGAACCACTGAAATACCAGTTACTCTGTTTGGGGTTTTTTTTTCTGGTGGTTTAGTCATCAGCTACAACGATTCAGGGTATCTAAAAGCTGCTCCACACAATGACAAGAATAAACACAGCTCATGTGGCTTAACTGTGCTGTTCAAGCTAGAGGACTTTGAGCATTGGAGAAGCTGAGATGCTTTTTGTCCTTCTTGAGAACTGATATGCTAAGGCTTTTAATGCCAAAAAACCCCCTGTTACTAATTGATGAGCTAATTGAAGGTTGTTTTTAACAGCTACAGTATATGCAGTGTTACATATATTACCCCAAAACCTTTTTATATTCTATTTTTAAAAAACCCCACAACTTTATTGAGACCTGACTTTTAAAAAGGGAGAGCTAATGTGTCTTATTGATAAGCCTGAAGTATCTTATCGTTCTGTTTCAAGCCCTATGTCTGTATCCAATACGAAGTGCTGGAAGCTGCCCAGCTTGCTGTGGAAAGCCTAAATGGAGCTGAGGTAGCAGGATCCTGCATTAAGGTAAACAATGCAAATAGCAAAAGCCTAAGTTACGTTGAACACAGGAACGGTATCCAGTGTGTCTCTCTTAACATCTACTCGCAGCATATCGTCCAGGCAGATGCTGGATGATTGTGCTGTTACCATCTCCCTGTCCCTGGACAATTTATGGCCTCTGGCAGAAAGGAAATTATTATAGCCCTCTTTTTTCCTTTCTGCCTGTCAGCAGAAGGGGGTTGGAAAGCATTCTGACCTCCAACTGCAGCTTTAAAAGGAAGAGCCAAGTAACAGAGTGTTAAAATGCCATATACAAAGTATGGGGTTCTTAATTTCATAGTGTTTCTGCATTACAAATGTGATCTCTCTTCCTTTTTCATGACTAATTAAGTTAGCCTTCATTAGTCATATTTTTTTTAAGGGAGGGAAAATAGCTTGTCAACTTTTGGTAATGGGAGAAAATAATTTAAAATAGAGGCTCAGAACACAGAGCTGCTTGGGCTGATGTGCTGTTTTTGTTCCTGCTGAATCCACCCCAGGTCCAGAGACCTGTCACTGCAGCAACGCTGGACTGTGATGTTTTGATAAAGGAACTAGAACTGGATGTAGAAAACGAAGGTGTGATTTATGTGGCGGGTCTAAAGAAGTCATTAACAGAGACAGACTTGCAAGAAGAATTCAGACAATTGAAAGACCTGGAAACACTGTTCCTGCCAAAGGATATCCAGAGTGGAAAGCACAGGAACTGCTGTTTCCTCAGTAAGTAGCTTCACATACAGCCTGCTTATTTCCTTCAAATAAGCGCATTCAGCAGCCCTTGGGACTTTGCACAGACACAGCAAGAGCTACTGAAACTCATGTATGCTCAAAGTGATGGTATTTAAAATACTTTAGTGAAAGCCTGTATTGTTTGGAGGAGCAGTTTACAGCTAGATATTTGAAAGGAAAAAAAAAAACCTGCTTAAAAAAAGATGGTCTTTACTTAGAAAAGTTCCTGGATAGCTCATTGGCTCCAGTACCTCAGCGTGAGGGCTGGCTACTGTGCAGCTTCACACAGACAAGTAATCACCTCTAAAAAGGTGAGGAGAACAACTGGATGAGTGCTGTTGCAGTTAACTGGCATTTCTGTAGTCTGATGTTTACCTGTAGCAAGATGAGGATCTGCTTGCTGCAGTGATTTCAGTTTCTCGTCTCCCTCCTTCTCCACACCTTTAGCACTGCCCTACAGGTGCCAAGGAACAGGGCAGGACTGGCATCACTGCCAAAGCATGTTCCCCTTCTCTTTGTGTTTAAGAATTCCAGAAATCACAGAGTGCTGTGGATGCCCTTGAAGTTATAAATGGATGGACCGTGAAGGGCAGCAAACTAAGAAGTAGGAACGCTCTTGCTTCAGGTCACCTCTGGAGATGGATCTGGCAAATGAATCACAGCAATGGGAAGCAAGGAGGAAACATCTTATATGAGAAAATGGAGCAACTATCTGAGTCTGTAAGTTGAAGGCTATGCTGATGTTTGTTGCAGTTAGTGAGGAGGTACTGCTGTGGGAACCAGGAGTGATAACTGAGCAGACGTAGGTGCAGAGCTGCATGTAACAGAAGGGTCTCCTTGTGCTGGAGCAGAGGATCAGTTCCCACAAGGCAGTTTGGAGAGGTAATATCACGTGAGATAATGTGATGTTTGCAGGGTACTGTATAACCTTGCTCAGGGCTAGTGATGCTACACAGGAACTGAAGCCTACCACTTGAGAGCAGACAGAGCAATGTACAGGTGTAGCACGTGGCATGGGAGTTGGAGGGAGAGGTGACTAGTTGTGTAGCCGCACAGGAAAGAACAGCTCTAGTTGCAGCTCTCACTTTTACTGGAGGAAGCTGCAGTGCCTTTTGAACAGGGCGTGTGGATCTCCCTGCTGCTGAGCCGCTGCACTGCCAAATGCCAGCCAGTAACAGAATCACTGCTATCCTCACCTGTTTGATCCCTGATGCTGCCCGAGGGTCAGTCTTGCCACGTGCACTTTTAAGTGTGATTGCTACAGATCTGCAGATGAATTGGGGATTTTAATGCTTATATTCTGTTATGCAGGAGCAGGATCTAAGGCCAAAGGTGAAGAAGTTAGACCACCATCTCAAAAAGCTTTATAGAAGTCTGCAGAATAACACCCTGTGCGTTGTTCTGTTTCCTGGAGTGAACAGGTAACTTGCCACCTATTTTGCAAAGAGCCAAGGAAAATACATAGCCAAATATTTTTATCTTAATCTATTAAAAATTAAAACCCTGCACAAGGAAGTGAAAGCCTGAGAGAAGGCCTGAAGAAGCTGGTGTGCTTGTTCGGTCTGACTTTCATGCTAGGCCAATAGAACCTGAACAGTAAGTTCTACCCATAAGCCATTGCTGATGCAGAAGAAGCACAAGTGCTGAAACGACTTACGTAGCTGATGGTCCAGTTTAGCAAGGCTGAAGTAGGCAGTGTTGATTAATTATACAGGTCTTCTCTGTCCACCTACCTTCCTCTGTTGGATGTTTCATCCCTATTGACAATGAGGTAAGTTTTGTGTGCCCATGAGAGAATCAAGCAGAGTTTCCACAGCAGCCAGTGTTTTGGGTGGTTTTGGTGGGGTTTTGTTTGTTTGTTTTTTAAAAAAACCACCTAACCACTGCAGCCAAGGCCCTCTCTACCAGTTGTCTTGTGGTACCCTGATGCACATGCCTCAGCCGTAGCTGATTAAGGAGGTGGTTCATGCTCTCATTCTTATGTGAGGGACACAACTGGGAAAAAAAGAACACTTTCCCTGTGTCCTTAAGCTTTCATAGGAAAGGGCAGGTCCTAGAGTTGAGGTGGGCTTCAGCGCTGATATCAGGGATGCTTCCAGATGGGGTGGGCTTCCTGCATTTCAGACCCTGGGGCCTGAACTGCCACAGTCATTCACTACTTAATTATTAACCAGAAAGGTTAAATCTTTCCCAGGCAAGGCCCTAGTTACTGAGTACATACTTATTTCAGCAGTCTTCTTTCTCTTCTCTCACTGTGTCACTGTTCAGACAGTCAAATAAAGGTCACATCTGTCCTTGCTTTTCTTCAGTTTCCCTTCAACAGAAGGGGTACCGTTCCTTGTGGAGACAGAAGACATGCCCTGAAATAGAAGCAGGGAGACAGAGCTGCTGGGCAGCATCTCTTCTGCCTGGTTAGGCAGTCAGGCTAGGTTCCCCTCTCTTACTTGCAAAGCTTCCTGAGAAGAATCATGATGCTGTATTATCCGCTGCAGCAAACAGTATCCTAGAAGGGAGATGCATCCCAAGCCAAGAGTATATTTAGGCTTAATGCCAGTGACAAACTGTTTCAGCAAGGTTGCATGCCAAGGGCTGCTCTTGGCATGATTTGCTCTAATTGTTCAGTTTCTAATACCATTTTTAAAAAAAAAAAATTTTTTTTTAGGTTGTTTTTTTTTTTAAATGATTTGTCATCTTAAATAAAGATCACTAAGCTGTTTTCCCCCCACACTGAAGAATAATAGCACACAAAATGAGGCAGCAGCAATTCCTACCTTGTTAGGGAAGTGCTGATTGCAGGTAGCTGTGCGTATGGTTTCTTGCACAAGCTCGGTATTAAATACTGCCTTGGTTTAAATGGGCCATGGGGGAGGCCTGAACTGAGGGCTTAACCTCAGGTTTAGTAGTGCATGTGGTCCTTTGCTTTCTTCTGGGCTATAACTAAGTTTTTACATTTCTGCGCAATCATTTGCCTCTTCTCTACACCACTGTGTCACCTCAGTTACTTTGCGTACTAACCTGTCAGCCCTGCTGGAAAGGTTTGAGGAGAGGATGGCTGTGGAGTTACCACAAACACCATGTGTCTTCTACAGCAAACTCACTGGTCTCAGCAGGTCCAAATTTACTTTTCAAGGGCCATCTCAAACTATCTTCACTCAGCACAAGCTTGCCTATTGTCTCGCATCACCAAGGGGTATGAATCCCACTAGCAGAACAGGTGCAGTCAGGAGTTTGCATCCACAAGGAGCCTATAGAAGCCCACAGAGCCTGGGCTCACATCTCTCAGGCTGCTGAGTGGGTTGGAAGTGGCTCCATCCCAGGCTTGGAAGAGTTTCTTGCCAAGTGAGGTTCCTGTGTTAGTTTCCCAGAGGACTAACAGTCCAGAGGAGGCTTCTTGATTAAAAAGAGTGCCAAATAATTTGGGGGGGGGAATACAGTTTTTCAGTCTGCTGACCCTGAGGGTTGCAGGCTTCTCACTACTCGACCAGCAAGTTTATGTGCATCAAGGCCATGCTGAGCAGAAGTAACACACCTCTCTCTTGTTTATGTTGCAGCATGCATGGATCACAATCTGGCCTTGGTCTGATGGGAATAAAAGATGACAGAGGGAGGAGTGCTTGTTAAACTGCCAAGTTTTTAAGCAAAGTCTTTTGTTAAGATATTTTTTAATTACTTTAAGTATTGATGTCTTTGTAAAGATATCTTACCATAAGAACAATAAGCTTTCACTCTGTATCTTTTACAAAGTCTAAAAATAAAAGCTATTCAAAACATCTAAAAAGCACAAAACCTTTTCCATTACCCCTTCTTGCTGTGGAAATTTTCTGTGGCAGTGAGCGAGCTAGGCAAGTGCTTAGGAGGAGCTGGGGGCAAACCAGGAGGAGTGTGGCATAAAAGCTGATCAGTATTGGCCTGTAAGATGTAACTCAGCAAGGCGTTCCTTGCTGGAGACTGATGTACCAGCTGGGTTGTCTTCACTGAAACATCGGAGGCTGTAAACCAGCAAGCCAAGTTAACGTAGTACCTGCAGCAGCTGCTCAGCAGTTAACAGCTATTCTCAGGCATTGTGTGGATTTCTGGAAATGTGCTGTGCCAGCTCTGAAGCAGAGTCGCTGCCTCCTTTCCGGGAAAGTACTGTACTTAGTCCATGGAAAGGAGGAATTGGTGATTCATACTTCTTGGACAATCTCCACTTTCTCCTCCCTCCCTCACCACCCCACACACACACAAAAAGAAGAAAAAAGAGAAGTTACAGTGTGGCTGTGGGAGGGGCAAGGGCCATTTTAAGGAAAGCACAAGTCTGTGCGAACTCCACACATCATCGCTTTCAGCAGGGAGCTGGAAGCGCAGAGTTGCAGTAAGACTGGGTGCACTACCAGCAGCAGGATGAGGTGATTTGCAACCTGGCAGCTTCAGTCCTCTGCTTTGCAGCCATTGCCACCTAACTTAAAGGCTGCCTGACCATCTCCTGTTAAGACACTGAATTTCCAAGCATGAGGATGCCTAGGAGAGCTTTCAGCGCTCAAAAAAAAAAAGAAAAATTAAAAGGAAATGTTTGTTGCAGGGTTTGAACATGAGACAAAGGATTTCTTGATATGAATTAGAATAGGCTGAAATAAAGTTGAAATAGTTATTATTCCAGAAATTATTAAATACAGCTGATAGACTGTTTACACCCTCCTACTTTCCAACCCCAAGTTCATTTCACTGGGCTCTTGAGCAAAGAGCAGCTTATGGAGTAGAAGTTGGGAGCTGCTGCATGGAGAGGCAGGCAAAACTAAAGGCAAGGGAGAGAAAGGCAAATGCAGCACTAGCCCCAGGGCAGCACTAGTGAGCGGGTAGTAGATGCTCACATCAGTGTCGTTCATACCTAAATTTAAAGCCTCCAAAACTCCTGAAATGAAATCTGTTCTTAAGCAAGATGAATGCAGCCAATTTTTTCTTTTTACAAAGGTACTTTATCCACTCCAAGTGAGCCTGGCATCCTTTGGCTGTAGCTATTGCAGACTGGGGTAAGCATCAACACCAGTGCTGCCACACAATGTGAAAGGGAGTCAGTCCCTTCGCCCAGCACCACCAGTCCCCACTGCTGACCCCAGCCCAGCAGAGACCATGGGGTCAGGCAGCTCAGTGGAAGGGGGTGAATGGCAGACTGGCCTCAGTGCTCGTCCCTCTGTAGGGACACGCTCCTGTTAAGACTGTTCACAGACAGCATCTCCTTCTTGTAGACACCGGCACTACAGAGTTGAAAGAAGCCAGATAGTTTTCATTCCGTGCACTTAAAAACGATGTGGTCACCTCCCTGCAAGGACTAGGCAGGATTTAGTAACCATCCAGGATTCCTGCTTGAGAAACTCTGGAGATGACAAATAAAACTAGCAAGAGTCCTATTTATAGGCATGAAAAAATAATTAATTTGTCCCCTTTTAATTGAAAATGTAGAAAGGACTTCAGCTTTAAATAAGACATTTTGTACAAAGCTTGAGCACAAAAAAGTGAACACCAACGTGTCATTATGTAAACACCACAAATGTTACTCATTTGTCCAGTAATGCACAGAACAGCGTGCAAGTTCCCTTTCCAGTGGATTAGATTTCTGTAGCTGTTCCCCTCCCTCCCCTCAGACCTTACTGGAACACAGGAAACCCAGAAGCTTTGGAACATTTACAAAGCTACAGTAGTCAGGATACATAGTGGCTAAAGGATTTTTTTTTTCTTTTTCTTTAAGGGATTGGTCATTTAAATATACAGAAGTACAATAATCTCACAGGTAAATGAATGGCAGCTTGGATTAGAAAAAGCACCAAAATATTTAATATACATCTGGCACAAGTTCCACAAGAAGTCAGTAATGGACAAACCAATGCTTTGCTTATAAGAAAAGAAAAACCTCAGACTGCACTTAATGCTCTTCTTCCAAAAGGGACACGACAAAAACATTGCACTCAGGATTGCTATCAAGTAAAGACAACCTTCTTAATACAACCTATTTGCATTGTGCCTTAGATTGCACGTTCTACAAGATGCTGTTTCCATTCTGTTCCAGACAACAATGGTGAGCAAAACTTGATATAAGAAAAGTAATTGTAAAACAACAAACCAAATGGGACTCAGTAGATGCATCATCCTGACCTTCTCCCACTTTTCCTCTAGATCATGGTTTCAAATTTGGCCACATCCCTTTAAAAAAAGATCCTACATGAAACAGAATTTACTCCAGCCATTTTCAAGCATTACATTTACACAGCACTTCCGATACTGCTGTCTGAAAGAGGAAGCACAGGTCTGCTCCACAACACACAATACATTCATCGTTTCCCAGGGCGAGAAAATTGGATCATACGTGGTTCTCTCTTGGGTAAGTTCAAAAAGGCAAAAACCACTCCCGACACAAAGAAGGGCAGATTTGATCCTATCCGCCCTTGCTGGTTTACTGAGGAATTGAGAGATCAATCAGCTAGTTGTATTCACATGCGATTCCATGAAAGCCGCAAGATGTGCTCTCATCATTTCCTTAGTTAGAATTAGTTACTTCTCTGGGAGCAAACACGCTATCAAAATGCATTCCTTCCATAAAGGCTGACTTGAGGCTAAATTGGGGCCGAGATCCACAAGCAAGTGCTCCAAGAAATCCAGCTGCATCAACTAGCTCTCCCAGGCTGACCCTCCTCCTCCATGCAGCCTGTCGAGGACTTGCGGTTGCTTCATGCCCTCAGGACCAGCCAGTACAAACCCCAGTAGCGTTGGGTCAGGACCTAATCCTGCCAGTTGCAGCCATGTCTCTTGGAACTCGAGTTACTCAACAACTAACAGCACGAGGCCCTCCAACCACTCCTGCCAGCCCATCTCCTTTTTTAAAGACTGTTTTATAGATAAGAAAGCAAGCATATTTTTAAGATAACTATGTTTAGTGTGACTTAAAAAGTCACGACTTCAAAATATTAAGCACTATTCTGTGAAGTCCTCTAACATTTAATACATATGGGAGTATAAAAACAGCAGCCAGCCTTCAGCTCCACTGATCCTCTGTGCGGGTTTGCCACCTCTGGTCACACGATCTCCCCTCTCATGGGCCCAGAGAAGAGCAAGAGTCAGCAGTTGTAACTGCATAAAATGGCAACATTCAAGTAAACACACTGATTCAACAGTAGGCAACCTTTAGTCCAAATATAATTTACACGGGAAAAAACAACAAGACTTTACAGCAAGAACATTGGAGACGGATTTTTTTTCTGTCTGTGTGTGAAATGACATGTTATCCAGAAAGGGCTTATCTGGAGAGTGCAAGTATGCAAAGATAGAAGCTTTTTAAAAATAAAATAAAGTTATATAACCTCCAGAACCTGTTGGATTTTAAAACCTAACTACAGAAAGACTGAGGATTGCAATAGTAGCGAGGAACCGCTGTACTTTCAGTGATTTAAGGCAAGCTGTTAGCAGGACTAGTACGTTCAGCTCCTTTTACCTATCGTCTCGCACATCCCCCCGCTCTCTTGAAATATGTGCCCGTACAGATAGTGCAAGAGGTCACACCCCAAGAGCAGCCCTCAAACTGGAAGAAGAATCTTGTAGCAACAGTTGCTACAGCATAGCATCTATTCGGGATTTGTAATGACAGTAATTGTGTTGCAGTTTCCTTCAGGGGAGGAAAACAAGGGACACAGATGTGTTGCATGAAAAACAGACACCAGCTAAATGCATTAATGAATACAACTGAGCACTGAAGCCACTCTGGCATCTCCAATACACTCGAGAACTCTCCAGCTTTGCTCAAGTGTAAGGGTTTTATCCTGAGCAAGATTCTGACCTCAGGGAGGAAACGGATGCGTGTAGCCCTTACACTTTTGCAGCTCCCATCTTTGCTAGGTGTTACAGGTCCAGCCCAATGGAACAAAACACAGTATTTTTCATCAGAAGAAAAATACACTCGTAGCACTTCATCAGGTGGGTTCCTAAAGTTTTCCAAGGGCAAATGAAAAGGCTGATGGCTCCCTCTTGGGGAGCAGCTGCTCCATCTTCAACTTATTGTCAGTACAGGTATCCCGACCAGGGAAGAGGGTGTGCGATGATAAAAGCCCCTGAGCCACATGTGATGTAGCTCGAGTCGGTCACTCTATTGCACTCAAAGACCAGCGCCCGGGAGGACTGCCACTTTTGTTTGCAGCTTGACTTAGCTCCCTTTCAAAAGGTCATTGCATGCAGATTAAAAGCAGTATACCAAAAAGTACGGCAAATAGATAATACTTAACTTGGGTCAATTAAAAAAAAGTAGATTACTCATCGAGGCATAAAATCCTGGGAGCAAAGGATGGTAACCTTAAACTATTCAAGTCTAAGAACAAGAGGTAGAGATACCTATGTACTTCATGGTGAAGGAGTTACAGCCTTCTGTCTTACAATCTCATGTATTTCACTTCAGTTGGCAATATAAAACCAAAAAGGTTCAATCTTCAATAATCCAGAGAAAATTTTAACACTGGTGGTTTTGTTTGCACACAACAAAATTTAAGCAGACACTTAGCTTTCAATACTTACGGAAAACACATTTATGTTTTGCTGTATATTGAAACACTACCCTGAAGAATTTTGAGTTTCAGGTTAAGCATCTTCCTTTTTAATATGAAAGGCTAAATTCACATGCACACATTTCGAGCAGAGTGAGATCAAGGGAAGAACCAGGTGCCCAATTTACCAAGAATCTTCTAAAAAAGGATCACACTGCAGAACACAAGGCTGCAAGACCCAGAAACTCACAATGACTATCATTTTCTGATGAATGGGAATGATGTAATCTCAGCCAACAAATTACATCATGACTGAGGTGGCTTTTAACTACATGGTGTTTCTTTAACTTGGCTGGGTTTTTCTTTTGGAAACAAGGCTTAGAACTGTAAGGAAGATACTTATGTTGACAGTGTCATGAAAATACTAAGGTCGCTAGTCAGTGCATAGCCACGTCTGGGAACCACAGGTGACAGGCTAGTACCTGTCCTGGGATCCATGGGTGCTTCAGGCTCTGACAGACATGCAAGGAGTGAAATAAAAGTCACACAGGCAAAGCTGCTGCTGCCCCCAGCACTCTGAACCCCCCAGCCGACAGCCACCCTGCCCTCGGGAAGAGGGGCTGCCTCTATTTGCAACCAACCCCGAGTCACTCGCTCATCAGCAGAGCAGGGTGAACTCGTTTCATGCTCTTAAGTGTGCTTGGCTGAAAAGCTAGAGTGGTTCAGAGGCTGATTCATGAGCAGATCTGCCATGCCAGCCTGGGGAAGCCAGTGCTCGCCCTGGGGCAGACCGAGCTGCCACAGGCTTCAGCTATCTGATTTTATGCCACCTGCCACACCTTCATTTATTATTCCTGTGGTTCTTTCATTACAATTGCACAGTATTAAAAAACTATAATTCTCCATATAGAATAGCACCAGCAGCAAGTAAACTCACAATTCAGCGTTCAATTTCAATTCATTTCCTCGGTCATGTTTTATGGCCAACTATGGGCGGAATCTTTCAAACCCTTACTTGAATCAATAGTCTTTGACCTCAGAAACACACCCACACAAGTAAAAATTAGCACAACTGAGCCTCCAGTTGATCTGAGAGCCAAATTTTAAAGGTGTTGCAAACTATAATATGGCACAGGTGGTCAGTGCTTTATTACTCAGGAGTAAAGTTTTCAGTTGTGTTTCTTTGCATATAAGGGAAGGTGATAAAATGCCACAGAGTGTGGATGTCAGACCAGTTTTCCAGTATATTACTAAAACTATCTATATAGTTATCTATAGTTATTTATCCCAAGTTGCAGCAGATTCACTACATGCATCAAGTTTTCTAATGCATACCCTAATTAAAAAAAATTAAATAGTTGCAATGGTTTCAAGGATTCCAGCAGCATCACTGCTCACTACAGTCCTGTGCCCTACAAATAAAGATTGAAATTATAGAAAAATGAAGAGTGAATGTATTTGGCCTGTTCCACAGATATTCACAGTTTAGCCATTAAACAAGCATATTTTCAGAGGCTCCAATATTGTTAAAGACTTCTCAGAAACATGTACAAAACCCCGCTCCCACACAGGTACACCAGCATTACAGAGTACAGTCTATTCTCGTTTAGGATCATAAAATCACCAGGCAATCCAAGGGAAGGTCCGATGCCCTCCCACTTTCAGCAAAGAGTGGCACCTTCAGCTCCTGGTTCAGGAGTATAAAACCGATACAGGCCTGGTTTGCATTCTGTAAATGGCAATTAAAAAACTGAAGTTAGGCTAAAAATAAATGGTACTTTGCTAGATAGATCATTTGGCTATTTTTGCAAGTATTCTACCCACAACAGGTGGAGTTGCTCCTGCTCTGCTGAAAGCAGCACAACAAGAGCAAGGCTGTCCTCTCGTACTGAAAGCATGGGACATAAGCCACTGGGAATTGTATGTCCTTTCCTCAACAGGAAATAAGATTTTTCCCTTCCTGTATATTCACCACCACCGTCTTTAAAAAGAAGCTGTATTACATTTGATGCACTAAAATGGGCTAAGCCTTGGAGTGCTACAAATTTATTTCCTTACTACAATCCACATCCAGATGACAAGATAAACACCCTCCTTAAAGAGCTCTATCCCTCATCCTTCGGGCCTGCTGCAGGTTGGTGTATAAATCCGTAGCAGCCACGGCCATGACTTTGTGTGCATGTGCATGCACTGGCTATCCATTTGAATAGTTGTGTTTTCACACTCTGGACATTTTAAAATCCCTTTAGGAAAAAAAAAAAATGAAGTGAGGAACAAATAGTTTAATAGCTGAATGAATGAGTAGTCTCAAACTTATAAATACAGTCTTCATTTACTATCAAATCAGGCCTCCATTTGGAACTTTTGCTAACAAAGTAGCCTCTGTTGGGGAATTTTTTTTCCTTTTTTAAAATAACAGCACCAGCAAAAGTCTCACCATAAATTCAGTTATACCAGCACAAGTGCTTTGGCCTGCTTCGCTCACCAAATCAGAATAAGGTTTTGCTGCCAAACAGTGCTTGTGCCATGGTAGCTCGGAAGGTTATAGTAGCAAGGACAAAGCTTTGAGTATGTTTTCCTATAATACAGCAAGTTCAGGGCTCCCCTCCTGCAAAGGGACAGACTCAGCTGCATCTGGAACAACTACATTTGTTTTCCACAGCTCAACATGTCTCCCAGCAAGAGCTTGCAGAAGCAGCATGGACCAAACTCTCTCCTTTTATTAGATGAAAGAGATGCTATCTGTGGCTTGTGGGTTTGTTCTTAAACAGTTTTCAATACCCACATTTTGTTAGTGATTTATGATCTCAGACCCAAGCTATTGCATAGGCTGCACACCAGCAAAGCTAGTGACAGAATTCAGGCAGATCCTCCTCCTCCTCTCTCTGCTAACCCCTCTGGGGCACAGCAGATGTGCAAAGCATGCCATCCTGGATCTAGTGACAAGCTCGCCACTTAAAACCTGTTTCCCGTTAGCTTTAAAACCCTTATATCACAAAAGCCATTAGATGCTACGGATGACTGTCCAGGTTTTTTTTGTTTTGGTTTGTTTTTTTAATTGAAGCTGTTTTATGATCCTGAAATGCAGCTCTGAAAATAAAGGTGTGTAATGGAAGCGTATCAAATTCATTAAGCCAGTACTTAGCTCTATAGAAAGCCTTGGCAATCATCCCTTTTACCAAAAGGTGTAAAAAAGTTGACATACTAAAATTAAAAAAGGTAGCATCAATAACCAAAAAAGTTTCAACCAGTGTTAATAAAACTCCCTTTAAGTCACAACAGTTTCAAGAGGCAAATAGTCCCAATACAGGCATTGTAAAATAATAAATTGACTCCTATCCAAATATTATCAAATCAGTCTAAAAATGACTCATCTACACTGTTGTCATTAAGAACACATTAAGAATTCACTTTGTCATCAGATGCCGATATTGTTGCTCCAGAAAGTGTGGAGTATTAACTGCGATTTAGCAATTAAACATAGGTTTTAAAAAACTGGTTTTTTTAATATTAATGCAAAAGATAGTTCCTCACATAGAAGTACTGTGCTTGCCAGACAAGTAAGATAATACTTTAGGTATAAATCAAACAAATTAAAGCAGAATTATACCACAGTTTTCCTTGAAGACTTAGGGTTTGTGTGTTGCTTCTGTCAATGTCTAGCAAACTTAAGAAGCAGAACCTTTGGTTCTTTTAGTCAAGTAAAAATATTCTCACGTAACCACAAAAATACAACTTCCAGAGAAAATGGAAGTCCATCAAGAAGTCCACTTTCAATAAAACTGAGGTAGTACTGCTCTTTTATTACGTGATGTGTAAGAGATTTAGATACAAATCGTCATCTACCACTCAGTTGACTGACAGGTACAGTAATTTTATAAAACAATCCCAACATTTAGTTTGAAACTCCAAAAAAAGGAATGATCTGGACTCATTCGCTAGGAGTTAGCTGAAAGTGGGAATTAGCCATATTACAAAAAGCTGTTGCTTATGTTGTTTTTTAGAGCCTTATTACCAGGGGATTAATGCATTTATAGTTAACAGTTAACACTGCTGTTCATCTTGGTATAAAACCTTAAAATTATTACAGCCTAAAATTTTAACAATGTAAACAGCACTACACACAGTACAGACCTGCCCTGACAGATGTAGTATGAAAAACTTAATCCGGCACTGTATAATTTAGCAATGTTAATTTAACCTAACTAAAAAGATCTACATTGTGCAAGAAATAGACTTACTTATACTAATCTGAAGTCTTAAAAAAAACCCCAAGAATGCCTAACTTGTAGCCAGGGTCAAATATTTCAGGGCAAGAGTAAAAGGAATAACCAAAATTAAGAAAGTGCCTAAAACATGATACAGCATTTTAGAGCCCTTTCAAAGACAAGGCAGAAAAAGGTGTAAAGTAGAAAAATCTGGAGCCTCGGTAATTTCCAGAAACATCCAGAGTTTACATTTAATGAAGGGCAACAGGTTGATTTCGTCACTGCTGCGTCGACGCCGCTAAGTCTGTTCCTCCGCACACAGGCCCTCTGTGTCCGAAGACGTAATACATTTGGTTTCCTCTTCCTTTTTCCTTCGCTCCATTTCCCACTCCACAAAGGTATCGAAGAGACTCGGCCAGGCCTCGTCCTCACTGTAGTTGCTAAGGTCCGGTCCAATCACCTGAGTAAAATTTAGAAACATGTTCCACGTGTCCCGGGAGATTCCCTTGATTCCTGAGGGGTTCTCGATTAGGAAGTGTAACCACTGGTCCAAAATGGGGGGCTTGTTTTGGGTGAAGACTAACTTCCAAAGGGCAATGGCTATTTCCCGATGTAGCGACCTCTGTCCTTCTTCAGAGTCCAGGCCGAACTGGAAGGTGAAACGATAGAGATCCTTGAATTTATCTTCCTGCTTGGCTTCGTTTAAGAGGCTGGGAAACCTTGCACAAATGCTGTCAATGCTGTCTGCGTTTATTGCTTTGCAGCCTTCAAAAAACTCCTTCCTATTAAGCAAGAGAAGAGAAATTAGTGCGAGCGCTTCCCACCAACCTCACGCGCTTCCCATCTCCGTTCAGCTAGGCCAAATCAGAAGAGGGTTATCTGGACAAGACAAGGTGTGCTCTCAGCCCAAGTAGCACAAAAATCTTGGCAATGGGAGCTACTGGAAGGGGAGACAATTCCAAGAAATTTCTCATGGCTTGGGGAACCACAGACACCATTCAGATCTGCTGGGGCACTGTTAGCATTCAAAAGACATTTTGCTGTCTGGCTCTCTGACTACTCGATAATACCACATCCAGTGCCTTTCACAATAAAAAGTGAATAAAATTTACCACAGAAGAAATGCCAAATGTTTGAAAACACCACATTTACACCCTGAAGTGCCATATATAAAGCAGCTTGATTCAATATTGCCCATGTCTAAACGCCCATGCTCTGGGCGAGCTGTTCTCAAGGGACAGAGCAGTTCACTGGTGGCTTTCCTGTGGTTTTTGGTTGCTCTTCCAGCCTGCAAAATAAAAAGGGTGCCAATGGCGACGGTCAGCAAGGCACCTACCGAGAGAGTGGAAGAGAGCACAGCATCACACAACACAGGCTACAATGCAACGTATAAACACTGCTCGAAGCACCAGTCCTATTCTAATTAGCCTACTAATAATCCAGACAAGTGGGTAGATGGTTAGCTCTGATTTCTTTAATGCTCATGAGCAAGTGTTATAACCAGCCAATATTAACCAAAGCCAGCAGACTGATGCAGGACGGGCTGGAGGGAAGACAGGAGATGGGGCAGCACTCAGGAGAACAGAAGACCGCATTGCTTTCCTTGATGGAAGAAGTCGATCAGCACCCATATCATGGAGTGTGCCATTAAACAAAGGTAACCTCTCACCACTAGATTTGCCCTCTCTCCAAGAAAACCAAAATGATGTTGATAAAACTCATGGTGGTTGTGCAGAATCACAGATACTACTTGCAATTCCTTTACCATGTTAGCAAATACCTGCGCCACCAGCCTCTAGTAAATCCACATTTGCATTCCAGAGTAACTCATCCATTTGACACACACCCACATCCACAAAGACTCTGAAGATGCTGGAAAAGCTATCTGCGTTCAGTGCACAGCAGAGGCTTGGTTCAAGGCTCAGAACACTAAAGTAATTTTGAAAGTTATAAGCTGAGTAGGAATAGGTAGCATTACTCAAACCAATCTAGATAGACCAGAAAATAAAAAATTCATTCTCTCTCAGCAAGTCCCTGTAGGAAGTCTTTACTTGCTCTTACCTGGACATTGATTATCAAGTTGGGGGGGGCTGTTGTAGTTTCGGGTTTGGGTTTTGTTTGTTTGTTTTTTCCTGGTAAGTTTTAGCCATTCTGTCATTTCCTGTAGCATCACATATGCTATAAGCCTGCTGACTGACCCCCTTGTCCAGAAGGACAGACAGCAGTTTAAATACCAATCACTTGTCAGCCAGTATGAAACAGCTACCAGTGTCAAAAGCCTTGCATTTCCTTCCCTCTCTATGCTTTAATAGGATTACTCTTCAAAAAAGACATTAAGTATAACACTGGTTGGGCAGGAACAATGCTTAGGAAGCAGTCTGTCATTCTTTCACAGAATAACAACAGAGTTGGTAGCAATTACTAAGGAATCGCACATTACTTTAAAGCAAAAATTAATTTCAGTGTCCAATCTCATCACCAAGATAATGCTGGATACAGTAAATCTGCTTTTGGTAAATCAAGAATAAATGAATGTCTACAGAATCTCACTACGCTGCTCATCATTAGCAGCATAATGTCCAAAACCACATTTTCAATTCTGAAACCCACTGTGAGGAGAAGGGGAAAAGAGGACAATACAAAGCTTACCTTCCACAGTGGTAGGAATTGATTTGATCAAAATGCAAGTGTTAGAAGAAATAAGTAAGTGAAGCTAATGAGGCTGACTCTCCAACATACAGATGACAGGATATACTTTAACATATGAAAATAATTACAAGTTCTACAAGAACTAACCTTGTAAATTTGCACATGGTAGCAGCCTGGAATTTCCAAGCCAAAACTAGCACTTTAAATTCAGTGGGATCAACACAGAGGTCATTGCAAAATCGTTCCATTCCTTCTTCCAGTATGGCATCTTCCCGTTCATCCTTATACCTCCTAAATAACTCCCCAATCCTTTGGAGCGAAGATTCTTCTGCGCTGGAAACAGAGTCTTTCTTTGTATCTCCAGAAAACGATGGAGGCTGACTAGATTCTACAGCAGCGTCCGTTTTCTTTGTCCCATTCACAAGTATATCTCCTGAAGACTTCCCGCAAGCTGAACCATGGTCGTCTTTGTGGACTGCACTTCTCTTACTATGCGACTTGCTGCCAGATTCCCTTTCCCCATTTTTGCTGCCAAGGGTAGAAGAAGGATTCTTGCACTTCGTGACACACTGGCCCATGATGTTGCAAGCCCAGCTTCTAGAGCAGTCCCCTTGCCGTTGGACACCCTCGCAGCTGCTCTTCAACACATCTCACCATGCCATTAGCGGCAGTCAACTAACCTGAAAAACAGTTTCAGAGTCAAATTGCTGTTTCTCCACAAAGAATATTGTAAGCATTAAATGTGGGATAACACTCGCCAGTAAGAGACCGACTTCAGGATATTTAAGTTTTGCATACTGAAAAGGACTAGTGTACAGAAGGTTGGCATATGCCATAAATTTCAGGTAATTTCAGGCTGTTTTACCTAGAAATCAACGCAGCTCACTCAGTGGCTGCAGTATACTAACGGGTCCTAATAAAGGAAATTCCTAAAATTCTTACTGTAACATAGGTTACAAAGAGGTTGATTCATGTACAGGCTTCATCAAGACAGACTACTTTAACCCAGAAATATTTTAAAGGAAATGGTTTTTAAAAGTATACCCGCATTTTATATATAGAATATAAAACACTGAAACAAAGCAGTGGGGGGGACAGGGCACTGATGGGACAACCTGGCAGAGACTTAAGCAGTAGATTTAGACTGTACCTTCAGCAAATGGGAAAAAGGGGTTTTGGCGGGGGGGGGGGGGAAGGGGGGAGGAAGCATTTCCTTTTGGGGGGGGGGGAGTTGTGGGTTTGTTTTTTTTTTTAAACAAAGTTTGGAATCTGGATTTTTGTTCTTCAAACATACACAGAGCATGTTTGCAGAAAGGAGGCAACACTCACTTTTCATGCAAGATGGTGTTCAGGAATTATTCATTGTTTCAAGTGGGCTCCTCCCTTCAGGTAATGAGACAGACAGGGGAGGGGGCCTTTTTAATGAAACTTTCAGACAGACACACATGCAGATAAGAAGTAGTAATTCCAGTTCATCTTTTTTAAAAAAATCAAAATTAAAATGCCAAAATGATTTCATCATACTCTGTTTTTACAAATCACAATGTTAAAGCCTTGCATATTTGGAAAAGATATTTTACCCACAGAAAAGGTTTCTTAAATTTTCCCTATTAAAACCAAACTAACACTCTGACACTATCCTATCAGCATGCAGCCACGCCATGGACAGTCCATTTCTCAGAAATATCAACTCCAAGAAAGCAATTGCTTATCATATTCCTCCTTTACCCACTTATTTGCATTTCACCTCCGCTGTCAGTTAGGCAAAAGCCTCAAACATAAAAATTGGGTTTTCCTTGTCTTTGTTTACTGCTTCCAGGTTACAGAATTAGAACAAGAAAGAAAAGAGATAAAAATTAAAAATAAAGAAATAAAATAGATGTCATGTCAGTTTTTCTGTATTCTTTCTTGGGTAAAGCTCTTCTGAGACCAAACCCCTGTTTTAAGCTGTAAACCAACTTGGAACAGCAGCACTAAGTGCAGATGAATTCTCCAGATATTAGGATTACAAACATAAATCTTCTCTCAGCCATTATATTTGTTTTGGCAAAACAGCACATGTGCAGTTTCATGAGCAAAAAAAGAGAAGTATTTTTGCCAGTACAACTACAACAGGCAAGATGCTGGTTTCAACTACCTGGCTTCTCTTGCCCTCCCCAATCCCTTTTCTTAAGCTCATAACCCACAAACAAAACTAACAAAAACCTATTTTTAAGCAGCAGAAGGAACAAACATCTGGTACATCCTTTCATTAAAGATGAACTTTGTAGCACCATTTTTATAGGCAAGTAAAGTTCAATTTAATGTATTCAAGAATAATTTCTTATTCATTTGTATTTTAAAGGTTTCATTAAAATATGCATTTCCCCATAAACAACCCAAAAGACATTTTCACTCGTCCTTAGTACTTCACAGCTCTTTGTGAATTGCAGAGTACTGCCACGTGTCTGAGCAACATCATCTTCTCTAGTCCACGCCAGTCATTTTTTCATTACACCAAAACAAACAGGATGTTATTAGGCAGTGTAAATTACTGCTTAGATTAACTCCCAGATACCAGCCTTCCTTTTTTTTTTCCCCCCCTTTAAATTCATCAGAATTCAAATGCTCAATCTACACTAATTCTTGTCCTTCTATCAGTTTCTCAAAGGTAGCTAACACTACTTTGGCTAAGTTTTTCTTTAGAGAGAAGCATGCAAGTAAAGGAACAGAATAAAAAATCCTGAGTAAAAACTAGTTAAAGTAGAGATTAGCTACTTTATAAAACTTTCTGCTCAAATACATAACACCAATTATTAGCTGTTGGGGATTCAGAACAGCTTTTCCCTATGGGCAGGTTAAAGAATAGCTGCCTATTAGTGAATGGTACTTTCCTCTAAAGTAGCTGGTAGTAGTCAAATCACCCGCAGCATAATGGACAGCGATGAATCCAATTCACTTTAGGAATCCCAACTTAAAGTTTAAAAAAAAAAAAAAAGACAGTTTGCGAGACTAACTTACATACTCTGTTCATAAATTTTCCTAACGGAAGTGATTCATGCTGTCATGCTTCCAAAGCAACGGCTTGTATTAATGATTATAACAATCTAATATTCAAGTCTACAAAGTGACATCACCAGTATGATGAAACAGACGGGGTTTATTGTCATTTGCTGTCATGAAAAGACAGCATTACAATACATAGAGGGAAGGTCAGCCAGCAGTATTAAACACCTGTATGTGAGGAAGTGTCCCAACAGCTGTTTCTAAAAATCCCCGGAGAGCACAGTAACATTAACCCATAGAGTGCAAGTTAACCATGTCCCAAGCAGCGTACCCCTATAAAAACCCCACGTTTTCTGTACTCCAACCTACTTGCCTTACAAGGAGCTGACTGCTGCTCCTGAACAGCCACTGCCTGGGCTCTGCTAGCGCTGCTCCTCCCTGCAGTAAGAGAGTTCTTCCTTCCTCCCCGCCGAGGAGGTTTTCAGAGCACAATCCTACTCGTTATGAATAAACACTAGAAGATACTGAAGTACAGTTGCTGCAATTCCTCACTTTTCTACTACAGGAAACTTGATGCCACATGCCAGATACTTTGAAGCATTCTACCCCAAAAATAGCAAAACCAGCTTGAAAAAAAAAAGTCAGACTGCATCTGCTGGCAGTTTGTGCATATAGCTGGTTTTGTAAGAGAAAAGTCTTTTGGCGCTCCATCAGTTACCCTTTTATAAAATGCCTTCACTGAGCTGGATCCACTTCACTTACTAGTCACCTCCGCTTCCTACATGACTCAGGTTTCAAGGCATGAAAGGAACAAGAGCCTCGGAAGGAGATAGAAACAAGTGGGAGAACTCGGCCCTTTTGTTAAGGAAGGCTGGAAAGAGGATCCAATTGCAGCATCAGGAGCTGCACTGAACTGTGTTCAAGAAGTATGAAAAAGCACTCTCAGGAAAGCGAACAGAGCTACTCATCTAACTGTAGAGCAAAGCAAACGTCATGTCTAGGTCACGCCGATTACAGTTAAGTGTGCACAAGGACACGCAGAGATGTTTCTCCCAGCTGGATCTGGAACTACAAGCATAAAGTTCTCCTGTACCCAAAGGTTATACTGGATTGGTGGTAAAACACCAATTCCTAAAAGGATCAGTTCCCAAGAGCAAAATTACTGTAACAGATTTGTACAATGTAACAGTGAGACACAAAAGGCAGTGCTGACTACTAGTTTTGCTATTCTACTAAAAAAGATCAAAATTCAGGGCTAAGGCTAGAACATACTCAGCACTACAGGATGCAGTACTTCCAAAGAAGTTTGATTACTCAGACATGTATTGAGCAATAACCTACAGTAAATATGAATCACCAAGATGCCCATGAGGCCATCTTCCACACAACAGGAACTGCAAAGCAGAGATCGACAATGATGTTTCTCTGCTCCTTTCTAGAAGGGAGTAAGCAACTGGAAACACAGGAAGACTAGTGCTGGTGAATACAGCCAGTTAAAGGAAAGCCACTCTCTAAGAACAAAGGATGTGTAGAACCGTATTGCCCAATACTTTCAACGGAAAACCTAGAGAAGATTGGGAAGACCTTGCTAATGCGTTGGTGGGGCTTTTTGTTTTGTTTTGGGAAGGGGTTTTTTAGGGTTTTTTGGTGTTTTATTTTAAGTGCTGGAAGGAAATTAGGTTTTCTCCATTTTCAAGTGACCAGATCACACGTAACCCAAGATTTGAAGGGAGCAAAACAACAAAGTGACTCAGTAATAATTCTCTGTCATACAAGCACACCATGGCACAATTGAAAACACCGAAGTGGGGGAGAGCTGTCAGGAGGAAAGAAGATGCAAAGGAAATATTTGAGTAACCCTGTATTTTTCTTCAATGACTGACGTTATTGTAGTAATAGAAATTATTGGATACATCCAGAGAATAATAAAACACAGCCACACATTACACCGTTTAATAAAGTGTTGCATCAGAAAGTATTTACAATGAGTTTCAAAACACAGAAAGTATCAAAAGAGAAGAGGAAAAACCCTCCATACATTCAAGAACACCTCAAAGACAAATTTAGGAAATGTCGTAACAAAAGGGGACACAGCTCAGCCAACCATTAAATCCCTTCCCAAGTAGCAGTTCACTAGCTAAGGCAAAGACAACATTGCTAGAGCTTAACTAAGCCTCAACCAAGCCTCAACTTTTTGCAAACACTTGAGCATAGCCTGACAGAATTTTACAGAATTTCACTATGCATTATCTACCTTTTAGTGGACATGGATACAGGACTTCTAAAACAGCTGAGAGTAGAGAACAGTATCATGGGTGCCTCATCTTTCTCCAGCTCAGAACAGATACACACAACAGCTTTCCATTGGGGAGCCACGAGAGGATCATTGCAACTACTGAACGAGAAGCAATCACTGCTCTAGCAGTTGATGCTGGGCAAGTGATCTTGTAAGCAAACAGCTAATACTTACATAGTTTCAGCTACACAGGGAATCATTCCACTATCTTCACAGCCTCCTTCAGGCTCCCTGGGTTCCACATGGAACGCTGTAAGACAAAAGACCACACAAATCTTTACATTTAGAAGAGGCCACAAAAATCATAAAATGCACCAAATCACTCAGAAGCGACTATGCATTTAATAAAACCCTTCATAGCCAAAATCCATTTGTTGAAAGAGTCATTTTATAAAACTACTTCACTTTTTTACTTATAAAGTAGCATTAACACCATTAACTCTGCATTGTCATATAAAGCATAGATCAGGTACTGAATACAACAGACAAGTTCAAATGTTTGTTAGGAGTAAACACACACTTCTGGATACTTTTATGGCTTTCAGCATGGGAGAGTTAATTCCTCATTTCATGCACTCAAAGCAAAACAGAGGACATGCTATCACTGTCAATGCATGTTAGCTAAGCGGCTGTTTAATCTGTGAATGCCAGACAGCTGCTACCTAGCAAAGCATAATTTGGGTCTAGCAAGTAATTCTCTTTTTTCATTCTCTAGCACATTCTTTTCCATGTTTGTTTTCCCATGTTCAGTTGAGCTGGTGCAACTTCACTTCTCTTAAATTCCCAGCTCTGCTATATAACTATGAAGCTCTGAAGATGACAGACAAAGGTATGTCTGGTTTGCATAGCAAGAGCTACAACCACAGCACCTAGTCAACACTTCTGTTTGTATCTGATCTGGGGGGGGGGGGGGGGGGGACGGGGGGACGACACAACAAGAAAAACAAGAAAGCTCCAGCAAAACTCCTCTGCTTTACCATACTAACAGAAACACTAAAATGTCTTGGTTTTACAGCTCTCAGTAGATCTAGGGAGCAGACAGGTGATCAAAAGCTACCTTTCTGCATGCTTACTTTTTACATGAGACCTGCTTCTTAGGAAACAAGTGGGAACATTAGTTTGTTCAGTAGAAAGTAGGGAATGGATGTAGAAAGACAACCATGAAACAAGTTCTTATCACACATGCCCATCTCCACATAAGTTGAGTTTTCCCCAAACTTGAGTCCTATATGTGGATTAGGACAAATTTGACCCACAAATAAAACCTAGTTCTGATCAAAGCTTTTAAAAAAGCTTTTAAAAGCCCAGGGAAACAGGCATCCAACACTTCAAAACCCCTAGAAACTGTGGAGTGGTACTTTCGCCCGCAATACACACACAGAGCAAAAATGTATTGCCACTGAACCATTTCTGGGCATTTACTTTTGAGATGGATAGTCCAAAAAGCATACTTCACTCTGGATTTATATCCTCCACTTCCAAACTTCATCTTCTACACAAACAACCACCCCACCCCGACAGCTTCACAGCTCTTTTAGCACACACTCCTGCTGAAAGGGCCGCCCTGTGCGGGCGCACAGCCACCAGCCAGCTTAAATGTGTACGGGAACACAGGAGTTCCTGCCTCTCTCACGGTGGAAGTACTAGCTTGGATTTCTTTCTATTTGACCATAGCATCCCATGAATTTCAATAATTTAAGAAAAATGTAACATCTGGCACTTCTATATTAATTTCTTTTGGCCCCCTGCAGCTAAATATAAATCATCAGGGGAGAAAAGAAGAGACAGGAGGGACACAGGGTGCTGTGCAGCCTCATTCCCCCAGGAGCCTGCTTAAATAGAGGAGAGGCAACATCTTACACTTCACATTTTAAAAACCATTGTCATGACAACTTTATGCAACAAACTAACTACTTTTCAAACAGATTTGTATTTCTTTGGAAGAAATACATGATCCACCATATCTACATCTCCAGTTGACTACGGCACATACTGGAAGAAAACACTTATTTCAAGTTCAAAAGAAGCTGAATCTGATGGAGTTCAGCCCTACCCAGCAAAAGCCAAACTTTTTCAGGTTGTTTGAAGTAGTTTCCATGTTGGCTAACCTGTGCACACACTGTCTGGAGCCAGAAATTTTAACGTTAGAACCGCCAGCTACAATTCTTCCCCCATTCTTACTACTTTTATTCTACCGAGATGCCCATTTCACCTTTTTTTAATTTTTAATGTAGTAGTACAAGCGTAAACTTCTGTGATAACACAATTATGGGATGTGGAATAAAAAGTTAGTATGAGTTAGCAGTTAAATAAACAAGCTCTTCAAGTCTGTATTTAAAGACTATCATAGCACAGCAATGCGCTGTGGCTGACTTCATCCCTAAATCACACAAAGGGGCTGTGGCAGGGGTGGAAAGAAGCATCAACACTTCTGTGGCACAGGTTTTAATTCAGTCCTTGGGTCAAGGTTAAAAGGTATAGCCATATGCTACGATCACCAAGCATCCCCCCTTGCCAGTGCAGGAGGAGCATCATGCTACAATAACTCGGAAAACAGCCTGCATCGTTTGTTAGCAATCCCACTCAAAGTCCACTGGGAAAATAAATAAGCAAATGGCATGCACCCTCAGGATTATGGAGACCTTTGTTTTGCTCACCTATCTCTTTTTGCACCTGTGTCTGACTCCCCCCTGTGACTTTGGCTCTCCCGCGCACTGGTGCACAGAGGATCACGCTGCAGAACACTGCAGCGCCAAAGCTGCTGTTGCCCTCAACACTCGTCCTCAGCAGCTCTTCCAGGGGTAAGAGCTGATAGCGTTCTCACAAAAGGCAACTTTCTTTGCTTTTCTGTAGGGAATCAGTGAATAATTAGTGATATTGTTCCCCTCTTCATCAGGCACAAACTGAGAGGGTCAGCTCTGCATGTGGAAGATTTTACTGTGCAGTTAAGAGTTTTATACTGCAGCACCCAAAGCGCTTGGTGCGTAAGTGTTAAAGCATAAAGGAAGCTTTGGTCAGCAAAGCCATCACATTATGGAAACTGCTGATTTCAAGTCATAACCTGCAATGAAACTTCCTCAGCAAAAGCACTCTGGCTCCAGCACAATGGGCACATTATGGGCTTTCATTAGCCCAGAAGACACCTCACCACATCCCTAACCAAGTGCTGTGCTAGCACCAGTCTGTCACACAGATCTGCTCCACACCTCTGCTGCAGAAATACATTTATGCAAAGTTACTTAAGAGGAAGTCTAAAAGCAGGAAAGTCTTGCTGCAATTAGTTAAAATTAATTATTAGTTTGCCAGGCTTCCTGCAGTTCAAGCACCTTTCAATGAACTACAGTCAGGTTATGATTTTGGGGGCATACAGATGGGAACTTTGTCAATCTGTTCCAAATTAGGATAACAAACTATTTCTGATTAACCTCACTTTGAGCTTTGGAAACAAACCAGATTTAGAAATCTGATCAAACTGGGTAAAGTCTGCCTCTACAGAACACACCTGTATCAGAGTAGAATCTAGTTACACAGATGCATGAAAAGGGACCATGCAGAGTTTTGGCTGCCACTTGGCAGAAGGCTAAATGGCAGCCAATGGGAAAACCAAGCCAGACAACGCATATTTTGGAAGCCTGCATACTTTCTCAAATGAGATGTGGACTGCTTTGAGAAAGACCATACTGGAAATGCTTAACTAGCCTGGAGGGAAGACAGAGGCAAAAATATCTAAAAAAAAATTCAAGTAACAATAGATTCAGAAAGTGCTTCACCATGTCTAAAGTCCATAATGCTGGGCCACTTCTCAGTGCCAAGAACCAGAGCTATCACCAAACCTCTTCACAGAAGAAGTCCCACAGTTGCCAGGAAGCAGGCAAAAATCTCTTAACAAACAACTGCACCTCGACATGGTGTGCTGTCAACTTCAAGTCCAGGGCTGGGACATCCAGGAGATTTTTCCATTCAAGACTCTGGGCAGAAGAAACCTGCTTTCTGCATTCTTGAAGAGCATCCTACTAAGATGCAGGGTATGACACCACATTTCATGTTCAAACTCCAACAAGAAGTCTTAAGAAAAAGTGGAATAGATGTTTCGGACTGTAGTTCACTGTGTGCAGCTAATTATACAAGGTTAGCTTAAGAAAAAATGAATAATAATGTGAAAAATTATAGGGAAAGAGAGAGTAAAGGCACCTTACTACCGTTTCTCATGGAAGACACGTTCCTTAAGCAGCTTTTTCAGCAGACACACACGGATCATTCTCGAATCCCTCCCTTTCTTTTACACTCTCTAACTACACAATACCTTACTTACCGATTACTTCTCATTGTTTTTCCACTTGGCCCCATTAAAAAGTTTTAAATCCTTTCCTATTACGTGCTTCGTCCTACTTTATTAGGTGGGTGGAATGATTTGTTAGGATTATTGTATTTTCACAGAGCAAACCCAAGTCCAGTTAGCTAAATAGCATATAATCTTAGAAGGGTGCCTTCCGGTGCTTCTGTAATGTAAATAAATTAATGAACTAATTCACACAGCAGCAGTACTTGCTTTAAGAAGTCTGTTTAGGCTATGAGCAAGACAACAGGCAGAGGGGAAATCAAGACAGCCAAATGATGTGGCTGTTCACGATCATGCCATCAGTTTTCAGTAAAGCTGAAACCAGAACCCCAACCAGATTCCATCTGATTCCCTACCTCCTACATACTTAGACATGAACAAACTCGTTTGTTTCACTGCACATTAACTCAAACCCTGGATGAGTTTGAATCTACCACCTTCAAAAACCAAAGGTTCGGTCACTGAGCAATTCATCTCCATCCATTTAAAAACTATCAGTCTTCCCCCTCTCCCCTGAGATCCTTGTCAAAGGCCATACAACTCAAGATCCAGCACTTACAAAAAGCACATCATCTATTGAGGGTTTGTGGTTTTTTTCCCTTTAATGTGTAAAGGAGTGTAAAAGAATAATCCTTCAGTATTTTTCCAGGGTACACTGTAACTTTTGCACAGCATGATAGACCTTTAGCACCTCGGTATGTATTATGAATAATTAAAGCAGCACATGCCAGGGGAAGAGCTACTCTGTGCTCAGACACAACCAGTTCACATCTCTACAGCAAAACCGCAGATTATGGGACCAACCGGAACCGCGACCCTCAGATATCTGACACAGATGCATCCTGCTGTAAGCATCTGAAAGTAGCTGTGCTACAAATGTCCTTACCCCGTCTCAGTCCATTCCGTAAATTAATCTATGGAAAACTGCAACTATCCTGTAGCCAAACCAGAAAACTTTGAAAAACCACCTCAGTCTACAATCCGCTCTGCAATGGAAAAAACCATTTACTTTTAAGCTGAGCTAAGCGTGCACAGATTTTCTTTTGCACCAAGCACAGCTAGCAGACTTCACCTTGCAGTGGCTGAGGCACCTCCATCCATTACGTGCAGCTGAATGTAATTCAGGTAGATATCAAGTAATTCCCGTAATAATAAGATATGCTTTAAACTAATTGTAATAAGTGAATAACTTTACATTTCTTACTGCTCTCAACAGTGAAGAAACACCAATCACACAAAAAAGGAAGTCCTTCCAGCAGCTCTGCTTAACAGTGTCCCATCTCCAGCACAAAGCAGCTGTGAGAACCATGACCCATACAGCCTCCTAACAGGGCAGCGAAAGGGACAAGTCTAAAGACAAGAGCCAGACCACCTCATAAGATCACTTCTGGCAGCAGATGCTCATAAGGAGTTTACAGAAGGCCCAGTAGCCATCTCGGTAAGTGTAACATAGTTTACAGGCTGCCAGCCAAAAGAATCACTCGTTTCGTGCAGTTGTGTAGGAACTTCATCACCAACTGACCACATAAATACTGGAATCATATTTAAGTTATGTACAAAGAATTGTTCTAAGTGAAAGGACGGACATCTGAAAATGCTCTTAAAGAGTATATGCTTGGACTTTTAAACTGACTGCAGTTTTTAAAGCAGAAAATACACAAAGCCACCTGCAGAGACCCTAGTTCTCTCTACTGATTTGAGTCCTGACTTCCCTGTTACAGTGAATGACACTAACGCTTCACGCTGTACCAAGGATGTTGCAGACGTTAACTGTATCAAGAGCTCCAAAGGAGCTACTTGAACTTAGGTCATCAGTTATAACAAAGGCTCTCAGCTCTCCTTGAGAAATCTGGTGGCAGCTTCAACCAACGCACACATTTTGTTAATAAGTTTTCACATAACCCTGGTTTCACTTGATGTCCTGTGTCTCACAAGAGACAGAAGGGGTGTAGGTATCTACCCTGTGCTTCACGAGACATAATCACTAACTCCAAGCACAGGTAACTGTGCTTGAAGCTGGTATACATCAGACCTTTGGCACTTCCAGACTGCCCATTTATGTGCTGATCCAGAGTACTCAAGGCTTTCTGTACAGACTCATTTGCAATGAAAATATTGAAAAGTCAGCATATGACCAAAACCAAGTTCTAGGACATTTGTGTTTGTGAGTCTATTACTAAGCTACACACGCCTCCCATAATGATAGGCGTTAAGATTATTTTTCTCCCTCCCTTTCAATTTTAAAACAAAAGGATAAGACTGACGGCATTAGATGTTTCAAAGTTGCAGAAGGAAAAGTTGTATTACACTAAAAAATTTCAGAGTAAGAACTAAAACCTGCCACTTTCTGCTACTATGTGGATGCAAAAATAAGACTGGTATTTTTCAGGAGCACATAATCCTTTTGGTTTAAAAAAAACCACTTATGTTCACTAAATAGGAAAAGTGAGACAACAAATAACTATGACTGTCATACTGTCTTTGGCAGTCTGACTTTCTGGGAATAACAAACTGTGACAGGAGGTCAGTAACAGCATTCTCACATTTTGCTAAGTAAGTTTTGTCTTTCACAAAACAGATGCCACAGACAGAACAGCATTTGTAACTATTCTTTCTGAGACACCAGAAGATTATACTAGCTCGTTCTCTTTACTGGAATCCTGTCTCACCATCTATGCTTTTGTTGTTTTCTCTACAGTATTCCTACTTCTGTGAAAGAGTTAATATTTACAGCTAAGTAGTCCCCTAACCGTCACTCTTCTAGTAGCAAAACATTGCAATTAAATAACCTTTACCCAAAATGCAGATTTTCTGCTTCCTTCAAGATGCAGATCATTGGACTGGAAAGCTGCCCCCCAAGACACATGGATAAAATGGAGACACAACGAGTCTAAATGGGTTAGTTCTCAGATTATCTTTTAGGCAAGAAGCTTTGATTCACTTTGTCTTCCCCTATTTGCTCTGTTCTGGTTAACAACGAGATCAGAATGTAAAAACATCACCAAAGGGTAACACCAAAGCCACATGTGACAAGGAGAACCTCCTTATGTCACCATAAGCAATACTGGCATTTGTGCAAGGGAAAGCAGAGCTCCCCTTTGGTTTGCCAACCATCATTGCCCCTGGGACTCTCAGACTTGCTCACCAACAGCCAGTTACCGATAGCTGAGCAGTTCCACAAAACCTTCTCATGAAAGGGCGAAGTCAAGGTACAAGTGAATGATGGGAGCATGTCTGCAAGTCTTGGCTTTTCTGATCACCCCCCTGGAAGGCTTCAACCCAGATCTGTAATTACCTGACTCAAACTAGAGTCGGGGGGGGGGGGGGAAGAGATAGCTGACTGTTTCAAAAGACACACTTGAGACAACTTACTGTATAGAAGACACCGAGAAAACTAGCACAGACAGTTTACTCGTGCCATATGTTTACAGGGGGTAAATTGCAGGTGGCTCTTTACCAGAAGGCAACATTTGCCTTGAACATTTGCCATGAAATTACCATTGTTTCAAGTCAAGTTACTATGTCATTACTGCTGAATAACTGAGAGTCAAGTATACAATTAATCCATGTCACCAATGCAGATAATCTGCAAAACATTACAGCCATTTAATCTAGTATTTTTAAAAGGAGGAAGGGGGAAGAGACAAAAGAAATTATTAGACTTCCAGTAACCAGAACACAAAGCCTATTAGTCAGAGGCAAATAGAGGAAAGGAAGCCTGCGAGATAAGACGCAGACCCCTAGGGAGAAGCAGCCAGAGAGAAGGAGCCCATTCGGGGAATTCTGACGAAGGCTGTTAAGGGGGTTCCCTCTTATCTTCTTGTGACTACCAAGCCCCTCAAGCGTTTACAGATTGTTCTTTCAGTCTCCAAGAATTCTGTCTGCCAATCTTCAGCTCCTTCTTTATTTTTAAGAATGAGGATGAAAGAAAGGACTGTTTTTCTAACATCCCATGCCTTTATTTTTACAGTCTCTTCTTACTCGGAGAAGTTTTCCTGTTACATTCACTACTACAGACCCATGTGCCTAATGGAAAAATAACACTGTTTCTGCACTTTGCAAGTTCTTACAAACTGCCAAAACCCCACCACGATGGATTTAATAGTGCTCCAAGGCTCTAAATTAAATTTATCAACACTTCTGCAGCACCAATAAAGAAAACCGAGTCCTACAGGGTGGGCCAGTTCTGAGCAGTACGGGGGGACTCGCACTCCTGCCAATTTGCAGTTGTGCATCTCTTTATATCCAAACCACCTTTACATCCTTTTCTGCAATAAGGAAATGCAAGTTTAGAAGAGTTATGTTTATCCCCCATTCTTCCACCCCCTTTCCATCTACTTTATATTCGCCTGCCCCAATACACATACACAGAACATACAGGATTTTTTCCTGTTCCTTAAGCTGAACCAAAGAAAGCAGCAGAACCAAGCCTCTCCCTCATCCAAGCACAAATTTGTCAGAACAAGTCCCTTTGTCTTAGAAGTCTGTCAAACTGTCTGGCAGCCCCTCTTTCTCAAGATATACTTCCTTAACTAATTTCAGTGATGGTCTTCCAAAACAGCTGTTCTTAGTTTTCTCTCAAAGCCACCCCTTCAGTTCATCTGATCACCTTTTTTTCAATACAGTTCATGCTAAATGGAAGCAAGATGTAATTATGAATGAATTTCCAAGATCAACAAATTATAAGAATTACTGACACAAATCAGTTAGAATTTGCTATGAACTCCAAAATAAAGCAAGAAACTGTGCAGAGAAGGCACCTAACCCAGCCTTAAAGATCCAGGAGCCGATTACAGATCATGTTGCAGGCTATCAGTCTTAAGATGAAAGCAATTTCAAAAGCATCACACTGAGCGGCCAAGTAGTATCAAAGCTGTAAGTTCCCCCATTAATAGCTTTGTGAAATATTTTAAGGATTATAATCATTCATGCCTGCATATAACTTGCTATTAGGAAATAATCAGAATTTTAGAAATCATTACAAGAGCCGATGCTTGCAGTAAGTTTGTAAAGCCAGTTGCACTTTGCAAATCTGAACTAATTCAACACAGATCACAAGCTCTCCTTTTTCTGCTGATGTGCAGAAAATCTTTGCTTTAGACTGCGTGCTGCCTTTCATGTAAAGGGCTATGAAGGTTTTTCACAGACCACTAACACACACTTGTATGGGGAAGATTTTAAAGACAAACTACAGAACTGACAAGAACGTGCAGTCAGATCTCTCTTCTTCCACGTACAATCTTAACCAAGGGACTATGTTTCCTTTTCTGAGGATTACCTTTTACCAGGGAAACATGCAGTAGTGTTCAGATGCGCTGGAGAAACACCAGTACTCAGATATTGTCTCTTCCCATTGCTAGCCCAAATAAAACACTAATACCGTAGTTACACATTAACTGTTTAACAAAGAGGCTCTTAGATAATAAGAACATGTTTAGAAGAGATGTCTTTTGATCAACTGTTTTCCCAAAAAAAGACAGACCATGCAGCACAACTGCAACTGCCAGTGAAGCCTGTCTGTAATTTTCAGAAACATAAGGCAGAAACGTTCTGTGCTTTTTGTTTGTACAGCTATACCCCTTTTTTTAGAGCACTTAACCTATTACCCCTTTAAATTATGCGGCAGACATCACCATTTAAAAAAAAGTTACCAGCTGTGGATCAATGCTGTATTCCAATACTTGGCATCAGATTGTTCAGTTATCAACGTAACATTTTGAAGGACAGCATACCAGCAGTGTTAACTGTTTAAAAGATAATCAATGATTCTTTCCAGCAACCACAGCACTAATAGGAAGGGCATACTCTTTCAACCAATATTTGCCTGAAACACCGATTATGCAAGTTACCATTCAAGTCGTTATGAGTGGCTCATCAGTACCACCACAGCCCCAAAGAGTAAGAGTGATTAACGCAGATTGCAGCTTTCCCAGGAAGGGTAAACATGCTCAGGAGAGGGAGTGAAAGCTAAAGTAAGAAGAAAAGTGGCTGTGAGAAGGTGGTACGTTCAGATTACGAGAACTATCTCGGAAATCAATTGCTCCACATTTTATCTCTCTTTTTCCTGAAAACACTACGAATATACACCTTCCAGCATTACACGTGTAAAGGCTGGGCACGAAGAGCGTTTGAACAAAGCAGCCGATCTCCTCAGCCCCGGAGGGGACGCGGTGCTGCACGCGGAGCGGTGGTTTGCCAAGAAACGTGGTGGGATCCTGCAGACGGCACACGCCAAAATAAAAAAACACGGAAAAGAGCCCGAAGTCAGCCGGCACCATTACCGGGGCACAGGAGCTGGCGACGGGCGGGCTGGGCTCGGCGGCACCCAGCGCTGCGCGCCTGCTGAGCCGCTGCACCGGCCTGCGCGGAGCCAGACCCAGGAAACACCAACCGGAGAAGCGCCCCGGACTGGACCGCCCCGCGCCGCGGCACCGGGGGAGGCTCCCGGCCGGGCACGCCGGTACCGGCGGGCCGTCCCGGCGGCTGCCAGCCCCGGGGACGGGGCGGGCTGCGGCTCCGCGGGGGGAGGCAGCCGTGAGGGGGCAGCGGCGGCGGCGCGGGGCCCCCAGCGCCCAACCGGCCCTGGCGGGGCTGAGGGGCAGAGCGGCGGCCCCCGCCGAGGCTGCCGGCCGAGCCCCCCAGCCCGCGCCACCGGCCGGGCCGAGCCGAGCCGAGCCCCGCGCTGCTCCCGCCGCCGCTGCCGTCCCCCCCGCCCGCAGCCCGGCGCGGACGGGAAGAGACATGGTCCAATTCACTCACCTCCGCGGCTCCCTGCAAGACTGCCTCCCCCTCCCTGCATCACTTCCGGGGGTGAGCAGTCAGCTGGCGGCGGCGCCGCGCCGTGACGCAAGGCGGCGTGCCCGACGCCACACGCACGGTGAGGGCAGGGAGGGCAACGGGTCGCCGCCTCCCTCGCCCACCGAAGCGGGGGGACGAGGCCTAGCGGTGCGGAACCGCCGCACACAGGCGGGGAGCGGGGCCCCGGCGCGCTTCTTCCCGAAGGTAAAGAGAGGGGGTGGAGAGCGGGCAAGCCGACGCGCGGGGAAGACGGAGGGGAGGGGAGAGGCTAGAGGTTTGGGGGGTTGGCCCACCCCCTCCGTTTGACACGTTGGTTCCGCCCGGATGCGGGGGCAGTGCCGCCCCGGCCGCCAGGGGGCAGAAGGGCGCCCGCGCCTGCCGCGCCCCCCGGCGGCCGGGCGGCTCCGGGCAATGGCGCGGGGGGGGGCGGCCAGCGCCATCTTAGCACTGGCACCCCCCCTGTGTGGTGCACAGGATGCGGAGGACTGCCAGGCCCCCCAGACACCCTGCTGTCACCCACAGTGTCACTGTCTGCCCTGTGCTGCATGGCCGTTGCCTTGTGCCAGGGTAGGCCTGACCCCCAGAGCGAGGAACATGGTGGCCTTGCTGCCCAGCCAATCCCTGTGCCTGCAGGAATGGCTGTGGGATGGCCCAGCTCCCAGGTGGTGTGGAGAGGGTCCTGTGCATAATGAGTCCTGAACCTCTCCCCTGGGCCTGCAGTTGCTGCTGACCTGGAGCTCGTGTCAGGGGGGGTGTCCCACCCCGTCACCAGCAGGCGTGAGGGCCCCATCCCCACAGAAGCCAGGAGAAGACTCTGGGACAGATAGACTGGCCCTTACCCTGACCCTGTGTTCCTCTGCCCTTGTGCTGTCTGTGAGGCAGGAGGCCCCAAAGGCTGATCCATACACCATTCAGGAGAGTCTAGCGCAAATACTGTGTGAAGCTTTGTTCCAAAACTCCCGAACTTGAATGGGATTCACACACTCGATTTCAAAAAAAACAAACCTTTTTTCGATATGTGCCCTGCTATAGTTCTTAATTAGTGACTAAAAATCATACCTATCAATGTCCTGGGACCGAAGTGTTTGGAAACTGAAGCAGAGGGTTCATGAAACGAGTTGTTTTAAATGACCCACAGAACAAAGTAAGAACGGGGGTAGGGAGGATTGTTTCTCTGCTAGCATTAATATTTATACCTGTTCTCGAGTTTGGGAGCAGTTCCAATGCTGGGAAATATTTCTATTCATGCATGTAGTTGCATTTGGCTTGAAGCCAAGGTATGAATAAGGTACATAAATCCATACTGGGTTTTGTGTCCATGTTGTTATATTTCTGTATGCTTCTATATTATATAAGTAAGGCCATCCAAGGATAGCTGAGACTTCATTTTCTCCGCTAAATTTGTTGCACTGCATTAAAACCTCTTTCTCTGCTTGTAACTAATAGAGAACTAAACACAAAGGAGGAGAAAATGGTTCTAAATGTATGAAAGCATGAGCAACAGGGTTGCACAAGACAAGTTCATATTGCTTTAGAGTTTACCTGGACACTGTGTGCTTTTCAGGAGAAAGCTAAGTAATATGTAAAGTGATTTTTTTGGTTTCCCCTCCCCCTCTCCACAGTCTAAGTCAGCATTTCTGTTCTTCCTGAGGCCACTACAGCATGGGAGGCACTCCCAAAGCAAGAGTCTGTCTGTCCTACTAAAACCAGATAATGCCTCGACCCCCTCAGACTAAGAAAATGAAAACTCTGTGATCAACAGGGACTAGTTAAGGGTTTACACTTTCATGTATTCAAATGAAGACAATGTTATAAAATCCTAATTTTCTGCAATTTCCCTTATTTGAAATGACATAGGAAAACCAGTGATAAAATCCAAGTCCTTGCTTGTACTACTTAGTTATATTCTCTTTGCATGCAGTTTCCTTTTTCTGATCAAAAGACCACTCTATATGTAAGAGAAAGCTTAAAAGAGATCCAATTCAGTCAAAAATCCAAGGCGCGAATAGAATGGCAGAGTTCTCATCCCAGCTGATGAACAGTGTAAGTACAAAGACGTAGAGAGGCTGGTTCAGAGGTGCCGATCGGTGTTTCAGATCAGGGTTTCAGATCACTTCAATTTGCCAGCAGAAAGATACTGACACGGCAAAATCTAAACCCATGTGAAAAGTCACCTTGCTTTCAGATACCGTTACTGAATAACTTGATTCAGTAACTTGGTTCTTTTTCACCAAATCTGAATAGATTTATGATTGCAGCTTGTAGATGGAAACACTGGAGTCAAATTAATCCTTGTTGGAAATGTCTTGAAATTTACAGGCTTGCATCACTGGTAGAAATGAGGACGGAACACCATCATGGAAGAATATGATCTTTCATTTTTTTTTTATTTTTTTTTCACCATGTGGAGACGGAACATTTTAGCTGTGATTGAAGTTTTGCTATGATTTGGTTTTGGCTGAATCTTAAAAAAAAATGTATGAATGATCAATCAAGAATGAAAATCAAATGAAGTTTTCACTTTGCTGGGTACATACTGCAGCCACATGTGGTCAATGTTTGCAGGGTACTAGCTGTCACAGGCCACGAAGTTGTTGATTTGAGTAAAATAAGATAAAATTACTTTTGTGGAAACTGGATTTTGAAATTTAATATCACTGGAAGGCATGTGACCTGCCCAGCTATCACAGGAACCTGTGACCCCTTCTCGTTTCCCTCTGCCCCCTTCTTGTCTCCCTGTGCCACAGGAACTCATTGTTTCAGTTGTTGTCCCTCAGGGAAGTGATAGACCAAATTCATTGCTGCCTTAAGAACCGCAGACTCATTTTGGCAGACTTGCACGAAAGATGAATATGGATTACTGACCTCTAGTTGCTGCGGATCGCTGTGAAAGGAATGATTGATTATCTGTTGCATTAGCAGCAGGAGAGAGACTGCAGGTCACTCTTTAGCTAAATGGTATAATTTAGCTCTTAAAAAAGCCAGATATTCGCAGTTTCTTGCATCTCTTTAAATAAACGTTAGCCAAAGAGTACATTAAAAAATATGAGATATAGATTGTCATACAAGCTGTAGCTGATGATGTTTCTTAGTATAATGTTGATACACTATGTTTTTGAATTATGTCACTTATTTCTATAACAGAAATGCGATCATAGCTTGATTCAGAAGGCAATCGGCCCAGCAGTTTGTCATTGTGTCTTTAGGACTCCTTGCCAGTGGCAAACCAGCTGTCAAATAGAAGTTGTGTTCCTCCTAAATAAAACATTTTACATCTGAGAAATTCAAAGCTGCTTTTTCAAATTATTTCACGCAGAGTTCTGTTCCCCACCATCTCCTCCCCTGAGCAAATATGGTTTCAGCATCAGCACTAAGTGTGTGTTACTAATGCGTGCCCTAGTTAGCTGGGATGTAAAAGAAGAGATCTATTGTTTTAAAATATCCTTTTTTTTCCCCATGGGCTATTACTTTCACCTTTTGTTTCCTAAAATCCTCTATGTACTCGCTGCTGGCAGATTTTATGTTTAGAGTGAGTAGCTAATGCTTGACTTGAAAAGAAAGGATGGAATAAAATAGACTTACAACTTCAGCAAAGGAGCTGTGCAGATAGGAGGAGAGTGCTGGACACGCATTCTTAGACAAGCATCCCTCGCTGGGAAGCAGCTGTAATTTAGCTGCTCATATATAAGTAGTCTGTCTCTGTGCAGCTGGCCTTCTGTCATAACTTTGCTTTGACAGTGCGCTATTGGGGTCACTTTACAGTGCAGTTGACGGATTCCTTTCCTTATTTTTATATAAACTTTAAATTCTAAACAAACCTGCAAATAGCAAAAGAAGACTGGTGTTTCACTGATTATTCAGATTATTGAACTTTTGGGTCAACCATCTAAAAATCCAAAGGAATGTGTATTTGTTTCCTGAAAGAAAAACTTGTTATTACATTTTATAGTCTAAAGGATTATTTCTTTTAATTAACAATGAAAAAAGTTTGCGTCTTCATCATGCAGTAACTCATTAACTGCTCAAGCCTCCTTTGCAAGTTTGGATACAATGCGTATTTTGTGTGCTTGATCTGCATGTTGATAACAGGGGTTTGCATGTAGATCAAAAGAACGATACAGCCCTGCATTGTCAGAACTCTGCCACAGCATCCAGCAAATGCTTATTTGGAAGGCAACGCTTGGCTTCCCTCCAAAGGCTTAATTCTAACAATCAGCTAAAAACCAGCCTGCAACCTTCCACTTTTCCCATTGATAGGTTTGTGCGTACAGACCTACCTTTGACCTCTCCCGGTTTGTTTTGTTGCAGTAAACACCTGAAATTTGCTCAGCTAATACAATAGCCGTGTACTTTTTGACAAAAACGCCTGTGGTTAACCTCTGTGGGCTGCATTCTGCAATGAAATGAAGGGTGGTAGAAGTTAAACAATGGGTGTGACTACCACAAGATGAGTGTTAGTGGGAAAGTGGTGTAACATCCACTTAGCATTCCAGAGATGTGAAATATAATTATGATTTAAATGCCAAAGATGTAAGTTGCTAGATGAGTAACTACAAGGACATGAAAGCCTCCCTTATCTTCCTTTCTGTCCCACTCAGAATAATTTTGCACACCCACAAAACTAATACAAGTAGTGTCACTTGACGAAATTACACCTGATACATGACTTGTACTGTCACTTACATTTCTGTCGGTGTGGGCTCTGTTTATACCAAAGAAAAAAATTGTGATCTCACTTACAACATTTTAAGTTAGACGTAATTTTGCTCTTGGTGGAATTATTCCCTATTTACACTCCCACTCAGATCAGAATCTGACCCAGGCTTTGAATTTTGTGCTATTTGCTCTCATCCTTTCCTGTGATAGACGGGGGTCCTCTGTCTATGAAGGGCTCCTCACACCTTCATTTATGTATCTTTGCAGAAATGGTTTATGAGCAGGTCTGTAATGTTAGAAATTGTTGACTAAATGAGCCATGGGAGCAGCTGGTTGCCGAGTATACATGAAAAGCTGCTTAATGTCTTTTACATCATCTAGCATATGTGGGAAGGAGAGCAATAATGCAAAAGTGCAGCCCATGCCTAGATGAGGGGCTACACAGTTCTAGATCAATTCTAACACCAAGAAATTAAAGAAAGAAAAAAGAAGTTCTAGGTGGGGCAGCAGAAGCAACTAGTGGGGAAAAAAAGAATTGTTGGTTCTAAATTTTAAACAAAATCTTTATAAACAGATTCTTGGTATGTTTAAAATCCAAAAGCAACAGGTGTGATTACAGCTCTGAGCAAAGGCCATGCACTGTCCCAAGTTGTGGCCTTGGAAATTGTCCGATGCGTAGATCAGAATTTAAACCTGTATTTTAAACATTTTTTCCCCTGACATTATTCCTCTTATTTTCTTTACGGATTACATGAAAACCTAAGCTGAAAGTTTCTAGTGCAGCACTACCTTTTATTAGCTGTCAGCAGGCAACAAAGAGTATTGCCAGCTCCACCAGAGGTGACACCTTCAAATAAAAGCAGAAGGGTGAGGCCATGAGGGGCTCTAGGTGAGGACATTGTTTGGGACTCAGCTTGTGCTAGGTCAGCCCTTGTAATTGAACTGTTTATTTTCTGTACAAAATATGCACTTGACAGAGGGAAGCAATGATTTTTCAGATACATGTACATGCGTAGCTTTGTGTATGACTAATTTTATTGCCTGAAATGGAGCTGCAGAGTGGATAAAGTGAAGCATTTATTCCAAAGTGTTTGAGGAGCTGGGACTACCTAGCTATTTTATTGCGGATATTTGTTTCCTAGAAATACCATAAACATTTACAATAAATACTTTCTGCTGGGTAGGAAGAATCATTTTTATAGCTGGGGGGAAAATATATGATTGCTTAAACATTTTAAAATACAAATAGCAAAATAAAAATGTTCTCTCTTAAGAACCAGAGAAAAACAGTTCTACGTCTGTACTCCTTAAGATCCCCAACAGAGTTTCATGAAACAACAAGAAGTCTTTAGATCATAGCAACAGTTAAGACAAAAAAGGCTAGGATTTAGTAGTTCGGGATTTTTTAGCAAAAAGAACTATGGGCCAAATCCTGTCTTCAGGTTAGCATCTGTAATTCCGACTTTGGTGAGGAAAAGGTGGTGTGACTGTCTGAAGCCACAGGAGGGCCGAACTGAAATATTAGCGGAGGTCAGCTTCTGTGGTGGAGGCAGCCACTTGAGAACTGTACGGCCTGAGAAGCCTTTGGTTCAAAACCCTCTTCTACCACCCACAATAATAGGAATTGCCACAGACTGCAAGGAGATGAGTGATAGCCACATGGCCAAACTTTCCGCAGTAGTTTCGGTGCGCGCATTAGGAAGCAGCTTTTCCTCTATCAGGGAGGGAGAGAGTGCTCCCTCCAGAGGGCAGTTCCGGCTGCCTGAATTATTACCCTGCTCCAAATTGTCCTCCTCCTCCGGAGCTATTCCCAGCGCACAGGTCTGATTTCAGGGCAGATTCAGCCACAGTAACTAGAGTTCCAGGTTGGCAAACGGATCCTGAGACAGTCAGATAATGCCCTGTCCCTGACACTTGTTCCTCATTGCATCCATATGCTTACTTTGCAGTGCTGCTGCATCTTCCTTTTGGGCAGTAAGGTACCTTCAACAGTTGTGGTGTCCCTAAAGCAGAAGTCATTGTTTCTGTGAATCTAATCCATGTCAGAAGTGCTGTTATTCCAGCACGGGATTTGTCTCAGGGGGAGTTGTGGTCTGCGAGGAAACAGTGGCACCACTTACATGACAAAATACTCATTCACGTAGAATAAGAATAGGATTTCATTCTCGATTTCTGACAAAGATTCTTATTGCACCTGGAGGCTGATTCAGTGGGCTCAGCAGGTACACAGTGCTCTGAAAATCAAGACATTCAGGACTTTCCTAAATCCAAAGTTAGTCTGCCTCTCCTGCAGTGGTGCTTAGATAAAATAGCTTTCATCACCTCTTCATCACATCAAACTCCAGCTGAATCATTACTACATACTGTCGTGGTACCACAAATAAGCTGCTCAGCCTCTAAAACCTGTACTGGTTTTCAGCAATATCGTGGTCGTTTTACCATGTATTTTATTCACAGATTTCAAGATGCTTTGCAAAGATAGCCTCAGCATTGGTATGACAATTTCACAGGAAGGGTGACTTGCCCAATGTCTGTTGCAAAATAGCAGTGAAACACAACCCGGGCATTCTTGTACCAGGCTTGTGATTCAGCGAAGCACTAAAGCAAGTGCTTAACTTTGAGCAAGTTTGAATGGAGACAGATTTAAGTATCAGTTTAAATACTTTGCTGGACTGGGTCTTCAGCTTTCAACAGCTGATTATTGTTTACAGCTATTTCAGTTCTATTCATATAGCTCAGCATATCTTTAGATGGTGGAAATACTTTTAAACTAATTCAGTTGTGTGAGAAACTGTACTGCTTGCTGGCCTTTTAGCAACTCAAATGTTGATGCATATGTTTGGGGTTTTGTGTTGGTTTTTTAGATGACACCAGTTACTCGACAAGAAGTTCTTGGCCTTTACCGCAAGATATTCCGAATAGCCAAAAAATGGCAGTCAGCATCAGGACAGATAGAAGAAACTATTAAAGAGAAAGAGTACATTAAAAATGAAGCCAAAACATTATTCAAAAAAAACAAAAATGTAAGTGGGTGTCCTTACAGTTTTGAATTTCTGAATAATTCTCCTCTTGCTCTCTGCACTGTCTCAGTGATTGGATGTTAAGATATGAGTATAAGAGTTGATTTCCCAAAATTTCATTCACCTTAAATGCTGGTATATTCAGGTTATAGTTTAAATTTCATCCCTGAAATAGTAATAAGAAAACTCAAACCATTTCCATTCTTCATTAACTACTGTAGAAGTCTAAAAGGTCTAGAGCTTTCACTAAAAAAATGCTAAGAAAAAATTAAATTCCAAATATACTGCCTATGTAATTGAAGCAGCTTTTTATCTTTTAGAAAACTAGCTAAGTGTATCATTACCCATGCAATGGCAAAGAGCTCAGTAGCTTCTTATACTTCTTTTTTTCTGTTCAAAGCAACAATTATTGGCACTTATTTTAAAAGAAGCACTTTAATTTTTCTTAAGGAAGACATTTCAAACCCCTTTTGAAAGGAGCGATACAGACTCCATGGTAATCAAAGGTCCTTCTTGTAATTCAAGATCACAATACTTATTTATATCCCATTTTGGTCTGGGACTAAATTGAGGTAGTGCAAAATCAGAAAATGAATTTAAGTCACAATTTACACCACATTTCTGACTTCAAAGGGAGTTTCTGGATAGGATGATAACAGAATGTAGACCAAGGAGTCTCTTCCCTTTCTACTCTAGCTACCTTGCAGAGTGACAAATGGGTGAGTGTGGTTTTTTCACAGATGTATTAGTAGTTTACATGTGTATTGTCTTTTTACAGAGAAAATACCATGTTTGGGTAAAAACCTCCTTCTATAGCCTCAGTCATGACAGCCTCTGGGCCTTAATATTGAGCGCCATCAAGCCCAGAACAGTTGAGTCAAGGCAAATACTAATGTTACCTTTTATGGATGTGAAAAATACAATCATTGTATCCTTGGGATTGCCAAAAAAAGCTAAAGAAAATAATGTGGCTGTGCATCATTTATGCTTGAGCTTCCCATTGCCAGTTGCTGTACTTGTACAAAACACTTGTTTGTATGATCTTAGGTAATGGATCCAAAGTTGATTAAGCAATGTATAGAAGAATGTGAGGCAAGAATAGAAATTGGACTTCACTATAACATCCCCTACCCGAGACCTGTGAGTATAAATCTAGTCACAAAGTCTTCAGCTATACCCACTTGCTCTCACTAGACAATAAAACCGTAAGTTCACATCACTGTCACAACACTGCATTTTTAGATGAGCTGGTATTTAAATGTTATGCTAAATCAGAGCCAAATAAGCCAAATGTATATTGAAATGTTCTCCATCTTATTTCACTGTAAGTTGGCTAATTTCTTCTCAAAATAAGGAGTCAAAGCCTAAATGGAGTTGGATGAGCAAAACTCCCAAGGCCTGTGAATATTTAGGCAGTCTTGACCGACCAATGAATCACAGTATGTAGAAAAAGATGGTAATGGAATCAAATCTGTTAATCTTTCCACATAATAAAAGAGAATGAGAGAATAAAAATACTTAATTACATCTGCCATAGATACAATAATTGTCATAGCCTACATTACTGGTAACTGTTCTCCCAGTCCTAAATCACATCCTATAAAACACCTGCCTATGCTGCTGCTTCTTTTCCCCTGTTCCTAGAGAAAAACATGTCCCAAGATTACTGAAATGCTGGAAGTTGCAGCAGTGTATTCTATTGCACCATTCAATATAGTCTCCTCACTGCCCAGTCACTTCTGTCTGTAGTACTTTCTGCTGCCTCCCATAGAGACTTCCTCTCTACTCCTGGTGATTAATTTACATTTTTACATCTATAGTTTCCTTATCAAGGCAGCCATGGTCAAAATTAAACTGTATCTTCATCAGATGCTTGCCTAGAATATGGTCACTGTTAGCATCTGTTTCACATACAGCTTTTTCTTTTTCTTCAGTATACAGAATAACAATGCACTCTGGCAAGCAATGCTCCTAGAAATGGGCTTAAAATGTATGCTCTGCAGTGGCTTCAAAATCCCAAAGGATCAGTCCTAGATCAGCTCTCTCACACAAACTGTATGATCGTTATTTTTCAGATTCTAGAAATCTCTATTGCTACTTTACTCAGTGCTTTTACTACTATTTGCACCTAAACAGCTTTCTTACAGGATGACAGCCTCAGCAACAATAACATCTGACTGCTAACACCTACATTTTTCAATCACTTAGGGGGGGATATAGCTGCATGACTCCCACTAACAGTCTTATGAAACATAAAGACTTTGTCAATCAAAGGAAGAGCCTGTCACCCATTACTCCTTCTGCTTGTGGAGTCAATGACATTGATTGTGCATTTTAAAATGGTATATATAATCATGACAATAAGAAGGCAGTCTTTCAATACATACAGTTTGGGGTTACTTTGTGACTTGTTAGCTAGGTATGAATAAAGCACACATTGCTTTAAAACATGTACTTGAGAATTTTTAGGGTTTTCTAGGTCTTACTGTTCTGGAACATTGTCAGCAGTCCTATTTCAATGAGTATTTTATCATTAGTCTGATGTCAAGCTATAAAACAAGGTTACTAAAGCCTAAAATGTATAAGATTTTAATAAACGCAACATTTAGGACCTGAAAGTTACACCACTAATCACTTCTCAGAAAGCACTCCTCCTAGAAATCTAATAACCTGATTCTAGATGGTACAGTTGCCCTCTCCAAAGTGTGAAGAAATGATTTAAAACTCAATGAAGCCTAGTCTGTGTATATGCCTCCTTTTCCTTGTAGCTTCTCAATTTGCACCTAACTGGTGGGATTTTCTTTTACAGATCCATCTGCCTCCTATGGGTCTTGCCCATAAACAAGGCCGTATGTTGCGACACCAGGAAAAGCTAAGGAAGATTTCTAAGCCAATATATCTGAAATCCCATGATGAAGTTTCATAACCCATCATTTAAGCTGTGGACTGTAATCCAGGTGATTTGTGTGCACAACTGTGAATGAAGCTGTTTTGGTCACTTGCTCATGCATTTCCTGAGGCCAAAAAGCTAATTGGTACATTGCATATGATGGATAAGGTTGGTCTAGTATTTATTACATTTCAACCACTGACTCATCAATAAAAGTAACACTTTTCAAGGACTGAGGTGTGATACGAAGATTACTTTGACATCAGGATAAATTACAGCAGGTTTTCAAACCCTGTTAATCTATAGCAGGGTTCTCTGGAGGTTTGAGGATTATACATGCTCAACTGTGATTCAAGGCAGTGCCTTGTGTAAGGGTCAGCAAAAATCAAGAAAGTCCAGGAGAATCAAGCAGACACAGTGCCTCCAGAGCTTCTGAATGCAAGTCGGAATACAACGACTGCATCATGCAGCTGCACTGCTTCCTCTCCTGTCCCTGCAGTGGCTGTTGTCCCTGGAGAAACGTTCCAGTTTCATAATGTCCTTATGGTGAAGTACTGTTTCTAAATGGGCAGTAGCAAAGAGAAAGCAGAAATGCCACCACTCCTTTTTCCTTTTTGCAAACTGCAGAGGAGTGGCCTAGAGCCTCCAAGTCAGCTTTTTTTTTCCCCTTCCTTTAGAGAGGGTGTGGATGTGAAATGCAAAGTTTGGAATGCCATTACACAACTCAGAGCAAAACATTCCAGTGTTGGGTTCCTCAGGTTCCCATGTATGGACTGACTGAAAACTCTCCCTTCAGGGTATCACTGTGGGAGCAAGCTTAAGATGTTTTGGGTGTCTTCACTGTGCATTCTTACATGGTTAGCTTTTCAACATAATCAGCACGCTGGCTTTCTCAACAATTATTTTAGTGCTAGGTTTTAACTCTTACATTATGGACAGAACCCCAACTTTATTAAAATAAAGTATCTACAACTATCTCTTCAGGCTCTTAAGTGTGAGGGGTGTTTCTGTTTCGCAGGTGCCTCATGAATGGAAGTGAAAAGAAATTAATTTCCCCCTCACTGGCCACCAATTGTTTTGGCTCCTTTTGAGTCCTCTGGCTTTACCAGGCTGTTTACAAATTCTCTTCAGGAAAGTTAGTGGAGCCTTCTGTCCTTCAGGCTAGAAGTACCAATGAGACCAGGCTTTGGACAAGAGCCATGCTGTACTGGGAGACTACATAAGCACAGCACACAGCTGCTTTAAGGACAGAAGGTATAAGCAGCAACCTATTCCAGCCAGAAGTTAATGGTGGCAAAAAAGCAAATTTGAAAAATGCAGTGTATATTATTTCCTATTAAAGTGGGCAAAACCAATGAAATCTCATTTTCCGAGCTCTGCAACTCATCCTAAACTCTCCAAGCCCTAACAGACAATGGCAAAGAAATATTCTTGTCTACCTTAAAAATAAGTTAAAACTAGTCATGTGCAGAACAGAATGACAGTTCATCACCCAACTTGTAAGAGTGAAAAAAATACATGCAGATCAGAAAGTACAAGGAAACAATAAGAGCAAGTCAGCGTGACAGGTACTGGCTAGCCCAATTTCTCACTACCCTTTATGGCTGCAGTCCACAAAGGTGTCTGTTCCCATATAATTATTTCCTGGGAATGCCTCATGTGGGAAGTAACATGTAAAATGCCATTGTTCTGCCTGTCAGTGGGAGCTTTGCAAATTTATTGCTGCCAGGAAGACACAAAATAAAACTCGTTTAGCTTAGGTAAAGGGGGATGGAATAAAGATAGTAAAAAATAACATTATTATACACACTGCTTAATCCTTCATTGAAAGAAGTCCAAATACAGTCTTTTCCTACTCTCATTCTGATACACCAGTGTAGAGATGTGTCAACTGAGCCAACCCAAAATGTGCAGACACAAGGGTTTTGAATGGAAGCTTAGGCTCATTCTTTGTCATTAAACTATCATTTGAATCTTTTTAATTGTTAAAATTCATGTGACTAATGAAGGTATTGATGCTGTGACTCATCAGGTGAATAAACAGCTATGTAAATGAGCAGTCTAAATTTCCTGTCTGTATTAATAGTCAGAACTCTTTCCTGATCACATACCGTAAGATGTAGATTATTTCAAAAGAACATCCCTAAAATTCCAGAAGATTTACACCACATTGAAATAACAATATGGATTTGAATTTATTTTTGAAGGGAAATATAAATACGCAATTTTAAAAAGGCTCAAGTAGCCTCAAGTAACTCAAATGACTATCTACTTGCTTAACTGAAAAGCCAGTAAGTTGAACTGCAGTAACAGCATCACATTATTTGAGATGCTTTAAATGCCCATTAATTTTTCAAAATAAATGTTTGAGAAATTATTAACTAGTTGCCTGATCGTTATTACTTTCCAGCACCAGAAGGCAAAGGCCGAAATTTGTTAAAACCTCAGGCTGTTCAGCTAAAGGAAGGATTAGATCAGCTCTTTTGTCAAGTCTGGAGAGCAAAACCCTTCTTTCACAGCTTAAGTTAAACTCTGTATAGAAAAGAGAATCTGCCTTAGAGTCCTTTGCTTTTGGAGGTCAAACTCGCAAACTACCATTTTGAGGGAGTTCAGTGAAAAAAAAAAAATTCATCTGCAACTCAGTCCAGCAGATAGGCATATGTCTCAACTGGTACTCATTGTATTAAATTCCAAGGACGTATAACTTCTGTCAAGAAGTATCCCAACAATGGTGCAATATGTCATTCCTACACATTAATTTTACTTGCAAAAAGATGTTGTCCAAAAATGTTCTGAGTTCGAGAGTCTGTAATGCACTGGATTCAATCAGTGAACACTCTGTCCTGTACTTGCTTGACTTTTTCTTTCTCCCCTTCCAGTAAATACTGTCTCTTTCCAATTTATCTCACTAGTCAGGAGATGCTTTAGAATAATTTAGAATAAAAAGATGACATTAATTTTATATTCTTTAGAAATAAAAATCCTGAGTCAGTTGCATGAACTCTCCTGCAAGCTAACCGGCAGGCAATGCAGTAGTAATTTGTTGACACGATATCTGTCCTTGAATTAAGTAACACCTCCTCTCTGGAAATTCTGTCCGTAGTAAGGTTGTAATTTATGAATCGATGTGCTTATGAAACCAAATTTAACACTAATATTAGCAGGCACACCATCATTTAAGAAGATGGACTCGGCACCTGCTTACTGAATGTAACCCCTCAATGTTGTCTAGGGGTGAGGAAACACTCATTAAGTTGCAGCAGTGACCCAATCTATTCCAAAGGAAGTATCACAGAACTGAAACAGGTTAAGACGGATTAGGTTATCTGATCTATCTTTCTACTAATACAACTTTGTTCTTGTAATACTTTTTAGATCTGGAGAAAATAAGGCAACCTGGACCTCACTGTCTTGGGGCCCTACTATGTATCCATCAGAAATAATATCAGTAACATCCATCTTTTATCCACAAAGAGAAAGGTCACTTATTTGATCATACCTATAAATTCATTTTCAAGAATGCTAATTACAGGAGAAACCTGCACCTTTCACTAATTTTTCTAATCCTATTAGGCAAAACATTCTAGCTTATAGGAACTCCTAAGGAGAAGAATTTGGGGCCTTTGTATTATCTTTTGCTTTTTCATTGTATAATTTTCCCTTTAACAGCCCGACAGTGTTAAAATCAACAGAGATAGTACTTTCTGTTTCTGAAATGGAGTTTTGTACAGATGAGATAAGAGAAAGGTTTCCATCTCCTAAGAAAATGCACTAAACCTATCTGTTTTACAGCATCCCTAGCTGAAAATCTGTCTCTGCTATTTCTAAGGAAAAAAATCTCTTGCTCCATAATGTCTGGATACTGCATTTTTTTTTTCCATCTGCTTTGAGTTATTAGCAAGGCTGTGAATCTATGATTTGCAGTAGTTACAGGTGTTTTCTGTGGTTTGTTTAATGACAGTTTCTAATTAAGATATGGAAATACTAAACCTGTAAAGACAAGAAATCTAATACTACTATTAGAAGGTACTTAATTTGTCCCAAAATTTTTTCACATTTTTATAATGTCCAACCAACAGCTGAGTTGCCCTTTTCTTTTTTTAATGCATCTTAGCCAAGAAAGCTTGTGAATTCTAATGTTTAGCCAGCTTATCATTCTTCAGGAAGGTCTAAACAATACTCAGGAAATAAGGTTGGGAAGCTCATTTCAAAGAACCACAGAAAAACATCTCTAAGATATCCCTCAACAGTAAATATTACTTTTTCTCTAATAGTAAGGGCAGCTCAGGAAATCACGTACTTCAGTAATCATCAGCTAAAGCAACTCAGCCATGCCTGATCCCTGGCAAAGGGGGCACAGCAACCGGCAGATGCATGAACCCTCTTTTATAGACTTCTCTCTTGTCTATATATTTTGGTCACATCTACAAAAGCTTGAAATACATCTTTAATTACATTCTAAGAGATGCCTTCATCTCAAATCTAAACATTAACACAGAAGAAGCATTTAGAAAATCAACACAGTAACAAGGACATTGCAGGCAATGTAGTAGTAAAGCCACTATATATTCACAAGAACCACAACTGTGTCATTTAATAAACTATCCATTAGTGTTTGTTCACAAAAAGGCGTTAACAAGAAACCCACATGGCAAGCTATCCCACAGTATTTTCCAATAGTTTAAAAGTAATTTATCTCCATAAAATGTAATTAAGTAGCATATACTAGTGAATCTGGCTTTTAATTTTAAATGCCTTAATTTAAAGGAGACTGTTTACAAGACTAGCATTATCTGAAGAAGGATGGAGAAACTCAATCCTCAAATTTCAACTTTTCATTTTAGTGTTTTAAGAATTATGACTCTATTGTTGCCCCAGCTTCCCTTTCAGCAGTGCCTCAGCAGCGACAGGTGAGCTGTCACCAGTCACTTGCATGCATAAGCTCAAACCTAAATAGCAAGATCCTTTTGAGAGCAGCGACTGAACTGATCAGTCCATAGGGAAGTATCTTTATGGATCCAGGTCCATAAAGTCCACCTCCATAAAGTCCACCACAGGTGCAGCCTCTTTAGCCTGCATGCAAAGCACCTATAAGAGGAGGCTTGTGACTGGTTTGTTATCTCTGATGCCACAGTGACCTAATTAGTGATCTGAATTGTTGATGCGATAACAACAATTAGATGCACCCATTCAAAAATATGGTAATGACCACAATGGTTTTTTAAAATATGTAGTAAATTTCAGTTAATTTTAATTATATGAAAGGTACAAAGTATCTGTGTTACTCTTATGAAGCCTAATAAAAGACAATTTTTTTAAAGGACCAATTTTAATTAATCTTAATTTACTTATAGATCTTCTGAAACATGATTCTCTTCCCAAAAATTGTTGTCAATTTGGATGACTGTGCTGTAACATTCATAAACAAGTTTTATTTTTGCTCTAAGTGCCAAATATATAATTTAGTCTAAATTGTTAAGAGTACTTTCTTCCTATCAGTAAGTTGAAACACCTGCACATCTCTGTCACCTTTATTAAAACAAATATCCATTAAGTGTCCTGGCCTGACACCTTTGCCCTAGTCACCACGTAACAATAATGACGCACCAAATGCCGGCATACTGTACTGTTAATGAAGCATCGAATACGGTACCTATGGTACATGAAGATACTGTACTAATTACCTATGAATATCTTTGTGCAGAGCAGCACTGTACAACATACCTCTAACACTTCTTGCTTACCTGTATGTTACCATTCTTAAAAGTTACTATTTTATGAATATCTATATAAAACAAACCAGTGGTTAGTAAAACAATAATGAACACTGTTTTAACCTATAACAGCTAAGCACAACACAACAGATAAATTCCTATGACTACAACCGTATGTTTTAATGAGTTGTAGCAGCATCACTTAATGATTGTTGCAGGATACTGGGAATTGCTGAACTATAGCTGCATCTCTGACTTTGTGAGGTCTCAAGCAAGTCATTAAAATGCTGCAATTTGGGCAATGGAAAAAAAATACAAGACCCCAAATTAGTGGATGTTTATGCAGTGGGGGGTTTTTTAGCTGTTTGCCTTGATCTTTGTGCTTCTCTTGTACTGTGTACACACAAGTCTAATGATCCATCTTTAGTACCTACTTGGCATGCTGTGGGGATTAGTTAATGACTGCACAGCTCTTTGAAGATGTTCAGGCTATTTTATTTTTAATTAATGTTTGCAAGCTACTTTGAGCTTCTCTGATGAAAGGGCTTAAACAAGTACAAAATTTCAGGTGGTTATTAGTCCAACATGCAAGAGAGCAAGACAAGGAAGTAAAATGAGACTGTGGGAGAAAGGAAACAGCTCCATTTAACAGGCACTTGGGATATGTAAGTAAATAATACTGAAATAAAAAAAGTTAAAAAATTATGAGACAAGCATACTGCTCTGAGAAATAGCAGGCTCCCAATGCATGTGATGTCTAGAAGTTTTCCATGGAAATGCTGAGGCACATCTTCAAAGACTGTCAGTTACTATAGTTTCATAATACAGCTCTGGGAGTTCATTCTAGCTGAGGATTGGTTTTACATGTTGACAACAGACTATTCTCATCTCCTCCCTCCTTGCCCTGCATACTCCTGGGACACAGAATTGGTAGGCAAATCCACAGAGTCCTATTTGGAAGAGTTGAGGATTAGATTCCCATTAAAATCAGCAGCAAAACTCTTTGGGCCCAATTTCATTTAAAAAAAAAAAAAAAGCCCTATGATAGCAGCTAGGTGGTAATATTCGGATTTCACAAGATTTGTAATGATGTGGCTGGCACACAGTTTGATGGGAGTTCTGTTCATTCTGATCTATTGCAAGATAAAGCCCAGGCCTCTGAAATAAGTTTCTGTTTGTAGTGTTCTATTTTCACTCACTCTTGCTTAGTGGCTGATAACAGCTAAAAACCAAAGGAAATTGGGAGCTGCTTTGAAGTCAGCAGGAAATCCCGATATTAAAAAAAAAATAAAAATTGCGGCCATTAGGGAGTGAAGTATATCTTTTAATAACAAAATGCGAGTGTTTTGACTTGCATACTCTCAGTCATCTAACTGGCATAGTGCTGCCACACCTCGATTTATCCAGTGTTTCTGGGGCTTGTCTGAAGGGAGTTCAATTGAGAGAACATAGTTGGTTGAGTGGCCAGTAGTGGATAAGACACCTCTTCTTGCACTTGTCTTGTATACAGGGCATGAATAGATGTTCATATGAGGAAATCTGGAACTCTCTCCAGGTTTCAGCCAAATTATGGGCAAAGAATCATAAAGGATTTTTGGAAGTGATTCTCCAATTACCAAGGATTCTCTATCCCATCGTGCACCTTCCAAAAAAAGGCCTCTGACATAAGCCCCATCTTCTGGCATTTTCTCCATCGTGTGCTCCTGTTTCATCACCTAGAATGATTAAACCATTGCTTGTTTTTATTTTTATCTGGAGTATATTAAATCCTATAAGTGACAGCCCGAAATTACTCCTTTAAATAAAATTTCTTTTAATTTGAAAACTCTATTCCTTGCTGCCCCAGAATATGTTTCAAGCTGTTCAAGAAAAACAAAATTCCTCTGCATTTTCTTACCTCAAATTCAAATCCAATATGGTCAATTGGGATGGTGCATTTTCTGGCATAGTTTTGTAAAACACCGGTCAAAAAAGACTGAGTGAAGAAGAATCCTGAGAGCCAAAAGACTGTGGGCGGCCCATTGACGATCCAACTCTGAATATGGAGAGAAAAAACAAATGTAAGAAAAATACGTTCTGTGGCTTCACTGTGCCAATTCACCAGAAAAGGGGTGTCTTTTCAGATACACTCAAACAGCACAATGAGAACTAAACCTTGATAGGAACCTCTGGATACTACCATTAGTCCTATATTTTTCAGAGACAACAAATCACAGAGTCAGGTATTTATGATGACAACAAAAATAATCACTCATTCTGAAACAACCAGAACTCAGTGCTACTGAGAAAGAAATTTCAGAAAGTAGCATAAGCATATTTTGCTAAGTCTAGATACTAGCCAGCAAAAAAAAAAAAAGAAAAATTATTGAATTTGGACACTTTTATCAATATACCCTCTTTTACAGTCTTGTAAACACCAATCTCCTAACATGAAAAAAGGCCAAATTTTCTTACATAGTATCTTCACCAATCACTGTGAGGGCACTCACTACAGCCAACACATCAGATGCTAGTAGAGGAAATAATTCCAATACAATGATGCCAGACAAGAAGATCTTGGGCTAGTATCTCTGTTGGATGTTACAAAGGCAGTTGGAAAAACAAGGCAAGGGCAGAATGTCTCCACACCACTCTAAACCATTTGGAGTAAAAAGAAGCCCATATGTACTCTGATCCAGCAAACAGGAAATTCTGCTGCTTATACAAATATTTCAGATGCTTCTTTCTAGCTTTCTCCTCCTCTGACTTGTGTGGGGTTCCACTACATCTCAGTACCTCAGCTATTTAAGGTAAATCTGAAATTTTAAGTAATTTGAAGAGAGTGCTAAGAGTGCAAGGGAAATAATGGAAGGGTGAGTAAAGAATAAAATAGCTTGTTCAAAAAGTGTGTGGAAGTGGTGTCACTTTTTATTAAACTTGAAAGATATTTACAGTCACATATATAAAATTTAATAGTGCCTGTTATGCACTGTTCCTAAAGCATTCTCACACCTGGTTCAGTGTCCTTTGAGCAGGGCAGTCCTTAAGGCATCAATGCAAAGTAAAGTGTGTTTTCTAGAAATAGAAAAATGGAAACTACCAAATGCAGCACTAGATTAGCACCAAAGGATTATACTCCCAACTCACCCTGCTGAGCAATTACCTAGCTAATTCCAATGCTGTTAATGCAGTACATATTTGGTCATGAGTATGTGCAAGTACTTCACAATCTGGAGCTATAAGGGTACTGCTAAGTGAGGACAGGTACTGATACACATTTTACCCATTCAGCTTTCAACTACCGAGTCCTTAGACCTGTCAGTCTCAGTTCAGCATACCTGGAAGAAGGCCAAACGACAGAGGAGATCGGACACATAACTTCCCAGTGGCTTCAGTGATGGATAGGATTTGGCAGCCCACATTGATGGTACTTTTCCCATTAGCATGCTATTGAAAACATCTTCAATTTCAGATGACATCAACACTTGGCCTTTAATGGCTTTGCCTAAATTAATGAGGCTGCTCCGAACAACTTCAGTGAGCCTTAAGATTAAAAAAAAATAAATTGTCATCTCATTATTTACTTCTTACTATCCGGCTAAAGACCTGAGTCCAACTTGAATGAAGGGCCGATCAAAGCTGGTAAATGTCCTGTCAGAAATTCCTTATCTCACCTTTAGTTATCAAAACTCTTACTTAACTTCAGAAAAGCAAACAAAGAAAAAACACACACAGAGAAATGGAAGGTAGTGAAAATTCCCATTCTATACAAGGGAAATCAAGTGACAAGAGCTTTAAAGACTGTAACACTAATTAACATAGTGTGCTGTGAATATCGGGGCCTGGGTATGACTTAAAAAGAATAAAGTAGGCTGCCCTAACTCAACACAACAAACTCAAATCTGATTTAAGTTCATACTCCAAGAATATAGGTATTATTTCTATATTCAGGTAGTCAGCTGCAGCTTTCAAGTCTTTTTAAAAGGTTCATCCAAAGCAGAATCTATCATGTTAAGAACAATGTATTGTAAAAGGCTTGTAACTGTTTAAGGCTTTTGAGTGGCTAGCACTGATGAACACAAGCATATTTCAGTATTAGCAGTGTTACACAAAACAGAGCCATACCTGTTAAATCGAATTAGTTCTTGCCTGAGAACCGTATTCATGGACTCTTCATAAAGTACTGGGTATAACTTCATAATCTCTTTAACATCAAAGCCACGTGGTAATTTGGATAGGATGTCCTGTGCCAAATCTTCAACTGTTTCCTGAAATCACAGGTTTGCAGTGAATGAGGAATTTCCCTTTTTTTCACCTATTTTCATTCAATAAATTCCACAACACTATAGATTTTATGTTTTTTCTGTATAACCACATAGGTATTTTAGTCAATTTTCCTAAAGAAATAATGCTTACATGCTCCTACTCTCTTTGTGCATCATCCTGTCTGTCTCTGCATGTGCCTGCTTGCTCCTTTTCCCTTCTCAGTAATTTTAAATTTGTTAGTAATTTTGGTTTAATTTGTAAAAAGGTTTTAGGCAACTTCTAAGAAAACAGGCAGCAGAGCAGACAAGCATAATCCTACTACTCCCACAATGAAGGAAAAGACAAGGTATGCAGCATGGGGAAAATGATGGGAAGACCATATGAATACCCCAGCCACAAGAGAAGCTTTACTTACAGCATATTAGACATCAGAGAATACGATCACTAGACAACCCCACAGGAAATGAGGCTCTATCAATTCCACTTTTCAAGAATAAACTTCTGTATAAAATATAGGATGTCAAATCTGAGGGGCTTGAAAGGTCATTTATCTGTGACTCAAAGGGGCATGGATTTGGCCTGAGTAGCCTGAGCTGCCAGGACAGGATGAAGGAAAGAAATGCCCAGCATCTTCACAACCAGGTCCCATGGAGGGGTAGATAACAGTGAGGTCTGTGTCCAAGAGATTCCATTCTGCAAAACTGCCCCCTTTCTTTGTGCCACACAAGTCACAAACAGAGTTACATGTTTGGGACTGTAGAAACTGAAGCAGCCAACGGGAAGCAAAAAATCGATCTCAAAAACCAAGCATTCAATGAGTAATAACATAGACTGGAAGTGCCATTATAGCACAGACTTCACCAGGAAGACGACTTTTGCCTCTAAGGGACTTATATTGCTTGCCTGACAGTTGAATGACTTGATATCATTTCCTGGCATACTGGAATCTGTCCCCTAGTGAGAATGGCAGGGATGGTCATACAACCACTGCTGGATGAAATCAGGTCAGTGCATGAACCTCCATCATTGGAATTTGTAGACTGGAATTAAATGTCATACTTTAAAATTGCCTAGAGGTGGATGTGATCTGAGGTGCTTTACCAACTGTGATTGTTAACTGTGCTCTAACTGTAATTCATGACTGAAGTGAAGCACTTCACTGTTATTTTAAAACACAAAATATGAAAGAAACACTCCTATTCAAACTGCATGTTCTACTCAACCAGGTGGCATTGTGTGGTATTAACGTATTTGACTTCAAGGTCATTAGGGTATCTTTCATCTTTAAAGGTTCTTCTATGCCAAATCTGTCTGCTTCTCTACAGGGACATTCACATCTACTCCCAATGCCACAGTCACGTGAAGAGAGGTGTTGGATTACTCAGACCTAGGGCATGACAGGAAAGGGCACCTTTCCAGAGTGCAAGTTGATCTTTCTTCCCCAGTTACCTGAGGGGACTTGCCACCTCCCCCTACTTCTCTAGGCAAAGTCAGGAGCACTCCACTGAAAAGCTGGTTAGTCTCCTGGTTATCCTTGGTGATGTCTGCATTTTCATGAAGTCCAAACACTTCAGGGTGTGTTGTAATTGGTAAACTTCGTAGGTATTCAATGTAAGACTGTAAAAGAAACATTTAGATACCAGAAATCATGCAATGATATATTAATAAATGATCAGTAAACCCAACTTGGACAGAACCTTCCCATTTACAATCAAACACATAAGTTCCCAGTTAAATGCATCCAGGAATTGACTTACTCAGTCCACAGAGATAAATATAAAAGTTTTGAATGACTCAAAGACTCACTGAGGAGTTGTTCTTACCACCCTCATGTAAGTAGCAAGAGAAAGCAAGAGAAAGGAATGTACATAAGAAATATACAAGGAGTGCTGGTAGGAGTCACAGAAGAGCGTAGGATGCCATATGTATCACCCCTATAACTGCAGGCTACACAAATAGGTGGGATTTGAGCACATTTGTTATTTCTGCGCAGCTGGTGGAAGGGAAAAAGGGGATTAAAATTGAGTATATACCTGCCATTCCACCTCCTCACCCTGATGGCTGCTTTCAAGGCAAAAGTGGTTGCAAGAGGGTGCAGAAGTAAGCCGTAGATTCCTGAAGCCTGACTCCTACTGACTTTCCAGAACTGTACTGGAAACCTGCACAGGGTGGCTCTTTGCATCAACAAACATCAGAATATTGGATGATCACTACATCTCCATTGAGGTGTGTCAGATATTAAGTACCAGATTCATATTTCATACATAAGATATATTCTGGCATGGCTTTGTGATCTTATTTTCTATTTTCTATTTTTTATTTTCTATTTGCTGTATTCAGCATATCAAAGTACAGTGTAGATAAGGTTTTTCCCAATAACTCAGAGAGAATTTACAGCTGTTATCTTCTCACCTCATATGGACCATGTGGTGGTATGTAGTAGTCATCTCCAGGTGCAAGCATATACTTGTCCTGTTCTATATCCTTGCTATACACTATGGAAAGAAGGGACAGGAGAAGACGCCTGTCTTTATCATCTGTTACTCTACCTCCATAGTTACATTCCCCTGGGAAAGGACAAAGAAAACCAGGATGAAAAATTGAAAGTTAATGAACAAATAAAAATTGTTTTGCAATAATGTATAGCTCCAGTAAGTTGAAGTTCCAAAGCTCCGGATCTTCAAAAGTTTTTAGGCCCTATACTTCAATTGATTCAATGGAAGTTAGGCACTTTAACAGCTTCGGAACTATAGGCCAAATGCGTATGTCTTGATGATGAAAGGTTTAAGGAACACTATGAGTTGGTCTGAGAAACTGCTACTCATGCCAGAGTAAATAATCTCATGTTTTAAATGACAGCTCTTTTGCTTGAAATTCTTGTTAGTAAGAATTTTTAGAACTGTCAAAATCTGAACAGTGCTATATAGCTGATCCCTGTCTTGTTCCTTTCATGCAAACTCAACCTGATTATGTATGTATACAGCAGAAAACAAGAGATCACAAATATACAATACCCCTGTGCAGAAGAGGTTGGAGAGATTTAAATAATGGGCAAGCAATGAGGGGAGGTTTACACTGATATAAGGTACAGAAAACAGCTAAAAGCTCACAGTTATTACTTTAATCCTGACTCCCTAAATTCTTTTTTATAAAGCTAATCATAATATTAGCAAAAATCAGGAATGATCTTTATAAGGTTGACAAAGGAGGTCAACTTCAGGTTGACCAAGAAGCAGCTGTCTTTCTGGAGAAAGAGAACTGAATAGCCACAGCAACAAGTTATTTACACAGGTCAACACCTCCTGCTTTAAACTGATGAGTATTATCACATCCTCTGGTAAACTGCCAGTGCTTACTGTGTCAGGATCATATTGATCAGCTAAGGTGAAATAGAGGCCATTTATATTTTTATTTGACATATATGAAACAAAGACGAGGAGGTTTGCTGGACCATTAGTAATTCTTCTAGCTATATACAAGCCTATACAGCAATGACATCTGAGGGTTCAGGATCCAACTTGTCTGTATGTGGAAGGTCAAGAAAGTAAACCTGAATGGAATCCACTCCATTTGTCAAGCATTCATCAGTTTATCACTGTACCAGCTGAAAGTGCCTAGCAAATTCAACACGTTAGAGGGTGCAACGCCTGTACCTGTTAGATATGTCAGAGCTTCAAATGGGATTTCTTCATATTCATTCAGAAACATCTGGATCTGTTGCATACTGATTCTGAGGTCAGATTCGTTGAACTCATATGGAATATTCCAACCTGTTTGATTCAGAAAAGATATACAGGGCAATGGTGCACTGTACTGATAACCATGCTCAGGAAATGATGGTATTGGTACTATACTGCTACTACAGAGCTGAAGATAACAGCTGCCAGGCAGTACCTAGAAGCAGCCATGGAATTTACCAGGCTTTTTATTGCACAAGGGAGAATATGACTCCATAACAATATTGTATCCTAAGGCACTATTACCATCATTCTGTATAATTAAAACATAAGCACAGGCATTTTGGCATCACACACTCCTGAAAAATTATGTTTTACATGAAGTAGAACACAGAACTGCTCAGTACTTGCAGCTAATCTGTTGCTACCTGGAGACGATGAGAACAGGAGTTTTAATTAATTGATTAATTTTTAATCAATCTGCCTATCTATTCATGCTGTTTGTATATGACATTCTGAGTAACAGTACAATAAAAAAAGCCACACAGGGGCATACTCCAGATAAGAGAATCCTTCAGAAAACCTATACCCCTAGCGCAAACCAAAAAATAGGGCTATGGCTGCAACTACCCTTCTTCCCCAGACAGCTGGTGACATTAAGCAGTAGATGCTGCTTTTGAAAATGACCTCTTTGTCACTTACAAAAATTATATTTTTGCTTTAAAGCAATAAATTAGTATCTTCGTACTGACAGTCTAGTGTTTATTTAAATAGCTGCCTATTAAAATAGGCAGTGGCTTTCAGTCAAAATATAACATTTCATAACAGTAACCTGTTATGACAAAGACAGACTCAGTTGGAATGGAAGGCCGAGAACTTCATGTACACCAGTGGAGAGTGTAAACTTTATATAGTTATAAAAATGGAATCTATAATTCCATACATTTCTACACTTTATGCAGAAATTCTACAGTTTTCTAAATATTTCAAGATTATAGAAAAACCTAAAGCACAAATGTTACTGATACATATCTTTTCATTGCTGTGTTATGAACAATACACTGCAGCTACATAAATTTGTTTCACACCAAGTAAACATATGCACTAGGTTTGATAAAACAAAGTATACACATAAATAACAAAAGCAGAATTGAAGACGACACATCTTTAATGACGAAAATTTAAAACTGAACTGTATTTGATGGTTAGTTAGTAAGAACTACAGTAATAAATTAATAATTTAGTAAGCTATAATTTAATGTAACTACTGTGTAATATATTTACTTGGAAAACTGGTACTTTCTAGTCCTCCCCCAGGGTAATACTTTCAGTAGCTTCAAGAGTAGCTTTGCCTGAATAAGAATCCCTGCAAATAACAGCTTTTAAACTTTATTATGTTCTGTGCAATACAGGTTGCACTCTTGTAATATTGCTAACAACAATACTGCCTTTTTACAGAGAGGCTCCAATAATGCATTTCAAAACTACAAATCTTTTTGAAACAACCTGCAAAATAATCTAAACCTTACCAAGTGGGCCAAAGTTTCTCCTTTCCTGCACAATAGCATGAAAAAAGCAAAGGCCAAACAGCAGTTTTTGCCACATTTCTGGCTTTTGGCAACTGCTAAAGAACACAGGGTCAGAGATGGGGTCATTGAGGTATGATCGAAGAAGATTTGCTCTAACTCCTTTTGGAGGCTCATTTGTCATTTTGATGCCATTCTGGAGGATACTAACAGGAAACTTTTCTGATGGATAACTAGTTAACCACAACCTGAAAAGAATTTTGAAAAGCACGTTATCAAAAAATCATCAATATTGACAAATCCTCAATATTGATCTGCAGAAGACTAAGTTTTATTACTTGCTTAACTATAATGGTAACATCTAAATTTGTTCTAAAATGCAGGCATAAAGTAGATTATATTGGACAGGCAGAAAAGATTACATCCTAATTAGGTATCTTTAATCACTGCACATAAACAATATGAATGTTATACTTAGTTGTTCACACAAAAGAACATTTCTTTTTATTAGTGTCTTCAGCAAACAAGAAATATTCCCATTAGGAAGTGCAAAATATTAAAACTCCTACCTGAATTTATCATTGGTATTTTCAGGCACTATAACTTCCTCACAGATTTTTTCCAAAGCAGGCATCCAGCTAGTTGCAAGATGGCAGTTTTGTAACACTACCCAGGTTCCATCAGTAATAGCCTGATAAATCATTTTTGCTGCTATTGGGCCCTGGCCCTGTCCGAGCGAAATAGTTTGAATGCTTGCGCCTCCCATGCCAACATCATCAGCAAATTTTAGCAAACCTATGATGGCAAGTTTCACACATGCAAACAAAGACAAAGTCTATTAGAAAGTAGATCTATGTTATATTCATCATTGTTATAATGTAAAAAGTAATTAAAGGGGCAAAAGTCAACAAATATTTTACTCAATTGAAAAAAAAACCCACCTCAACAACCCAGATGTAGTATCAAATGCTGTATCAGTCACTGTGTGTGAGGCATATGCTAAAATTTAGGTGTATAAAGTAATACTAAAAAGAAAAAAAAAAAAACACCAACAAACCAAACAAAAAAAACCTAGCCAGGTTAAATGCCTGTCCTCTCCTTTAGCCCTGAGTGCTCAGTTCCAGCCTGCATTACAGCTCTCTACTCTCTCTGTTGCATGGGTACAATTGTTTATGGAGGTTGAGCTGTAAATTGGATCTTTAGATCTGGTTAAAAATAACCCTCCAGCTTTGCCATCAAAACCAGTACCTCCTGGAAGTACATTGTTATGGTATGGCTCCATATTACAATTCTTTTGGCAGAACACCAGGTTTAAAAATAGTCTGGGTGGTTATTTTTTAAAGCACATTCAACAGATGTGTTTTTAAGTGTGGTCATGGACACCATTTAATTAGTAACTGAGAGGGAGGAAACTTTCTGGAAGAGGGGTTGTAACAAAGACTGGGGCAAATCCCAAACACCCACTGAAAGAACTGTAATGCAAGCATAAATTATAAACTGGTCTGGATGTTACAAGCTGTTAGATACCTAAATTGCTGCTCAGAAACCTAGACATTTAATCACCACTACATCCATTCCACTCTCTAGCAATTTTACTATCATTGTATATTTATGGGCAGATGCAAATTTTTGATGTTCCATCATTGCTGTATTGTACTTTAAAGACACCTTAAAGATCAAATGAAGGGGCCTACACTATTATCAGTTTAGTCACACTCAGTGACATTTAACCAGATAAAAAAAGATTTTTTAATACAAATCTCACCTGTCATGGGATCAACACCTGGTGATAATACAAAAATCAAAGGGGCACAACAATTTGAATCACTGTAACTTCTTCCAAGATCAAAAGTAGTTGGTTCAATGAATGTTCTTCCCATATTTTCCACAATGAACTCCTGCACTGCAGGAATAATTTTGTCAGGTCTCAAACATCTGAGAATAACCATGCGATCTAATGCCGTCAGTGTGCTCCACGCATCTGGGAAGGCTTCTTCATGGGGTCTTACAGAGTCATATATTAGTTTCCACTTTGAAAAATTCTCTCTTATGTGTTCCATTAGTCCGTGGAGGTTTGTCAGACTAGATGCACGTACGAGCTCAGCCCACGATTTGTCGGATAGCCAGTCTGGAGCTGGATTGGGGTGAGGATTATCAAGAGCAACACCTCCTGTCAGTAGGAAATGCCAAACCTCATCATCTATTTGGCCTTTTCCCTTCATAATGCCTACTGTCAGAAGGAAGGAGAATAACAGCTTATCCTTTTCAAACAGTGAACGACAGACATTATTATAGATGCTTATTGTGAAATGCTCAATTATATTTTTAATTCTCTCTTCTACATCTTCACTCTTTTTGCTTTTAGCAATAGATTGAACATACAAGTTAATGAACCAAATCAATGAATACTGGTACATAGGTTCAATGTTTGCCAGATCAGAGATGCAGAAGAAGACAACAGCTGAATGAATAGCAACTGGCTTATACCCCATTCGAGTGGAATCTATTTGCATCTCAGTTACAGAGGCAATTTTTTGCTTTTCAGAGATTTCTTCAGATAACTCTTTGGATGAAGACAAAATATTAATTGCTGTTTCATCTTCTAAGATGTTTCCTTCTGAATTGGAAAGGATCTCCAGGATTTTATCTTCTATTTCCTTTAGTTGTTTCTTGTTGGCTGCGCTTTTTATAATCAGTTTATTTTTCTTTTCTTCTAGCTCAGGCTTTTCCTCTGCAGCTACAATTCCAAGAAGTTGGTCCTGAAGACCCAAAGGTGTAATCATGAAGTTGAGTAGACAAACTTTCACAGCCACTTCGGGAAGATAATGAGGATTTCTTAAGCGGGTTGTTATGTAAAACCTGAAATCTCTTGAATATTCAATTATATTTTCCCCTAATTTCATGTATTCTACTCCTTGTTGTTTGAATGTTAGCTTTAATAAAATGGGTTCTATGAAAGCATCTAGTTCTTCACCAATATTTTCTAGCAAGACTGGTGTTCCAAGCTGAATAGCATTTTCTAATGTCCTCACATAATGTGTGTCAGATAATTTGATAACTGACAGCCTGTTAGCTTTCTCCATATTTTTTACCCACTTGTTAGCTTGCTTTTGAGGATCTATCATTAAAGCCCATCTTCTTGAGTTAGAAACAATTATGCCATTGTCAATGGAAAAAGAATCAACTGGCAGTCCAGCAATCTGCCATGCACGGATTTTGACTGGATCCCCTAACGTATTACTTAAGCTAAAATCACTGGAGCACGGTATGTTCTTTTCATTGCACAGGACCTGCCATTGCTTTTGACATTTTAGGCGGTAATCTACAGTAAAGGCTCCCAAATAAGCCACAGTTCCTGATGATAATAACACATCTCCTATGAGGTCTATGTGCCGGATTCCTAATAATCGTGCAGCTTCTGTCCACCTATCTTTCTCTCCACCAAGACCACTAATTAACTGTTCAGCTCTCACAAGCTTTTGTGAACAGAGTTCAATATTATTTTCTAATTCTCTCTTCCGGTCAATCATGTTGTCAAACTCATCATTCAAAGCTTGGAGGCGATCAACTACCTCCTTAAGTTCTGCTTGTTTTGTTTTTAGCTTCTCCATTTGAACAGCCAGTAATCCTTCTGCAGCTCTCAAACGTTCGCGCTTTGGGGCAACCACTTTTGCAACACGGTCATATACTTCCATGGCTCGCACCCACTTGCATAGTCCTTCACAGGCAGATGAGACATTTTTTATGACAGCTGGCTGAAAATCTGGATGATCAATAAACCTCTCTCTAATTCTCTTCATTATAGCAGGAGGAATATTATCCTTGTCATACATCTTTAAGCTCTCAAGGAATTTCAGATCTCCAAGAATTTTTCTAGATGGCCCCCAGTAGTCTTCTATCATTTTACCTATATTGCAAATAATACTAAAATCAGGCTTAAAACATGCATGTTCAAATTCAAAAAATACTTGAAACATATTATGAAGAATCAACTTCAATGATTTTGCAACAGAATTTTACTATGCAACCACTGTTAACTAGTTTGGGAAAGTCACTGCCTAAAGAAATTCAGACAGGAACTTCAGCATCACTAATCTATGTCATATTTATTAATTACATATTAATTCTAAATCAACCAAGCAAAATAAGGAAAACAAATTACTATACAGTCTTTCTTAGCAGAGTTTATTAGATAAATCAGTAACTATGTGAAAACATTCCTTCCTAATCTAGGTAAGACAGTTTTGAATGAAAGACATTTACAGAATTCTTATTTTCAATTATGAAGGGTTGAACTGTGGGGGCATTAGGTAGAAGAAAAGTGAAAGAAAAAGGTCTCTTTCCTTTCCTACCTCGCAAATTCTGTGCAATCCCACAATAACAACATAACCCACACAGAAAGAGCTTGTTAGAGTAATCACCTATGGCAGGGGTATAGCTAGAATTCTGTCTCCCAGTATAACTGATAGAGTTTGGTAGCAGGGATTATAGGGCAAAGTACAGGTGAACAGTGCACAGCACATCTCCAGCTCCCAGAGTTCCTCAAGGCAATGCAAATCTCAAGACTGGGTCAAAGCAAGTTGAAGAGATGACTTTGTGCTGGTGACTGGGATCATATCTACAAAGCTTGTACAACAGTGTCAAGCAAGTGCAATACATTACAATGGCAAAAGCAGCTTTTAGCTATTCAGTGTCGTTATAAGTCATTGCCAGCAAAATGCATTTTTAGTGCACGTGGCTGCAGTCGTGCCAGAAGCACTTCACTAGTACAACACAGCAGTACCCCAAGCATTCCTAGGGCAGGGATAACAAATACCGCATCATTACCAGTGCCACTTGGATCAGGCTTTCTCTCTGGTTTAATTCCCTTCATGACACAGATACTCTCCATAACGAGCTTAACAGGACCAGGTGGATTCTGCATGGATTTCACAAGAGAGATGTCTGAAGGATTCAGGGTATCAAGAGCTGCAAGTGCTGCCTCCAAAGCTGGCATGGCCTCAGCAAGGTCTCCTTCACATTCATCCTGTTAAGACATTGGGCAGAAGCCTGTAAACCTTCATACAATACCAGGTCTGCAGCCTGATTACCCCACTCCAGCACAGCCTCAGAGAACCTTCTCTGCTTACAAGTACCTAATAAAAAGACTCTACACTTTTTTTGGAGAGAAAACTACTTTCACAATTTGTCTGCACAGTTTAAAGAGGGAAGGTTTATAGAGAAATTAGTAATTTCCATAAGCTGAACCGATAGCTGAACAAACCAGACAAGCTTTCAAGATCAAAGTCTCTCTGGTCTGACAAGGAGAATTAAAATACAGGTTAGATACAGTTGTTCTTAGTTAAATCTTACAATGCTGATCAGGTAAAAATACATACTGTGTAGCTTAAATTCTTTACCATGTACTCAGATCTCAGTAATTATCTTATCTATCACTGACATTTCCAACTAGTCACAAAAAAAAAAAAAAAAGAGGAGGAATCCTGTAGCTTCCCACGAGAAGTTCTGTGCTACAGACTGGCTATGGCAATATCTCTTAGGTTATGCCTAATAGGGCTCCATGCAGCGCTATGCCAAATTACCTCAGCTAACTCTAAACTAACTGTCTTTGGGCCTGGAAACAGTATAACCTCATTACTCAATCAGTGGAGAAGGAGAATATATTAGTACAGAAATAAGAGCTATACAGCTTTTGGGATGTGAACTAGAAAGGGAAGCTATGCAGTACTGTGAGATACAGTCATACTCCAAGCAGCTAAAATTTATCTTGTTTATATTAGGAACATCTCATTCATCATCTCTTGCAACTTTGTTACTTTAAGAGCTTGGATCATACCATTTAACACATCATCACAACTCCCATTTACTTGGAAAGACTTGGAACCCCAGGCTCAAGCCCTTGTACACTACCTTAATAGCTTTAGCAAGAGCTGCTGCTTCATTAGCCTCTTTTTCATCTGCTGACACTAGTTCCTTCTTTGCATCTACTTCGGTTGTTTCCTTTTCAATCTGGATCATCATTTTGTCTGTTTCTGCAGAAGTTCGAATCAGTTCGGGCTGAAGGGCAGTCAGTTCTTTCTGCATCTCTGCAACCTGATGAACATAACAGGAAATCAAGAAGAAATTTGTGTAAACATTGCATGCATTTCACATCTTGATGTCTTAGGAAGAAAGATCAGAAGACGTTATATTAATACAATCTAAACAGGGACATTTGATGTAAATAATTATTAAAATAGTTCTCTAGCCTGTTTTTACTAAGAGCTGTTTTATTTAACTGAATAGATTTTTCAAAAGGATTTTTTTATCATCCATGCAATACACTTGCTTTTTTATGATCCACGTAATTTCAATAATGAGAAATAAACTGATTAATTTTATTTTTTCCTCACAGTCAGTTTCAGTTTATGGAACCCCAAATAATCCTTTATTGCACAGGTGGAAAACAAAATCCAAAAGAAACTTGGAAAGAAACACAGCATTAGTGACAGCAACAGCTGCAAACTGGATGATGTTCTTCATCCAGCAAGTACCTGGAAGCCCCTTTACTTTGCATCTTGGAAAGATCAATCCCTGGATCACATGGGTTGAAAAAGAGGGTTATTTACCTGGAACCTGATCAACTTCCTACTGGGAATCTACTCAGGAATTAGTGTTTATTATTGTCTTACAATATTCTTCAACTTCTCCCCTATTTTGAAAAATGTAATAGGTACTAGGATGCTGAGGCATCAATTTTCCATATAAGGTTTTGAGAAAATAATGAAATTTGTAAGGTTTATTCCTTCAACATCTAACGAGCACCATCAATTGCATTTAGCTTTCTATTAAGTACTATAATCCAAACTTACATACCACAATTTCTTAAGATGACTAAGCAGTAATCTAAATTTTTCTGCTGGCTTTCTATAGAAAATTATCAATAGCATCATGAATATAGCGAAGAGGGAATTTAGTAAGTTTTATTTTTATAAGTTTTCATCAGCTTATACAGACCCCATACTAAAGTATGCATATGGCACATATTCCATGTTTTCATCTGAAACTCACTTGTGAAGATGCAAAGTCAAGTTTTTGAAGTCCCATAAGATAACGAGTTCTCATCATGTCAACTTCTTGCCTTTTGCTATTCAGCAGAGTCTTAAAGGTAAGAATCAATTCTAGGTATGAAGTTGGTGTCACATAGTTGTGTCTTCGCAGTGTAGTATAATAGCTGATGGAGAGCTCTCTCACACTTTCTTGGAAATATTTGCACATTGACACAACCCTAGAGAAAATTTTTCCACATTACTATGAAAATACAATCTGTCTTTATGTTAATTAGGAGGAAATTACTCTAAGCTTATAAAATTATATTAGTGTTAGTGAAGGCAGAATTGTATTTTCCCCATCATAAGAAATATTTTAGACTCCTTTTGAAGAGTGGCCTGATTTTCAGAAACATCAGATATGTATATCTAGGTATCTTTGACTTGCACTGAAATCCCAGAGTTGGCTTAGCTTTGTCCATTTTTAAGGACAGTTTCCTGATCAAGTACATTGGGGGCATGAGGGGGAGGGGAACGAACATTTGCTTCATATGTTTCTTGAGACATAAACTCATACTCTTTTCTAATGTCATCTTCAAGTTCAACATCCTCTAAAAACTTGTTAGCAACCATTTCCAAAGCATCTGTAGGCCAGGTTTGGAACCAATCAATGGTGCAGCAGTTTATCAGTGAAGGGAACATCCGTAATCGACTCCGAAATGCATCTCCAATAGGACTCATGGCTGGGGGGAAAAAAAAAAAAAAAGAAAAAAAAAATCATGATTGTTACCTAAGTTTGTTTGCAGTTAGGAAGCAGAAAAAACTAAGCCTAAGAAAAAACATTCTAAGAAATAACACACTGTATACAGACCTAAGACAATATGCAAATTTTTCTTCACCCTTTCAATAAAGAAATTGTACATAGCAAGGGGAGTGGCTTCAATTTTCCGGTTCTCCATCCTTGCTGCACCTTGCATTTTCTCAACAATTTCAGCTTTCTCATCTGTTGCAAAGATATTAGGCACATCACCAGTATTTAAAAGCATGTTGATATCTTCTACAAATGCTTCGTCCTTTATTTGATTATCACAGAACAAAAAGGACACATTCTTGTTACCAACACCTGCTTTCAGCATGACTCGTTTAACATCTTCTTTCCATTCATTGATTCCATAGGACTTCGTAATTTCAATTTGAAAGAGGTCAAAGGTATTCATGTAGGTGGCTAGCTTGGTAGCACTTTGTCGACCACTCCCACCAACCCCCACTAACAACAGATGTCCATTATCCTGTTTCAATACCCTGCATATTCTTGAGATATGCTCAATAGCAAACTTGAACATGACTAAGGACATTGGTGCTTTGCTGATATTGTTGTATTCCTCAAGGTAGCATTCCATCACAGTTGTCAGTTGCTTCAAGTCTGTGATTTCATCATACACTTTTACATTACTATCCGGCTTCAAATAGTCTCCAAAGAACAGGCTGCGAATATTATCATCAGAGATTTTTCCAGTAGGTGAGAGATGACTCAGTACCTAGAGATAAGACAAGAAACAACAGATAATTCAAACTATTAGAGAATTATTTTCCTTAAAGTCATAATCATTCTTATCTACATGGTAATAATACTGTGGGAAGCACTGTTTTCCAACTATTCTAGTTATTACCTTAGTTTGGAAAAAAAAAAAACCACAAAAACACACCTAAATGGGGAATATGCTGGAGGGTGACGTACAAGTTTCCACATACGCATACTTCACAGAGAGATTTTGCTGTCAAATATAGCACAAGTTCAAAAGGCTTCTCAGAAAAGTACCCACTACTCCCATTGGCTCATCCAAATATTAACTTAAGCAAAAGCACAGATAAATATTGTGCAAGACTTTTATTCCAGATAGTCCTCTGTACCAACACAGTATCCTTTTGAAGCTATGAATCATTCTGATATGAAGTAATTTGTATTAACTTGACTAAGAATATGTATAATTCTCAATACTGAATAGAAGATGATCCATACTTTTTAAATGCACTGATCAAAATAATTCAAAATGTGTCCAATACCAATGTCTAAGTATTTCTGAAAATCCATCAGTCTCATTCTTGGTCCCAGCATGTTACCCAAAAATACCTTATTAAAGCTCTGCTTGAAGCTATTCAATGTTGTCTCTTGTACCATCTCAAAGAACACCTTCCTGTCCTCCTCATCAACTAAGCGATCACAGAAAACTCGGTAAACCTCATGAATCCAAAGTCTGATCAGTTTATCTCCATCCTGAAAATGTAAATACAAGAAAACAGGTAAATATAGCTCAGGCAGGATTTGTTTAAAAACAAAAGGATAGAAATGTCCATCTGGACCCTGCTATATCTTGTACTAAACTCAGTGGGAATCTTTCAATTCCAAGCCATTCAGCACACAGCTCAGCATCTGCTAACTTAACTGGCTTCCTCCCCTAGTTACCATCTTGTCCTTCCTGCCAATACAAACTGGGACTCTTATGTCAAAGCATTTTTCTCTACTGTATCAAATCTCCCCACCCTTCCAACATAAAGTAAAGAATAAATCTTTCAAAAATATGGCTCATGTGCTCTAACCCAAGCCCTGCCCAAAACTGTTGCTGACTAAGACTTCCCCTGAATAGCTTGTAGCTGTTTTGTTCTGTTTCTGCACCAAAAACATTCCCCCAACAGAAATAAAATTTTTAATACTCCTTTAACCTGACATTTTACTGAAAATGGATGAAAAAAGTAGAAGGGTGAAAGTCATATACATCTATCAGTATTCATTTGTAGTTTGTGACAACAGGCAAACTCAGGGCTAAATTATTCAGTCTTGTTCACTGATGAGCTTGCCATTTTTAAAAGAGCAAGCCAAAGAGCATGCCAAGTCTTTTCCCATGTTTGTTTCTTTTGTGTATTTAGTTTGCAAGTTCAAGAGAAGGGACTGTCTGACTTGATGTACAGGCCTTAACACATAGGCCTTGGACCTCTGGGCCCAACTGTAATACATGTAAAGAATAGTAACAAAAATGACAGCTGTCTCCTTCAGAGACAGACAGAAAATATATAGCAAGGTATTCAGGGAGTATCCTGATTTTAAACCTTGTAAATCTATTGAAATCACAGGTCATGTATTTTGAGATGTTTACTTACTGATATTATAAAAATAATTTACTTCTTCCATTGCTGTTTCTTACAGCAACATAATTAAACTACAACTTACTTGCAAATGAGTGTGTGGGCAGAGCAGCACTCCTTTAATAACCCTGGAAAAATCCCGTAGATTAAAGACATAGTGGGATTTTGAAGGAGATGGGAGAAAATTATCAACTGCCATTTTATACATCACCATTGTTGCTTGGACCATCATCTTACCCAGCCTTAAGAAGGAAAAGAGATACGATTTCAATATTTGCAGATAAATCACAGGAGAAAAGATGACAAAGGTGTTACAGGAAATACATCACATTACCTTAGAAACACAGGCTCAAAGCCTTTGCTGAAATGCCAATCAGCAACTGCAGTAAAAATCTTGGTTAATATGTCATCATCAAAAGAATGGATAGATACAATATTCAAGTGCCGTGTGAAGCGTCCTGTAATACACACAAAAAGATACAGAAAGATTTAGGAATGTCCAAACATTGTTCCACCTTTCAGCTAGCATATTCTAGGATTGACTGTCACTCAAACAACATTTGAATCTGGCTCCAGCTCCATGATTTTGTTTCTGGCAAATTTCTGCCCCAGCAGTGATGCAAAAGAAATATAAACTGGTTTATATTTTATATCAGTATTTCACTTAGAATAACTGTTTTTAATATGAAAAACATGAATCTCCATTACAACAAGGCCACTATTACCCAAATTTAAGTTTCAGCTCACATTAGTCCTGTTGATTGTGACATGACACGGTAAAACTTTACAAAAATCAAGTATCTTATTATCAGCTCTCATCTAAAAAAATTCAGTCTATACACTAATAAATGTTACAAACTTAGCTGTATCAGAATAGTTATTTTAATAGAGCCTCCTCAGAGTACATACAGTTATACCTGTATTAGAGTGTTTATATGAAGCAAAGTAGCATAAAGTGCCTTATAACAGTGCAGCTATAGCTACATTAGGGCTTTTACTGACATAACTTTTTCATTAGAAAATATAACCTCCCTTATGGTAATATGACAGGAGTCATGGACTTGCAGGCAACGTGCTTGTAAGTAAATGCAGACAGCCTATCTTAGCAGCAGGAAATACAATTTCAGAGGAGAATTGCCAGAAAGGCTTGGCAAGAAGATGTATTCCCTCCCTTTTCCAAAGAATAGAAAATGGAAAAAGTGTCCAATTGTCTAATTTTAGAATTATTTTAATCATTCATAGTTTAATCAACATTAAAAACATTGTTTCTAATGTTGATTAAACTCCCCCTGGAAGAGGTACAGATTTGACCTTGAGCATACAGACTTCTATTTGGAATGACCCAGCCAGTGAATGTATCTGTAGGTTTACAAGTAATAGATAAATGTAGAATTTGTAATGAGCAAAACTGAACCTGCCTCTTAACTTCAGTCAATTAGATAACTACTTGCCAGAGTAATATATTTCCTACCTGTAATATCATTCCTGCCTCCCCCAGGTAGACCCATAGCTGAAAGAAGCAGCACATCTACGATACTAATCTTGGACGTATCTTTCTTGTCATACCAGTGACCATGATCAATCCATTGTCTGAGAAGCTCAATAGGTGGCTGGGCTCCATACACTTCCTTTGCAGGCATGTTTAGGTCATCTATGGAGAACATAGACATTGAATTAAAAAACCTTCGCATTTAGGAATTATAGTTTTCTTTCAAAGCTAAGAAGAAAAAAATAACTGCACTAGAGGTAGGAAAAGGTTGTGTCTCGTTATTCCTGCTTCCCATTAAACTAACCAGAATCAAATTACATCATACTTCACAGGCATACTTAGAGGTGATGGTTTAACTTAGTGTGGTTGGTGATTTTTTTTTATTTTATTTCGTGTCACACTGCAACACCATGAACTGTTCTGAAGACAACCACCACTTAAACAGTTAGAAACGTTTCAGCAGGGGGCAGTGCTAATCCTTCTTTGGATGCCTGAAAAAAAGCCAAAGAGCACTGAGGCAATCCAAAATTACTAATCTCAGTGAATCTCTTCCTTTGCCTAAAGCCAGAATTAAAATGATATAAAAACCCAGGAAAAAAACCTGTCTTACCCACAAATATTATAGCTTTTTTCCCCAAAGGAGGTCCAAATAATCCTTTTCTTCTTCTGTCCAGCTTGGACATAATAATATCCTGGGTTTGGTTAGCAGAGGTTCTTGCAGAGAAGTTGATGAGGCTTGGGATATATTTTTGCTTTGGAAGTTGTAGTAGAAAATTGTTTATTATAGCTGATTTTCCAGTGCCAGTGGGACCCACAAAAAGCAAAGGGACATTATGCTCCACATATGTTTTAAGAAAAAACATTTGTCTGGCAGTTTCCACTGTTGGAATGATCAGCTCAGATACCTGTTACACAGGAAAGTAAAATAGCACATGAAAATCAAACATCTAATACCTTAATCAACATGAGTATTTGCAAGCAACTACAGGAAGTCTGTAGCACAAATGCATTTTTTAAAAATTATTTTCTTTGAAAACCTAGGTAGGTAGATACTGGTCCTGGTAGATAGGACCAGTAGAAGGTAGAAGGTAGACCCGGTAGAAGGTCCTGGTAGACAGTATGGCCCCCACTTCTTGTTTAGTGTTTATACAGTAAATAGCACAACTAGTATTATCTAGATTATGGTTCATAGACACTATATAAAGCCTGAAAGGAGAACTGCAGAGTTAAGTATGGCTTAATTCTGTTCCCCTACTGTGCAAAGGGAAAGGAACAGTACTATGGAAATTCTTTTCTCTTCCTCATCTTCCACTTATCATTAGCAGGTGTGCACTAGATATCAAGAAAAGATTTTACACAGCATAATGAAATGTAATCTTACATCTCTCATGTACTTAATAGACAAGACAGTTGCGACTACAATGGAATGAAAAGCTGAACAAACATCACTTAAGTTATCTTGAAATTTAACCTGCAGAATAGGTACTTTTTGCAGATGTCTGCTGTGCTACGCTTCCCTTGAGTTCACAGCTGCCATTCAAAATGTGAGTGCCCCTATTTGGAAAGGGATGGGATCCAGGACTCTCAGTACTGCTCTCCATATCCCAAAGAAGTAGTAAGTCTCTTTGCTTGCTTTCTCTGATTAACTCATACTATAATATCATATCATCCACAGAAAACAAAAATGAAGGAACGGAAATTCAGGCTTTGGCTTTTTCCTACCATGATTTCCCCAACATCAGATGCTATTACAGAGAAAAAAGCAGAACCAAAAATTTTAACCACCAGCCAACCTCAGCGCTCCATGTTCACCTGCAGTGCTGAACTTTCAATATTGCTGGTACCAGAATTAAGACATAAGCATGAAAAAGGAGCCTACAGAGATTAATGAAGTGTTGCAGATGAAACATTAAACAGCCTAATATAGTAGAATCAGAGCTAGCTCAGGTAGTTGATTTATACCTCTAAATCATTTAGAAAATAATTATTTGACTATAATGAAAGATATCAATGTGAACCTTAGCCCCTGGGGAGATAACTTGCTCTTCTTTTGTGATGTACTCTGTCCACATGTTCCACTGCCCACTGCCATGCTTGTAAAAATAGAAGTCATAAACACTCCCTGTTAATTGAAAAACACAACATAGGAAAACCCACTGATTAAAGAATAAAAATAAATTTCAGTCATTTTAGTGTGAGACATCCAATACTGTGAGATAATGAAGGCTTTCTAGTACACAAGATACCCCCCTCCCCTCCCCCTGCCATTATCATCACCAAATTATTTTAGGTCAGATTCAGCTACATTGTTTGAGTACAACATGAGGCATATGCTACTCCTGGTTAAAAGAGCCAGGAAAGAGCACTCAACTGTGCAGCCCAAGACTTGGCAGATGGTGGCTCTGCTGCAGACTTAACCTCTGCCAGGCACTCTGTTGTCCCTTAAAGTGCCGAGTTTTCTTGTTGCTTTATAAAAGGCCAGGCAAGTACAGTTATGAAGAAGCACCTTTTTCTGGGAAGATATTGTTTCTGGTAAGCTTCACACTTTTAGGGCGTGGGTTTTCATCATTCATTCCCATTAGCAAGTTGCGGTAAAACAAATCAAATTTCTTTCTGCTGTCTGCATCGATGATCCCACCAACTGTCCAAACCAAAGCAAAAAGGAAAAGCCCCTGCAGCCACAAGATGATATGCTGACTAGACATGCTTTCCTTCTCCTCTTCCTCAGATCGCTTTATTTCACCTAAAACACATATTTTGAATTTTAGTTAAATGTCAGTAATAACCATAAATCCCCATTCAAAATGCATTTTTGCAAAAGTATTCTGAGACAAACTTAGAGCATTGTCTTCAGTGGAACAAAGCCAATCTACAGAGTGAGGATCTTGTCTGTGTAAAATACTGTTTACAAATAAAAATAAATGAGAGGAAAAAATATTCACAAGGGTCCTAATTCTTTTCTTCAGATGCTAGCAAACAGCAAATGAAACATATGGAATACACTCACGTTCAGTTTTGTAATGACACCTGTGTCAAAATGTGAAAGCTCTGTATGCTAGTCAAAGAACTATTATCAATACTTCAGCAAGGACTTTTGTGTTGTATGATCTCAACAGTAAGGAATTCCTTTGGTATTTCCTTGCATCTGATAACCTGCATCTTGTCATGGGACACAGCAGGAAAAAAAAAGAAAAATTGAAATAAAAAGAATAAGGCTTAGGGTACTTACCAAGCAGACAAGTATAGAGTTTCATCAAGCTGTAACTCAGATGAATAGAGGATGTTTGTACAATGGCTTTGCAATGAAGGTCAATAAACTCTAAACAGGGCTGAACTAGCCACATAAACATGTCATTGACCTACCAGGAGAAAAGGAAATGGCTTTAAAACAATGCAGGAGTTGCCACATTTCCCACTGCCCCTCAATTCTCTCTCAATAAAACATAAGGTGTCAGAAATTCTCCAAGTTGGCAGAGGGAGGATGAGGAAAGGACCTGTGTGAGGCAGTACTTTAGCAATCACAAAGTCACACCATCATTATCTGATGGTGAAAACAAGTTGCTTCTACCACAGAGAAGTTTTCAGCAGGAATTTTGTTACCCAGTTACTAATCCAGACTGCAGAGCAGTAGCTCAGCCTAGGGAGACTGCTGCTTTGAATAGGCACAATAAAATTATTCCAACAGAAACAAAGATAAGGGCTTCATCCTCCCTGAAAAAGGACAGGGCCCTACTGAGGGCCCAGCACAGATACTGTACCACAGCAGAAATTCCAGAAAGCTGGAACTTACTGGTACCTGCGGGAGTGCCACAGCATGCAGGTAGATAACGACCATGGCTGGTGGTATCTGCTCCATGAACTCAAGCAGGAAACAGGAGAGGAATCATGACCTAGCCTTTTCCCAGGGACTAGTACTCAAGAAGACACACTAAAGGGTCAAGCTATCTGCTGGTTAAGGAGTAATTATTTTGCTTTGATGAACTAAGAAAACTGTCAATAAAGAGCTCTTCTAGTTTTGGTACTTCTTTTGAAATTGGTCCCAATTTCCTGCAAAAACTCAAAAGGGGTCTTGTCAAATCATGAAATCAAAGTTTTCTCCAGCTCTGATCCTACTGTGGACAGATCTTACTCTGATGCTTTTACTAGATTTTAATGCCCAATAAAAGGGGATTTTAATTTTTATAAGATTAAAAGCTGATTCCCACCAACACCTACTTTTATTTGCATCTACACTGAAGATATACTACAACACAACACAAAGAGCTCTCATTCAATGCAAGCAATCCAGTACACGAAAGACTATTTAGCAAGAATTCAGGAAGTGACTAAGGCTTGGAAGATCAAGCTATTAATGATAATAATATTATTATAAGCATTTCTCAAGCTAAACTCTATATGTCTTAGACAGAAGAAGGATGAGTTCAAAACATTTTGAGTCTTCCAGTTTTTCACACATTGCATTTCTAATACTCATGGTATCTCCAGCTCTCAGGCACTTTCCTTGCACCAACATTTGACATTCATCACTACAAAATAATTTACAACAGCCTCTAGGAGATCTGGGACCCTCTAAATCATGAAGGTACTTCAAAAAGTTTTGATTCCGCATACCTCCCTTTAAGTGGGCAAACTGTGAACATCACCTTAAAGTTAATATTCTAAATTAGACCTATGTAAAAAATTAAGTCTCGCACCAGCTCTCGATGTTCTTCCTGCAGGTTTGGAGGCAGTGTTTTCATGTAGGAATCCTTCAGTGGCTTCCAACCTAACTGTTGTGGGTCCATATAGATCATACCACACCTGAGAAGAACAAACAACTGTGGTACAGGAATAGGTGTGCAAGGTGGGACAGTTCAAGTTTGAATGCTTTCACATTACCTGCTGACAGTTGCTGGAGATGCCTCCTCTAAGTCTGCTGGCTCAAAGATTAAACTCATTTTTGAATTCATCTGAATTATTTCACCACTCATTAAACATAGCTAGAAGAGGAGCATCACGTAAACATGATCTAGTCATGTCAGTGCTGATCATCCAGTCAAAGCAATGCCTGTCATAAAATCACTGAACATTCTATTTAGTGTCACTCGTCATTCACTCATTCATATTCTCACAACACATACTTTCTGACCTTGTCTCAACTTTTCTACATGTTACTGTAATGGCTTGCAGAGACACAGAGAACAATGCTCTGTCTTTAAATAACTCTGCAAGGAAAAGCAGTTATGACCTGCAGCTTTTTTTAAATTTATTCACTAAGTAATTTAAGCAAGTTCAGTTTTCAGTTACAGAACTGAGTTTATGTATATTTCAGTTTCCTAAAAGGGTCAATAAAAAAGCCTCAGTGAGCAACTTCATTTCAATAAAGTAGGAGCAAGACAAGGCTTCTAGGGAGAAGTAACAGCTAATATCATCTACTAAACTCACTCATATAATTGGGGAAAAAAACAATGCTTTTAAGCACATCAGCCTTTCCTGAGTTTCACACCTCCTTTAACTAACATGGTAACAATCTTGCTACTACTAAAATAAAGTATGTATATTCAAGGACAAGTTTACTGGCAAAAGATAGGCTACCTTTTTATTATCATCCAGCACAGTGTTCATGTTCTCTATCCAAACTGCATCCACTGGGCCATCAAAAATAATCCACTTCCGATCATCTGTGGTAGAAGATGCTTGTTCCCTGAAGGCATTTGCAAGAACTCCATCAGTCCACTCATGGCTTACAGGATCAAAGCTGCCATACAGCTGTCCCATAGTAATTGCTTTGGGATTAATAACTTTGTATTCAACAGGAAATTCATCCATGGATTTTGCTGTGTAAAAAGACAAATAGATGACCTTAAGAATCTGATAGGTTAGTTTCATTCAACAACTGAAGTCCAGAACAAGAAGATTCCTGAGGATCCTACCTTAACTGCCCAAGGCAAAAAAAACCCCAGACATTTGGCAACTAGGCAGCAGTAAATAAGAAATTCCATTTCTTGTACAAGGAAAGTACAAAGTCCTATGTGCAAAAGCACATGAAAAAAAGACAAAGCAGAGCAGAGTAGATGTTGTGTGTTTATGGGAGCTACTTACAATCTCCCTATCAGAGCTAGTTTTTTCAAGAGTATTATGCACAAATACAATGCTTAACAAAATTCATAAAACCATAAACACATTAGTATGTTTTACTAGTCCAGTAAATGCAGACAAAAATACTTCCAGACAACTATGCCACACAAAAATAGTTCAATTAATAGAAACTTTCCAGTTGAGAAAGCAGAATATAGGACAATTAACAGCCTGGACATATCTCTGCAAAGGAAAAACATTAGTCATAGAATTAACTTCATTTAATGAGAAGTTTGTGGCTGAACGTTACCTGCGCACAAATCGCCAAGGGCTCCAGCTAGCACTTTGTACGCACAGGTCTTCCCACTCAAAGGATCTCCAACAATCATGAAACCATGGCGCACCAGCATCATTTCATATATCTGTGTCAGTGACAAGAGATTGACTCTTGTAACATAGCACAAAAGCAAGCATCATATGTATGAAACTAGAGGTATCTCTCCTGCACTCAGATGCAATAGGACGAAATATCAGCCAAATATCTGCACTCTATTAAGGCTGACTGAAGCGTTAACCCAAATCAGAAGGCAGTCACATTATTATGGCAATTCTCACTGATATAATTTAAGAAGTCATTTTCCCCAGACATCCTCCCTTTCTCCTTGCTAAATGTCATCCTTCAGCTGTAACAGCATCATTGTACAGGGTGTGAGTGCGCTAACCAGATGCTGCAGATCACAGCCCAGTGTAAAAGCCTAAACTGAAATCAATGGTTACCAATAGAGCTAACACAAAGGGATTGAAACTACAGTTCTGAGGATCTGTCATATGACTGGTCCCACAGATGCTGACTTTGGACTGCAAGACTGGTAACTTCAGTCACCCTACAAGATCTTGCCAGAACTCAAGTCAAAGCCTTCAAACAGAACACCTTCAAACAGACCCGTAAGAAGAACCCCTAAGAAGACTTTTTTTTTTTAATGTCAGGTTAAGGCTGATATTTTCTGGTTTAGCTTAAATTCCTAACCAGTTAATACTACCCATATTTAAATGAAAGATAAAGCATGGTTTGCAAAGCAGCATAAGCCAAATCTGAACAGAAGCCATAAAGTCTGAACTGCTGTGGGAGGGGCCCCTCATGATCCTGCCCAGGCCACGCATTTTTGCCCTTGCCATTACCCTGTCACTAGGCTGCGCCACTCACAAGAAAAAAAAAAAGTTAAGCATTCTTTAAAAGGTCACTAATACTAGTAAATGGGAGACAATGGGAACACAGAGCTGGAGGTGAAGCATAAGCAAGAGTGAGAAATGTCACCTCTTTCAAGACTTCTCAAGGAGACTGTGAGCAGAACTGGGAACAGGGCCTGACTCCCAGTCCAGAGTTCTGTTCACTAGGCTACACCACCTCAGCTAGTAACAGATTCAGTTTAATTTTCTATCCTGAACCATAAGACCTACACGTGGCTGCACACGTTAGCTCCTTCACAGGCTGTCTGAATTAAAAAAATCACTATAAGCAAAGCAGACTTTTACTCCATGATTTTTACTCAGTAAAAATATGCTGTTTGTCATATTCTATTAATTGATCATGGAAATTATTAGCTATTCATTCATGACACAGACAGTGAATGAAGAGTGTTTCTGCTCTCACACTTTTCTTCCCCACAAGTAAGTATGTGAAAATAAACCTGAATAATTTTTCCAATGAACCATGAAACTGGTTGAAGACCCATTTTTTTAATATTTTCAGTTAGTGCCTTGACAAACAGGTCATAGTCTGGTGTAGGAAGAACCACTCCAGGAAACAGGTCAGATATGATGCCCTGTTAAGGAAAGACAGAATACAACACTATTCAAAACACAGATTACAAGAAGGGAAAATTCCCAAAGCATTAAAATCTACAAGCAAAACAATATTCATACAGATAACAGGAGCTTAAGAGGAAATGTCCTCAGCTGGACAAAACTAACTTCTAGGCAAACTGTAGCCATGAAAGTATTCTGTATGCATGAGACAGAAACAAGTGCCTGCACTTTTCATACACACACTAATATTGTAAAAGGAAGCTTAACCTTCTGCAAATTTGTCCCCAGGAGTATTACAGGAAAGGATGTGAAAGTGGTTGAAAGAATTTCAGTGATTAAATAGAAGGGTATGTATTCTGAAATTTCAGAGCAATGACTCTGTGTGTGCTTGTAGCCTAGCTTCTAGGTCTTTAATATTGATTGCTTTGTAGCTTAACATAGTCTTAATTTTCTATTAAAGCAGAATGCTAACAGAAACTTCATCATTTTCATTCTGACTTCAAATTTCCAATTGACCATAATTTAGTTGTCCACATCTCTTTTGCAGCACAAAGCCAGAATGCAAACTTCAAAGAATGGTTTCCACAAATGAAACCGCACAAAGTGAGTTTTAGCAAGATATCTTATAAAACATTTTATAGAATAACTTAAAAGGCACCACTGAAAGTTTGTTTTTCAAAATAATACTGACAGAACCAAAGAGCGCATCCAGATCAGTGGACTGAAATAACTCTATGCTAATATGGCAGCATCTAGATCAAACTGTTCTAAATTAAGATAATGACCTGTTTCTGTAGGTTCTTATAACGGATCTCATAATCACAAAATTTAAACACACCAGCCTGATAGCTTACCTGAAACAATGGCACATCTTGTGCCAAGAATTTGGCCAAGTTAACATCCAGCAAAGCCCGAAGTAACAATACACTTTCATTTTCAGTTGGGTACTTCTGTTTTAAGTTTCCTGCTGCTGTCAGGACAGCTTTAACAGCACGCATTCCATAATCATAGTGATGCTGAGATGACAGCTGCTCAGAGCACAAACGGTAAGTGGCAACAATTTTCTGGGCAAGACTGTGGATATTAAAATATCACATGTAGAATGAAAATACCCCACCATGTAAGGAAAATAATTTAAGTACTTATATACACAAAGCAACTGCAGTGATTATCAGACATATCAGCTGGTAAGATGGCTCAAAACACCTAGGAAGCAAAACTGTAGATCATGCCATGCCACAGAATGTGTGTGTCATTTAGGAATTCTGTTTGATATTATGATACATTTTCCAAATGATCCTGTGTAGAGGTGCATATCCATCAACATGAGGTGGTAAATGAGAAATGATGATAAAGCACAAGATTAAAAAGTACCTTCTGGAGAAACAGGATGTGGATGGCCTTACAGAATTATATGCCTCAAGCACACATATATGTCTTATAGTGGAATGAGATATATCAGACTCAACTGAAGTGGAAAATTCAGCATGTCTTACCCCCGAGAGTCCAAAAATCCCATTGAATAAAGTGAAATTTCTCCAATCAAAGCATAATCTGGAACCATCATGGCAACTGTCCGGAACAGTGCCTGTAAGAAAGAAAGAAAGATACAAGCTTAGACTATGGAATATGGTAATAACTTGCACTTGTTTTGTAAGAATAGTATCTCTCCATAAGTTCATGAACTTCTATACTCTGTATTCCATTTTCATGACTTTAGGAATCGTCCGAAATCTATGAGATTGCATTAGAATTGTTACTAGAACTGTGATCTTATCGAGAGGTTCAAGAGGTCTGTGCTAAGCACTGTAGAACAAATGTTTAGAAAGAGTCACAATCCTAAAGAACTATTAATGGAAGAAAAGGGAGATGTCATTCATCTCACTTTCATAATAGACAAACTAGCACATGGTGTGGTTAGTGTCTTGTCATGCAAAAAATTATGGCAAAGCTAGGAAAAGAACTAGGACCGCATCAGTCTCTGCAGTGTCTCAGCAACTTGCAAAGTTATAATAAATTTAAATTGGGATTTGGATAGCCAAGCCATTGTAAACCAGGAGAATTTCCACTTAGAGAGAGCACAGTTAAAGCTGTGAACTGGTATCAGTATGATTAGACCAAGACCTTACATCTATGCATTTTGTACAATCCTAAACACTTATGAAAGCTTAGCAAAAACCACTTACAAGTGCAAAAAGCAGAATACATTTGAACAGGTTATCAGTGTATTATTTGATTGCTGCCTTCCTTTTCTTATTGCAATAGACCAGAAGTTGCAAATTCTGTTTAATTTCTACAAGAAATCAGGATTCCAGGTTTACCTTCAGATTATCAGGCAGCTCTGCTCGTCCAGCATACCCAGGATTCATTGTGATAAACACAGCACAAGCAGGATTAAGAGAGATCTCTGTCCCTTCAAAGACGAATGTTTTGAGTTTGCGAATAATAGCTTGCTGTATGCTAAGTATTTGTTGGGCAACTACAGATAATACTTCAACCTAATAGAACAGATTGGAAAACATAAGACACTTGGAGACAATATAAAATGGTTTTGTTTATATATTGTGATGGCTATATTTGCATTCCTCCAGGTGAAAATCACCCTGTGTCTGATAACTGAGCTGCTGTCTATTGAAGTGATCCTCTGAAAGTTAGTGCCACCATTCCCTATTCAACCAATGTAGACAGATCAACAGAGGCTTCTAAAAGCCTCCAAAGGGAAATATCTGCCTGAATGTAGACATCTAAGTTAGGTGGACAGGAACTCCCTCTGGAGGCCTCCAAAAGCACTTCCCTTTCACCTCAGACAACATAAAGAATTTAGGTTCTTCAGAAAGACTGATTCACTCAATGCCCCAAATTGAGGGTAAATGTAAAGAATGGGTAAGGCAGCCTAGGGCCAATCTTCAGAGCTCTAAAGTATCAAGGTAAAAGAATATTGGAAAATGAGAATGCTAACACTTGAATTAATTAAAAAACAAGTTACAGCAGACAAATGGAGAAATTAAGGTGTTAAGGATACTGAAACATACAAAATAGATCTTCATGGAATTTCCACATTTACTAGTATTTACTTAAATCTAACTCCGTCCAAATAACAATAAAACTTATCCAAAGTAATTAGTTACTACGTTAAAAAAAAAAAAAAAAAGCCAACAACAACAATCAGAGTAAGACCAAGGAGGGGATTAGATGTGTCTGGTTACACAGCTAGTTAACCAGGTCACTCAATTAGTGACACTCCGCTCGTCATCACAGGAATTCCTCCACTGGGATTTGTCTGTCTTGTGCTGAACATAGATAAACACAGCCCCACAGCTGTAGCTTGATTTGTCAAGGAGAAGAAAGACAGTTCTTTGCCAACAAATGAGTGTCACATACAAAAGAGGAAATTGCACAGGAACAATTTTTTCAGCTAAAATAACCCAGAGAACAAGACTTCTGCAACACAGCACAGGTAGGCATGTGCTCCTACAGCATGCAGCTGAGTACATATTTCTGTGTCAGTGATTATCGAAACAAATATGCTATACCACAAATAAAAGTAGAAAATTGGCAATAATGCTCTCATGTCTAAATATAACGTTTCTTGTGTCTTAAATTAAAGCTTTATCATTTTATTTGTCCAAGTTAAAATGTTACCTCAATTCTATTGAACTCATCAAAGCAGGACCATGCACCAGATTGTGCCAGCCCCTTAAAGAACTTGCCCATTGCCTTGTAATCGAGACCATCGGAGCAATTAAAGACCACACACTACAACAAAAACACAGAGAGAACATCTCTCAGTATTAACACAAAGTCCACTATAAAATTGTTAGCATCTAAAATGGGAAGGGATTGTTATTGCTAATTACCAGCATGCCATATAGACACAGTCTTAAATGTGTGCTTCTTACCAACTATTTCGGTGAATATAGGTACAGAACAAGCAGTACTTGCTTAAGAATGGCATTTCAAGAATATCTACATATCCAAACATAAACAATACAAAGAAAAAAAGTTTGTATTTTGGTACCTGCTTAGCTAGTGCTTTTGCTAGATCTTTTGTTGTTTCTGTTTTGCCAGTCCCAGCAGGTCCTTCTGGAGCACCACCAAGATTTAATTTCAAGGCACCCATTAATGTCCTATATAAACAAGAACATAGGCATTAGAAATAGTAATCTTTAATGGCAGATTGTTCCTGAAGGGATGGATAAGGATTTTCCTTTACAGTTCCCCTGGAAACAATTTACTGGTTCCCTACTGACTTTGCAGCTTGCCCTGAAGAACCAGTATTGTCTCATAACTGATTCCCAGTTGTGGAAGCTCATTCACCCACTTGGCCTACAAGGAACGTCAAGGCTTTTTATTACTTGCATCCACCCTGTATATCCTCAATTACACAAGCAAATGCACAGTGCCATAACAAAAAATGGCAGAGATTGCAAAAACACACATTTTTATCAAGTGGCACTCCTCACGACAAGAACTTGAAGCTGGCTTTATAAATTAAGTCAATCTGTAGAAATGCCTGAGAAAGCATAAAGGTTGTCTCAAACCTGGGAATCACATTGCTCTCCAAGTGATTTTCATACTAAAAATGAGATCCCTGTTAACACTGGAGTGATCAGATTATTTTACAAAAGCCTCATTCAAAGGCTTTGCCACCAAAAGCAGTTGTTAAGTTGTGCCGAATAGTCTGCTTGCTCATTGCTTTCACTGAAACTACATCTGGTACAGCTGACTGCATAGTCTTAGTTTAGACTGAGCTAATGCTAATGATAACAACCCCAGTTTACAGATAATGCACCAGCCACATGGCTCTTTCAACACCACTGCGAATGCCAGAAGACTAAGCATTTGCCAGCATAGGCATTAACATAGGCACTTTACTACAAGTGCCTTCTACATGGTTCACAGCTCAGGGCTGAAGTAAAATCTTTACATCCTCACCATATATTTGCCTGGAGATACTATAAAGAAAGTTCTTTAAACCTTAGACCTAAAGTTACCTGCTGAGATGATCTGTGTCTCCACGGTTCACCAGAAGTGAAATATACCAAATGCCCTTGAATAGTTCACCCTTGGAGGATGAAGTATTTCCATTTCAACCCCTTGCAAGCAAGTGGAGGAACAGGAAGCTAACTGCATTCAAACATCTGTGAAGGGCTCTATAATTGCCTCATCTACTTTACAGGCAGGCATACCCTACCTGTATGTCTTATTTCAAAGGAATTAATTGACCAGTGCTACTGTAGAGTTCCTTACAGTTCCAGTACCATAAGCTGCCAGCTTTATTCAGAAGCACGTTCTTGGATACAACAAAGACCATTACTCTACTGGTGTAGAAACCTACACATTGTAAATATTTCACCATATTTGGGCAAAGAAGATAATAAGATTTGCCTCCAAAACCTGCAGGAAAATCTTAGCTGCTGAGGTTCCTGCTATTATTAACTATAACAAATGAAAATAAATACAGATCAATCCAAAAAATGAAAACGTTATTCATAGCCAACATGGCTTTACCTATAACATCGATCTGTTAGTGGGGTTATAACCAGACGTAGAGAATTGCCCAGATACTCATAACCATATTTGGCTTCTGTTGTAATCATTCGCACTATTACATCCTTCTCTTCCCAGTAGTATCTCAGCTGAGAAATCCACTGGAAGTCATTCAGATCTGTGATTTTGTCTTCAACCAATTTTGCAACCACATCGCGAGCTGCAGAGTAAGAGGCAGATTATTTGAAAAATCTAAACACTTCTACTATGTTAGTTTACTTAAAATAACGTATAAGTAAACTAAAATTTATTTATAGATATGTAAGAGTAAATCAACATTTAGAGTAGTAGGCTGCCTTTCGTGTTAGAAAGGAATCTGCATCTGTTTTGCATAGGGAATCAGCTTAATTTGATCTAGATTCCAGTGCCTGTTCTAAGTAGATGGGAGACAGTTGTGCAGGACTGAGCAATCTCCATTTGCCCAAAGATACTGTGTAATAACTCTGTAAAGGTTGTTTAAAGTTAGAGAAGGCATTTTAGCTGCCTCTTTCAAATAGTTTACCCAACTAATGATAGCAGCACTGCCCCAGATACAACAAGAATACCAGCAACTGCGCATTTACCATGCACATCAATGACAGTAAGAGCTCCAAGTGTCAGCCGGGCTCCACTGGACAGCTTTCCTCTCACTAACTCAACAATGTTCCCAATTTGTAGATTGCTCTTCTCCAAGAAATCCTGTCACAGAAGCAGAACACAGGCATTAATGTAATGCTGTAGCTAGCAGTTCCTAAGCTCCCATGGGTGCAGTCATTGGAGACAGCCCTTCCAACAAAACATAACAATGGAAGTGCTGGCACTACACAAACATTCATATACTGGCATTTTATGTTACTATGAACAATTCAGAAAGCCTTATGGCCTGAAAATAGTGTAAGCAGAAGTCTTATCTTTCTTCCTAATTACAAAATTCTACGATAGGAGATGAGCAGGTTCTCTCTGTTGGGTAAATTTGGATTAGATTTCTCCTCTAAATTAGTAGTAAATCGTAAATTAATAAATTTAATAGAAATCTAAGAGTCTCCTAACTTTACTATAAACATTTTAAATTATTTTCTAATTATTAAATGAGAAATTTTAACGAAATGAAAGATTAATGAAGTTTTCATTAATGACCTAGACAACAGGACAGAGTGCACCCTCAGCAAGTCTGCAGATGACACAAAACTGGGAGGAGTGGTTGATAGACCAGATGGATGTGCTGCCATTCAGAGGGACCTCAACAGACTGGAGAAATAGGCAGACAGGAACCTCGTGAAGTTCAAAAAAGGGAAAAGTCCTGGATCTGGCACGGAATAATCCCATGTGCCAGTACACGCTGGTGGCCAACCAGCTGGAAAGGAGCTCTGCAGAACAGGACCTGGATGGTGGTGGACACCAAGCCAAACGTTAGCCATTAATGTGCCCTTGAGGCAAAGAGCAACAGCATCCTTGGCTGCATTAGGAAGAACATTACCAGCAGGTCAAGGGAGGTGGTCCTTCCCCTCTAGTCAGCACAGCTGACACCACATCTGGAGTGCTGTGTCAGTTTTCGTCTCCCCACAGAAGACAGGCATGGGCATAGTGGAGCAAGTCCATGGTTTAGTTGGCCCTGCTTTAAACAGGGGTTGGACTACATGATGTCCAGAGGTCCCTTATATTCTGAGATTCACTGTTCTGTTACTCCTAATTTTTCTTAACCTATGGATTGTTCAGGATATTTTCTTTGAAAGCAATAAATATTTTCAGTTCTGACTGTTCTGACTGGATATGTGGAATAAGATCTTTAATAGGTATTAAACAACATAGGCAAGTTAAACCTAAGATATTCAGTAAATATACAGAAACAAAGAGCTAACATTAAAATTTAGTATTTGGTGTAAAGTTTATTAAAACATCACCATTTCCACATTTAAAAAGCAGCCCAAACACACTGTTGACAAAATTAATCCCCAAATAAATCCTCATCCACCTAGCTCAATTAGGATCAGACAAAAGCCCACTGAATTAATCAGAAATTATTCCCATTACTTGAGCATGCATTTGATTAGCCTCAATGAAGTGATACTTAGAACCATTGTGATGACAGAGGCACTACAAACACCTAAGGAAACAGTCTATCACTTCCTGTTTGGTACTTTTATTTACACCAGTATCACTTGTAAAAAAAATACAATTCCCTTCAGTGGGTCTTCTCCTGATACACATCAAAGGAAATGAGAACAAGCCCCTGCTAAGACTCAAGAAAAAAGGAAATAGACAGAAAATAAAGCACACTGCATGACTAAACTGTAATATGTTGTTGACTGAGGATCTTCTTTGCTAGAAGGAGCTTTTTATTACTAAGCACTAAACTCTGATTAATTAATAGAAAGGTAGAAGAAAAATCTTACTAGTAAAGTTCCTTTCCTTATAGCCTCAGACACTTCTTCTGTCCAGTAAATTGATGAAACGCAAATAACCACTTGTCCAGGCCACTGAAGTACCCACGTTTTTCGAGGAACCTTAAACAAAAAGATCCATTCCAGATACAGAAAGGCATATAAACACATTAGACTATAGCACTGATAACAATTATTTTTCCCAAATTTCTTTTGTTTCATGCTGTAAATAAATGAGCATCAGCATAGAAAGCTTTGATACTTCTTCTTCAAGAAATTCAGAGTTAAAACTTCAAACTGGTACTACTGAACAAGGACAGCTGGATTCCACTTAGCTTCAAACATGTTTCCCTGGTTAAGAATATGAGCAACCTGTTCATGTACAGTTGCTTGTGAAATCTATTTTATACTATAATTCAGGAACAATTACCTTGACATATCCTCTTATGCCATCTTGAAGAACTTGTCTTACACTGGCCAGCATCATTTCCTCTACTTGCAAAAGCCATTTTTCTACCATGCCCTTCAAACAAGAAAAACAGTTAAGAGTCAATACACATTTCCTGGTTATATTCCTCTTAGAAGGCAAAAACTTTGAAATGTGTTAGACTTAAATGTGCTTCCTCCTGATCTAGATGTGGTATATAGGAGAAAAAAAGGTCGAAATTTCCCAAATCCTGACAGCCACTACTGCAGTTTAACACTGTCTGAAAGCAGGTAAATCAAGCTAACTCTAAAGACAATCCAGCTGAAGAAACAGCTGGATATGCTTCATATAACTATAAACGAAAAACGCAGATCACAGCTTGCGTGGTCAGGGCATGTTTTGTTCCTGGAGGATTAAGGGAAAAAGGGTCTCTAACTCACAGCATGCCCAACCTTTCATCTCTTTTTGGTTACCATACAGCAATTTGGCTCCATACCTTCACATTCAGAATAGCAGAAAAAACTGGAACTGAGATACTTTTCAAAACTTATAAACTTGAAGATTGTAACAGTGGAATTGTGCTGACCTAATTTTAATTTAAAGAATCTTGTAATTATCTTATATTCACAGTGTACCATTATACCTTAAAGTTCAATTTTTATTGTGAATCACTACTAGTTTTAGCAACAGCCAAAACAGTGCGAGTTACTCCTTGCATATACCAATGGGAGGCATTAGTAGTGCGGGAGTAGAGTAACAGCAATCCTGTACTTTAAGATCAATCATGCCTTCCCTTTGTCTTCCTGCCATTCTCTACACTGGCCCTGCTCCTCTCCTGCTTTCTACAGCCACTGAATAACACAGGTCTAATATGCCTAATAAAATAATATTCAAATTGTACTCTTGCCCTTGTAGGACCTTCTGTGCAAAGAAGGCAGACTGTTTCTTTACTTGCCTAGATGCTACTATTTCTACTAAGCCCCTTTTTGAACTAATGCTCTGACTCTTCACTGCCAGTCATTCATCTTTTCCCTCATTCCTCTGTTTCAGCCATGCTGTGCAATGTTATATACACATGTATAAAGAGAGCTTGGAGTTTTTATTCATATGTGTGTGTGTGTATATATCTATGAATTATCTATCTATCTACATCTTAAAAGTAGTAGGTGCATAAAGCTGCACAAAAGTGCCTAGAGTTGTATGTCTTACTCCTTTTTGTAGGAAATGCTTTTTGTTCTAGAGTACCAGTCTGCACTCTCAATTCCTAAACACCTTTCATGATCTGATCCTAAATGTTTTAAATCTCATTCCCCAAACAACATACACTTTAGGCAAAGTATTAATTTAATATCATATAGTAAAAAAAAAAAAAAAAAAAAAAAATTACTTTTGCATTCGCTGGACAGATTTTATCTATAAAAGGAACAATTTCTTTCTCTGAACTGATCATGCCTACGATCTCCAGATCTTCGGTAAACTCCAGTTTAGCAATTCCTTCAAAACACTTCTTTAAATGTGGTTGTACTCGAAGGGGATCTTTTGTTTCAGACAGTATTTCAAGCAGCTCATCATTAGACAGGAAAAAGAATCTGTTACAAAAATACAATTAATGAACATACACTTTCCAAACATGAAAACTGTCATTAATAATCTACTATATGCAAGTAAATTGAATCGGTTTTATTGTTGCTTAGGACACTAGTGTAACTGAGAGGAAATTATTATCTCAAATGCCTTTTCTTAAGCAATTTTTAACATAAAACTCATCACACCTGTTTTTTTCAGAATTTCAATATGACCACCCTCTACAGAGGGGAAGAAAGACAGTTCTCAAACTCATGCAGGAAAGACCAGATATACCTTTGCAGCCAATAAAGACCTTGTAAAAACATACACGATTATGAGGAACAGGATTCTATAACTCCTACGTGTCACACACCTCTGCACAACTAAAGAGGGTAGGGCAGAGACATAATTGCAAATCAGCCATGGGAAGGTAGCAAGTTCCTTCAAAAATGCCTTGTAAGAGATAATGTGTTTCTAACCATAAGTTTACACTGTGCTAGACAGATTTTGCCTCCCCACCTCTGCCTGTACCTGGCATTGCAAATTTAACTGGAGCTGAGGAAAATGAATGATGTCTGGAAAAAAGAACAAGTTTTCATTTTTTGTTGCATGGGACTGTCCCACATGTGTTTATAAAATGAGACTTTTCAGTTCAGTAGAAATGAATTGAAAGAGCTTATGGCTTTTTGTCTCTAACTTAGGCCTGTTTAATTAATTTACCTTGGGAAAAATAATCTTTTCTTCTCCAAGTAAGTATTCAACCCTTTTTGAATGTCTTCTAAGAGAGTATTTGCTTCCTGAAGTCTGTCTAACATCATGGGTTGTTCAGTTGCTACAAGTACCTTTGTGTCTTTCACCTTTATAAAAACAAATACACAGCAGAAACTGCTAAAAGTTGCAATATGTTTGTACATTAAAATTGTCATCATCAATCACGTATGTTGCAGGAGGCTAAAAAGCTAGATATTCTTCTCTGTAGTATGCCTTCATGTTATTAAATATGTATGTATTATTTGATGGTTCTGCTTTTTCAGACTGTAAGTTTTACCAATTTGAACTTTACAGACAATAATACAACAAGGAAATATCCACAGGAATTAAAATCTTTGGCACTTGCTCCTGTGTCTGGGCTTGCTACATTTTTTTCCATTCACAAAATAAGTTCTGTCAAACAGAGCCATGGTACATGACAATTATTCTCTGTTCTTGCCATCTAGGTTGCATTTTTTCTTTCTGATAACATTCCTCTTAACTTGAAAAGATACACCTGTTTCAGAACAGGCTTCATCATTCACATACTCTGAGCTGTTAGACAGGTCTCAACTTCTGTTTTGTTACACTGATTATTTCAACATATTTATCACATAATCACACACTCCCAAGGCTTTTGACAAACATCTCAGCTCACACTACCACTAAGTATCTGGCCTCTTACCCAATTTCTTAGTTATAGGGAACTGAACAGAATACCCAACTGCACCTACTATCCCCATTATCTTCTCCTGACACACTGCCACCTCAGTAGGTATTCACCAAAGTTTTGAATAACTATGCCACCACATATTAGAGAACAATCACATGCAAAAAAAGCCATTTAGTTGCTCTAATAATTTGTAAGCCTTAAAAGCTTAATCCAAAATCTAACTGTATCCAGAGAAGGCTTTCTATAGATTGTCAGTGAACTCTGATTTGTGCTTTCAGGATCTGCTTCATTCACCTTTCCACCTAACTCTGGTCATTTAACCATAAAAAAGCCAGAAAATTTAGAAAATGTTACAAGCTCTAATTCATCCTGCAATATTCAGTCTTTACGGAAATCTCAAAGCAATAATGACATAATCTACCACTTTTACTGCAAGACTAGATTTTGGTAGGCTTTAGTAAAGGATTTTCCACTCCATATTACACCTTCTTGTGACTTAAATACAAATATATAACTCCAGAAAAGCTAGTATATCTTCATGATAGTAATAATCATGTTACCAGTTGTGCATAAAAATACATGATTTATTAAATGCAAGCACTTACCACTTGTGCCATAATGTCCTTCCAGTATGTATCCACAAGCCCAAACTTTCTGCCCTCTTCAGGCATTTGAGCTATAATGTCTTCTGAACTAAAAATTGGTTCCAAATACAACCACGTTGCTTGACATTTTAACCAATTATCTAGAATATCTTGCATTAAACACAGCTTATCTTCCCAAGCCTATAATGAAAACATTTAATACTTAAGCAAAATTATATCAAGAATTAATCTACACTTAGGAATCAAATAACATGAGTTGCTTGGCTTCAAAGAAAAAAAAAAAAAGGCAGAAAAAAACCCCGAAAAAACCCACCAACAATTGAACAACTTTAAAAGAGGGAGAAACTTTATTTAAAAAAAAAAAAAACGAACACTAATAGACATCTAAATATTTCTTATAAACAACAGATGTATTCTTTCATTAGCACTTTTTACAGCAAGTTGTGGAAGAACTGCCTAAGTGCAGAGATGACTAGCATGCCAATCCAGAATCTCTTCTTTTAATTCTGCTTGTGTACTCTCTCTCTTATCATCAATGAAAGGATAAAAGCTTAACAAGGTATTCAGCAGACTGAATAAATGTCAATTCACAGGCCCTATATACAGTGGGTTCAATCTTTGCCCCCCCCCCCCCCAAAAAAGCTATTTCATGCAACTCTAGCAGTACAAATCAGTTTTAAAACCAGAGAGAGAGATTCTTTTTGAATGAAGGATTTCAGATAGCATTGCTTTTGTGACCTTGACAGTCTACGGTGTAAGGGATATGCAAGGCAATATATTGCAAGGAGAAAACACAGCCAGCCTATATTGTTCATTACTCTGCAAGAGGTACATGGAGATTGTTAAGATAGCTCTATATTAATCGTTCCCTTTCATTTCACCAGCTCTACTGGAAAGCAGAACTCAGCTTTACCTACGATTTGGCTAAAGTCCACAAGAAAGGATAGAATTTAGGACTTAGGATTGCTTACAAATCATCAGTATTACACCAGCAAAAGTGATATTAAATACTGATAGGAAAGAAGTCTCTGCTTTCTGCATAATCTTCCTATTAGAAATTCATCATCTTTAACAAAGATCGCATCATTACAAAATAGTAGGACAGCTAACAAAAAAGTTTGAAACCCTTATGGATCATGCCAATACCAGAGGATTACAAATAAATTATCTCTCACAATTGACAGACCTATATCTTTTTACACAATGCAGCAGGATTTGTTTAAATCAGCTGACCCATTCCCAAGACATTCAGCTAAAACCCCATGCTTATAATGACTAGATTAGCAATGCAATCACAGTTTCTTTAGCTGTAAAGCAAGCTTTGCATACCTTTGCCTGGAAACCATTAATTCAAAGATCTTGAAGAAAAATATGAACGTGTGTTCTTAGAAACAGTTAAAAACTATGTAACTTCTTATTGTGCCAAAATACCTTAAAGCGCTTAGGGAAAGCATATTATGAGACATGCAAGCTCAATCAAACCAGCTTTTCCTTACCTGGCATTCAGCTTCTATTGGTTTGATGAAGGGAGAGCCACACATTGTCTGAGTCTTAACAATGTGATCATCCAGCAAAAGCTGGATGTCATCAATTGCTGACAGGATGCTGGTGTTCTGTAAATACATCATATTTTGATAAGGCAAATAGCAGTTGCTTTATTTCACTGCTCTTCAACATCACACTCATTCAGCTTCCTGTTTCCCCCTTCTCTATGATGGTTGAAGGTAAGAAAGTAGCAACACATTGAGAAAGCTGGCAACATGTTTGAAGATATGAAAGGGTATCTCCACTGTACCTCTGTTTCAAAGGTCAAGAGATAGATCGGTTTGTGAATGGGAAGCTACCCAGGGATGCTACTGACTTCTGACTCAATCTTTTGGACTGCATGTGATTTCTTGTTTCTTCTGGCCAAGTTAAAATTGCACTACTGTCCAGCTTTCCATACGACACTGCAGAAGCTCTCAGCCTTACAGATTTGTTAGGATGAACATGTTGAGATCACAAGTTATCCAGATACTAAGGTCCAAATAGAAGGATACATAGTAATGGAGACATTTGCCCAGGCTCTGGGGTATGATACCACTTTCCATCAAGCCACAATGAATCAGCAGTAACTTCCCTCTACTATTTCTCAACTGGTATTCAGAATCAAAGTAATTCTTTTCAATAATATATATATTGATTTGGTGTTTACTCACAGTATCCCTGTATTTCACCAGACTGAACTGCATGTTGACCCATTCTAATTTCATTTTCTCTATTGATTTCTCTAAGGAATACTCCTTACTTGCAGCTGCTCCAATAGGTTCCAGCCTAAATTGAAATGAAACATATCTTTGAAATGTTTTTGCAACATAGCTGAAGAGCAAAAAATAGCAGTTGTAGGCAGAGTTGCCTATCAGACTACCTTTCATATGGATTTGTTAATAATATCAAAGACTCTTATTTCAGGGAATATTTTTGCAATTTCAGGCTCACCAAGTTAGAGATATTAATATTAATTTGAGATAAATACAGACAGAAAATTCTGAATGTGCAAATTAAGTGGTTTAGGAATATGACTCTCTTTTTTGGTGCCTTTGTGCTACAAGATCAATGGACAGTTCCATCCGTACTTTCATAAAATACAGCTGATTTTACAGCAGGGTCTAACAGCACACAAAAAACCCCAAACAAACTAATATTTGGTATCTGACATATGAAATACAGCGATTGTTTAAAAAAAAAAAATAGAGTAAGCTTCTTACTGATCAATATATTTTGAAAGTCCAAATTCCAATATGTTTTTAAGAGTAGTAGTTTCATCAGGTCTGATCTCACATCCTACAATTTCACTAATCTGAAAATAAAGTAAGAAATAAAATCTATTATGAAGACGCATGTTTGTAACAGACTTCTCAAACAGCAAGAAATAAATGCTAAAGAAGTATTAATGCAACCCCCCAATTTGCTTTTCTGCCATAAATTATTAATTCAAAGAAGCTCCTGCCTGTACCATTACAAGTTTCAAAACTGGATCTATCATGTGACAGGACAAAGGATCTTCTTATCATGAAATACAGAACTATTACTGTATTTCACAGTATGGAATACGTGGAGTAGTATATTGAACTGTCAGTTTGTGTGGTAGAATACCCTCACAGCTAAGGCAGAGTTTAAAGTACCTGTTCCCAATGTCTCTCCTTCATTCCATGATTGCAGGCAATTGACAGGACAGGAAGATGCTGTTTAAATTTATCAAGCTTATATTTCATAGTTTCTGCTAAGCGTCTAGGCCCAGCCAAATCTGGAAAACTCTTACTGAGCTTGTACATCGTCCTCCACATATTTCCAATTTCTTCAGTAATTTCATCAGCATTCAACTTCCGGAGAGATCCTGAATACAACAGTATAAAAAAAAAAGCACAGCAGGCACATCAGCACAAGAAGATTGCTAGGGTGGTTTATTTACAGGTATTTATAATCATTCTCCTTTAACTGGAAATCAATTGTGTTACAAAAAATTATCTTAATGCAAAATCCAAGTCAACAACTGTATTTCACACTGCTTAACAACATTTATTTCTTCAAAATTATTTTCTCACAACTAATCAACCCTTTCAGCTTCTACTTAACTGAAAATGACACGTTTCCTCAAATGAACACCAAAGCCTCACCATTCATCCATTCCTCAGATTTGGTATGGAAATTATATGCTGTTATCCAAAGTTGCTCAAAGGGTTGTTTGTTTGCAATTATGGTTTGCAGTAGAGGAAATTGACTCTTCTCCTGCTCAAGTAACTCCTCTTCTTTATTAATAGCCTTTAAGGAGGAGGGGGAAGGAGGGGGGAGGAGGGGGAAGGGCGGGCAGGGGGGAAAAAAAAACAAACCAAAACAAACTTATTTCCATCAAAAATTCCTCCTGTTTTCTACATTTTTAAATAGGTAATATTGAATACAGTTTTTTTACATGTCATAAAGCCAGCCAGATTTCTAGATTTAGGCCTGTGGAGTTTAGATAAATAAGGTAATCGTGTTCTCGAAAATTCTCCAAGTTATTTGTTGGTATCTTTTACTACTCAAATAATTTTTAAAATCTATATCTATTTTAGAAATAGATAATGCACCATGGCATTCAGTATAACCAGGGCTCACAAGTTACTAACCCACTGTGAAACCTGGATATAAGCTCCTCGGCCACATAGGCTTATAGGAATATTTTTTTTTTACTTGTGATTATTTTTTTCTATTGCAGAAACGTCTGGGAGCTCCAACCAAAACAGACATTAATTGCTGTGCTTATTAATGGAAAGGTATTGTCTTTGTCCAAAAGACCTTACAGTATAAAACAACGTGCAAAGATTTAGATTTAAAAAAAAAGTATTCCCTTCTTCATTTTACAGGTAGGGAGGTGAAGCACAGAGAAATGCTGTCTGAAATGCAGGCACTGAATACTGATTGAGTCCCAAGTCTGTGCTTTTACAATGCCGACAGACCTTTCATAAAACTTTTAATCATTCAGTGTGAGATGCAGGCAGACAAACTGAAAGATCCACATTCCAATATAATCTTTAACTTCATGTATTCACTAAGCTGATTGTCATGTCATTTAAATTGTGCAGATACACTCCTCATTGTGATCATGTATTAAGAAACTTAAACTTAATTACTTATTCTAATCTACCTACAATGACATATCAGTGCTGTTAACTCACACTAATTAAATATACTAGATGCCTTTAAATCAGATTAAGAGTGTTGATATGTAGGACTAGCAATTTATCTAAATCCTAAACTCATTAATTGGTTCAATTTCCTCTTTTGAGCGGGGCTTAATTAAAATCTTGATCCTTAAGGCTCCATATATGCAGAAATCTCATTGTCTCACTGTGATTTAGATTAATTAAGCCTCACAATGCCTGTGAGATCTCTCAAAGGTAACCATTCTCATTTCCCAGCAGAGGCACAGCTAAGACAAACCATTCAACCTAGAACCACACAGTACACTGGATAGACAGCCCTGAATAGAATCTAGGAATCTTGGTCTTCAGTTTCCTTCTAGCATATGAAACTTCCCTTTCTGTGATATAACATGTATTTAATGCCTATAGGCAACTTCTGGAAACAATACAAACAGTTGAAAACCATTTGGTTTTAATTAGAGGACAAGCAGAGGGACTGAAAACACAGCTCCAGCAGCACAAACCATGGTTCAGGGAAAATGCCACCTCCCTAACATTCTGCTCCTGCCAACTCTGCCAGAAGAATTCTGTTTTCTGCGGATAGCATGTTACTACTACTGACTGCTTGGAAACATTGAAATTCAGTATTTAAATCTTAAAAACTCCCTAAACTTCCTTCCCCAAAAAATATGCTCTTCAACTCAGCAGTAGGGACAACTCAGAATATAGGGACAACAAGATATTTCCCACATGTTTGTAAATTTGGAAGTTTTAAAGCCATCTTGACAATACATGGCCAGAACCCTGAAAAAAAAAAACAGGGACAGGAACCAAACTTTTGCTCATCCAGCACATTGCAACCCGCTCCATACTTGACTAATAAATACTAACCTCAAATTCTGTTAGTGCATTATTTAGATTCTTATTTAATTCTTTAAATTTCTCAGCATTGTTCTTCATTTCTTCTATGGTCATGACATCCCGCTTTTTGTAGCTTTCTACTTCTCTATTATAACCTTCAAGAGTTTCCTCAAGCTGAGAACACCTGAGGTAAAGATAGCTAAGGTAATATGATGTTCTGTTTCATTGCTTTTCAGGTTTCAGTGATTTTATTAATTAGAACAGGCACTGTCAAATGAAATCTGATCTCAATACTAGTGTAAAGTAAATACAGGTGCCAGTGAAAACCCATTAATCAGTTATATGAATACTATGCAGTTCACAGGATTAGAATTAAAGTCCATTTTCAAACCTCCCAATTGATTTAGTTCACTTACATCTGCTACCTTTACTACCTGGAGGAAATAAAGAAAAAGTGAAAACTATGTAACAAAATTGTGTGTAATGCTGCACTAAGCAATATAACAAGATAAAATTATGAATATTCTAGCAACATCCTTCGTTCCTCCTTTCAGACCTATTTAAGCATAGGAACATTCTAATCCACCCTCATCAACAGTATTTTTCTGAAATCTCCATAATACTGTAAAACTAGGTTTCTTCCTTACTTTCTCAGCTCTCTTCCAAGTTTTACTTCTTTGACATCATCTCCCTTTTACTGATAATGAAATTTTAATTTTCTTTAAAAATACCCAGTGAAAGAAAATGTCTTAACACCATACCTTTCAAGCAAAACCATCTCTGCATGATTCCTCCTGTCACACAACTGATCTCTACTGTTTTCAAAGATTATCTCAATCTGATCAGGCCAATGGAAAACTATACTATTCAGGTTTATGTCATCATCTAAAATAAAAAATATATAGACATCTTTAAGAAAATACCTTTTAACCAATTATCTAATAGAATGGCTGTTGTGAAGAGTATGCAAAATAGCTAAAACTACATTTAGGAATAAGCTGTCTAAGAAACTACGTATTTCAAGCTGCTGGCTGAATTATCTTCACTGCAAAGAGAGCCTTTCCTTAAAACAAGTTACATTGATAGCGAAACTCTAAAATCAAGTTAAGAATGTGAAATTCTCTGAATAAGACCTTACTAATTTGTCTGTCTAGCTAACAACAGCTATTCCAGAATATCAATTCCATTCAACTACACACAGAGACAGATCACTCCTAACTAAATATATATAATATACCTACACACAGAGACAGACCACTCCTAACTAAATATATATAATACACCTACATAAGGTAGATAAAAGTAAAGTTTAAATCATTTTTAGTCCACAATGTGTAAATGCTGAATTATTCACAAAAGCTAGAGCATAACAACTACAATGAGCAGACATCTCCATCTTTATATTTGTCTATTTGTTCAGTGCACTTAGCTCATTATAACTAACTGCAGGACACATGCTTATAAACCCAGCTACAAAGAATATATAATTATGAAATACTGCACATGCAAACACTCCAGTCCAAAATGCAACAGAAAAATGTCCTGGCTTCCATAGGCATCCTAATTTTTATCAGAAATAAATTCTAATAAACATGGCATATCCTAGTTATTTCTATCACTGTCTGATGTGAGAGCGTATTCTGCTTAAGGAGAAAGGATCATCCTGCCTCTAAAATGGGTATGCATTCATATAACTGCTCTTCGCTTTTATGTACATCAAGCGACGTACAGCATCTGTGAATGGCACATTTTTGCTTTGAATAGAAGTGCAAACTAAAAGCAACTTCTACACGTTTCTTCCATCTTGGAGAACAGCCTTTACATTAACTAAGAACAGCAAAATTATAAAAAGCCTCCACTGATCTAATACTCAGCTGCAGAGATGCAAGTTCTCACACTTTCCAAAAGCTGTCATAGAGCCTTCGAGACATTGCTTTTTATATGGTTTTTCACTGAAGACTTTTTATTGAATAACATAGAGGCGTAACACCATTTGGCCAGGGTACATGACATTAATCTGGTAATGCCTAAGACATTTTCTAAAACACAGAAAAAAAGCACTGTCTCTGCTGTATGCCATTTCTCTAACCATTCCTTCCTGCAATAGTACGTTTTGGCCCCTACTAAATTCTTTTTATTTCCCTTCTGTCTCTTTTGGAGCTTTCCATTAGCATTCTAGAAGATGCAATATTTATCCATGCAGAGCCCAATATCTATATATAAATATTTTCATACGGAGACTTTTATATTCTGTAATTGAGACATACAAGAAAGATCAGCATAGTCCATGAGGAATTCCAGTCTGTGTGCTGCTTCAGCGACCTCCTGTCTCAGTTTAGAAACAGTAACTTCACTGGATTTCTTTAAGTATGCATCAAATTCCACTAGCTCTTCAGTGTTCAGAGGCACCTCACTTACCCTCTTTGCAATTAAGTTATATTCATTGCAAATTCTACAACAAAAAGAAAACAGACATATCACTGGGATCATAAGTGAAGAGATGCAAGATCTTGTTAATTAAGTTTGTCTTTTAAACAAGAATATTAAATTTATTTATAAATTAAGTATTTGGACTGAATACACACAGCAGATAGCCATTTTACTCTGTACAATCAGTTCTATTGTCCTACTATGTTTACAAGAATTGATATATAGTACAATGATGGCTAAATTGGTTCCAAATTACAATTAACAACATAATAAGTTTCCTTCCTATAGGCTTAGAATTTCCTTTTCAAGACTCAATCTGCTGCAGAAATGTTCAAATGCAGTAAACAAGAGCTCACTTAATCACCCCACTAAAATAAAATCAAGTGCAAGGTATAAAACAAAGTTATAAAGAGAAAAATTATTAAACAATTAAATTTATATTGTATGTGGGAATAGAAAATACAGAAAGGAAAAAATCCTCTTATTTTCCTTTTTCCCAGTGATACATTTTCTTGTTCCAGATTCCAGTTCAGTACTGCAGATAGCTACACAGACAGCAGGCATGCAAACAGCAACCACACACAAAGGATAGGCTCATTTAAACCAGCTCAAGCCTTCCAAACGTTTTCATTGTATAGATCCCCTCCACAGTAAGTGGAGGCAGAGAGGCCCCTCTAGAGTGTGGTTCATCTCCACCTGATGAGATGCTTTTTAGATAAGAGGGTTGAATCATTTCTTTACGGTGATTCTCTCTCTCTCTCCATTCACTGTGGAAGTATTCTTTAATTGCCAGGGTGGGGTGTTTTTTTGGGGGGGATTTTTGGTGTTTGCAGGGGGTGGGGGTGTTTTTAATTCACAGAACCAGGATTATCCCATTACATTGGAGTCAAATTATATTTTCAAGGTTCTTTTTTTTTTCCCTCCTTTTTTTTTTTCTTTAAACTTGCCAAGATAAGAAATCAGGACAATTACTTCCCTAGAAGACAAAAAAAAAAAAAAAAAAGAAAAGTCAGGGACAGGACAAATGCAGAGATGCATAGTACATTCTTCATGTTGCTTTAGCTGGGCACCAGCAGGGGAAGCAAGAACCTCAACCCAAATCCTAGAACGTCAGTGAAGGAGGAAAGAACAGTGGCTTATTTCCAGTCTAATCTCTATGTACACCCTATACAGACTAGGTTAGATATTTATTTATAAGTATTTCTGTTCCTGTTAATTTTTAAAACCCACTTTGGTGTCCTTGCACATGTCTGGTCAGCACTGGAAAACCCAGCAGATGAATGAAGTTATCTCATCCACAGATATACAGCATCAGTCCACGTAGACAGCAAGAAACATGCATGCTAACAACATGTACCTTTTATTTAACTCTCTGTTTTCCATCACTTCAAATTCAATCAGTCTATCTTTAAGATTTTGGGTCCTATTGCAGAGTTCCTCATTCAGTTGTACAGCATCCAGACAGAACATGGCCAGAGGGACTGAGACATGCATGGAAGCAATCTCTCTTTTCAGTTTTGTTAAGCTGTCGATCTTCTACAAATGGAAAATAATACATCTGTTATTTTTCCTTAAAGTCTATAGACAAAAAATACTAAACAACAACTACTTAGTTCCCATCCAGCAAATGGATAATATATTCCAAATAGAACAAGGAGCAATTATTTTTTATCTTTCCAGAGCTCAGCTCCCATCCACAGGTTCCAGGGCTGAAAGCTTTGCGCAGTAATATGCCATATTAAGGAACACCACAAGTTGCCTAAAGAAGTATTTAGCCAGAAGCTAACTCAGGAATGCAGAGAGAAAAGTAGACAGGGCTGACTAAGGACAAGACAGTCAAAAGACCAGCAAGATGCAGATTCACCAGATACTCTGGGCAGCCTTCCACTAGACTTCTACTAAGACCCAACAAAACCCATAGAAGGCCACAAAGAAACCTACTTCCACATTTGCACAGCAGCCCTACAGTAAGGGGCGACATAAATTGAGATGGCTTTCCTAGTATTCCCAAGGGTAAAACAAGTGACTTGAATGGGAGTTCTTTAGGCAATACATTAGGAAGTGAAGTGTGATGTGTTAGTTGCTGTATGACTATGTACCAGTTGTCAGTTACATATTACCTCCGTTAAAGCTTCTAAAGAATGACCTTCTTTCAAGAAATCTGTGACATCTTGCTGTGCATTGTTGTTCAAAAGATTGCTGTATTTCCTGTACATGTTTAAATACCTTAAACACAGAAGATGACAAAAACAAACATAAGATTCCAATGTGAAGATTCTCTATAATAAGAAACAAATCCACTCAAACTGTTTGAGTCAAATGGATAGTGTTTTGAATCTGAGGGTTTGGATGGGCAACAGAGTTAACAGCCAAAACTTACTTCTGTGGACCAAGTATGTTGCTCTCAAAGATCTTTTCAAGTTTGTTCACATACTCTGAAAACAATGATTCATCCGGTTTGACTGTACTGAGAGTGAGATCATCTCTTTTTAATTCTGGAAACAGAAATCTTTCTACCTAAAGGGAACCATTGCAAATACTGTAATAACACATACAATAGAGGAAATAAGGTATTCTATTACCCATTCACCCACCATTTCAAAAAAATGTATTATTTGGTAAAAACACTGCAATGTGAAAAGGCTCTGATTCATAATTAACACTTGGTTACACACATAGTTTGCTTGCAAAAACGACAGGAAAATCAAACCAGGGCTTTAATATAACTTTAATCTGAAAAAGAACAATTCCTATGCTATCTTCTATAATCACAAAAGTTCACACAGTTCATGATACACAACCCTCATCTTTATCTTCTATTTGTCAGTTTTCTGCCTCATTCATAACTTTGTATATCACTGACAGTTTTTATTCATATTCTATTCTGTATGCAGCTATAACTTACACAGTACCTTTGGAAGTTCCTCAGCACTGTGCAGGATCTCCCTGAAGCAATGACTGATTAAATCCCAACATTCTTTCAAAGGTGGCTCAAAGACAATCTTGGGTTCTTCCACATGGAGTTTGACTGTTAGTATCTGAGGTACAAAGAACTGCATTTCTTGATATGGTTCTGTAAAATCACTTCCATCCTTAGGAAAAAGAATGAAAATTGTACATGCCAAAGAAATCAGCTATAACTATAGTAAAAGATTCAAACTCCCCCACGTCTCTTAACTACACAGTACCAATGGGATCTTCTTCCCTGATTTTTCTTCAAAACACTGATGCCCCAATGCACTAGATTTTAAGGTGCCAACTCCTAAATGAATCTATAAAAGTTGCAATTAGGAAACTGGATTAAGCCTAATTGCCTTGATTTTCCCTTAAGTAACAGAAGTAAACTACTAATTACCGTACAGAACAAAAGCTCTAAAAAAAAATCCATAATGCCTATCAGAAATAAAATCTAGAATCAAATACAAGATCCCAGTTTTTTAATTGCCTTGTATGGTTAGCAAGAACTGCCCTATCCCCAAATTGCCTTTACAGTAATGGAGTCCTAATTCATGACTAGACTCTTAATGTAGATACTGTAATGATTTAAAAAAAAAACAAACAAAAAACAAAACAAACACCAACCACAATAACAACAAAAAAACAACAAAAAAACCACCCCCCCTCCCCACAAAAAAAAACAAAACAAACCAACCCAAACCAACCCATAAGACAAAACAAACCTAAAAAAACCCCCAACCATCAGCAACACCATCATCACCCAGATGCAAGGCTTAGCCTAAGTTTAACAGCATATTGTATTAAGTGTGATCCTCTGGCTGCAATGCAGTATTTAATCTGCCACAGTTATTCTGTTTAAATATGTTTCATTTTGTCTTATCATGGTAGATCCTGGGTGATCTGATATTTAAAGAACTAATTTCCACTCAGAGGCAACTTTATCATAGCCAAAACAGTGGTAAAAACTCTCATGGTGTAATGTTTATTATAATTAGGTGCATTACTTGAAGTAATGCAGGACACTCATTTGGTATAGACAGGGACACTGCATACATAAATTACATCTGCAAAGGATTACACGCATGACTATGCACATTTTTTTACTTCAAAGGAGATTATTCACCTGCTTTCAGAAAAACACGTTTAAGCGTTTTGCCTGGTTAAGGCCAAGAAAAATAAAACTTAAAAAAAAAAAAAAGCACACTCACTCAAGACAGAGTTGAAAACTCCTATAAACTGCTAGTTGTAACCGTAGGCGTGCAAAATTATTATTCAAGTGAGCAGTTCTCGACCACGCAAAAAAAACCCAAACTACTGAGTATGCACAACTGTGTGAAGGATTCAGACATTTTTTATGGAGGCAAGAGCTATCTGGGATATTTTAGCCTTCAAAGAGCATTACATTTTATGGCTATATGAATTATCATCTCTATGTAACACTGCATTTTATGGCTATATGAATTATTATTTCTATGTAACACTGAAAACTATAGATATACTTCACAGCATATACCTTGTGGATCATAAAAAATGCAAGAAGATCTTCTAAGGAGTTAACAACCATCTCACGTAATTGTAACGACATTAGAGCTGCCACCGAACGAAAATAGCTTTCAACTCTCTGAGAGGAATCACAGTCATTTTCAGGAGCAAAATGAAGCCATTTCTTTTTTTGATCAACAAAAATGGATGCACAAGTTGGGATCCACCTACAATGAAATAATATGGAAACAAAGTTTTTAAAAGCTTATTAGTCTTACTTTGCTCTTTGCAATGAAATCTAAGCTCAGAAATTACCCAAAGAATAAGCAAAATTCAAAGGGCTAGCAGAGAATTGTTAACTAGATGTCAAACAAAACTGTACCTACCAGGACTTAGAGGAAACCTGAGTTTTTAAGCTAAGGATTCTTTCTATAATGGGCCCCTACTATTAGTCTAAATTAATATTAATAGACAAAATACTAGTGACAATATTAAATTATTAGCATTAAATGGGAAACTTGAGTTTGGAAGAAATCTCAGGTGGCAGAATGCAATCACCTAATATCATGGGCTGTTACCTCATATAATCGCTTTCTTAAATTGATCGATATCCATAAGTACTAAAGTTAGGTTTTCTGTCACTGTTTTTATAGACTCCACTCCTCTCATGGTTAGAAACCTTCTAATTTCCAGTCTATATTTAGTCATAGTCAGTTTACTCCCATTTGCTCTTCTGCATGCAAGAGTTTCTTGCAGTCTCAATAGCTCTTTCAGCATCCAGATGTTTATCCCTTTCTGCTATTTTCCCTTTTGTTTTGGCAGCCTTGTGGTTGGGACTAGTGTCATCTCAGCCTAAGGTCTGTTTTTAAAAGGGAGCTTTATGTAAATCAGACCCTAAGATACTCTACTTATCTACTGTTACTACATTTGGCACTGACTTGTTCTGAAGAATATTGTGAGCTTCCACACAGTGTCTTCGAATGACCTCCTCAAATTCAGTAGGCAACAGTGGCAGGTCTCTACAAAGCATTTCTTCAGTGCGAACAAACCTTAGATGACTATACCTATGGAAATAAAACAAATAGTAGATATTTTATGGAATTCTGTTTTAAAAAAAAAAAAAGAAATATAGTCAGGAAGGTCTCATGTATTTATAAACACTATTAATATAATTTCATTGATGCATATCACTTCATTGCTAAGCTGTCCAACAAGTGCACATCTAATTTTTTTTTGCTGTCAGCAAACATAAAAGGCTTCACAAATTTCATTTTGTACTTGTTATAGCAAAAAATTAACACAGTTTTAAATAAAATGGTCAGAATAAGTTCTTGTCCTTTTGCTAGATTCATTAGTGTATCCAAGCATTAAAGAACATACAGAATGACACCTACTGCTTCTATTCTGTATTAATAGTAATAAGTACCTATCCTGACTGCCCTGCGGGGAAAAAAAAAATTTCATCAGCATGGCATATATCACAGTCTGTAACATACAAGAGCTTAAATTCCTGCAAATGTTACTTAAATGCAAAAACAGTTCTCAGGATTACTAACCACCATATTTAACTTCATAAGAAAACATATCTCAATTTTCAAAAGTCCCCAGAACAACTTCCAACTACAGATATTTGAAAGAGACTAAATTTTAAGAGTTAATTTTGTTATTTTTAGGAATCAAGATGAGAATTCCAAATCACCATTTACTTTAGCATTGAACCTTAATTTAGGTATAACACCTTTTAACAAAGGGGATGATCTTTTCATATCATGAAGTTATCCATTCTTCACTGTGGACATGTAAAACATGTTCGTGCTTGCATTCAGAGTCTGCAGGAAGCAATCATTTTATGTTGAGACTCTTATAGGCTCAGAAAAAAATTCTTTAGGAAACAGAACAGATTTTGCCACTTTCTCTCTACTGGCTCCCCCAGGATCTCTGTAGCACATGTAGAGAAGTCAGCAGATGCACTCTCTAACCAAGCCATAAAATAAAAACATTCTCAATTTAATTAAGACCCTATGAACAAGAAATCTTACTCAGAAAGCCAGATCTGTTGCAAAGTGGGCATCAACGGATTCACTATGAATAGATTCCTTTCATTCCAGCTTTTCACTTCTTCATAAGAGCTGTGCCATGGGACTGGTGCACGGACAACTCTCTGGGGAAAAGGGCGTGGAGTACTTCCAATAAACAGTCTCTCTCTCTCAGCTGGATCCATCAAGATGTAATCAACTACAACAAATCATATATATTATGGTGACATTGCATGTATGGTCAAAACCTACATATGAAAACACAGTATCTCCATAGTTCAGGAAGTCGTCCTATTCTGCACATTTAAAACTTCTACACTGTCATATAGTTACTTGCATGTTTTTAGGAATATATACAGCACAATAATCAAATTACCAATTTTACTATAAAATTATTTCAGAAAAAGAAAACAAGAATTGGTCTTAGTTCTAGAAATGGGAAGCAGAAGAAAGGGTTTTTCGTCCTGTCTTTCCAGTTGAAGCACATTCATTTTGTGCTTCAATTCCTCGTCCATAAACCAGGGGTGGAAATATCTCCCTTTCAAGGATGATTTTTAGAAGGCTTCTTAAATGTTTCTGAAATACAGGGATGTTATGAATCATCTGTTGCACCTAGGAAGGATATGACATTCAAAGGGCTAATCCATGATCTGCTAAATGCCAAAACTCATGTGCTACCAGTTCCAACCAATGGCCCATTACATATGAGATTAACAAAAGCTGGGAAGCAGACTCACTACCCCTTGTTGGCATTAGCATTACCACAAAAAGGGACTGCAAACACTAAAATTGTGACAATAATAGGCACATTAAAGGGTACTTAGAAAGATATCAGAGACTATAGAAGGCAGAGTGAAAACTGTTCAATCTCTCCTTTTTACGCTGTCATGAATGAGAGGCCATACCTACTTACTGGTCAACATATTCAAGAAAATTGAAAGGAATTATTTCACATGTAGAAAACCCAAGAAAACTGTAAGATTACTGGAAAGCAAATTAAAAAATCTCATGTTCTACAGAACTATCTCTTTCATATTCACTTTCAGACGGGCATTACTGAATTTCAAGGATTATGACATTCTTTTGTATTTATTTATATATGATGATCTTCTATTTGTTGAACATGAGCAACGTAATCATGCACATTAATGTAGCATCTAATTTTCCTTAATCCCATAATAGACGGGGTTGTATCTCTCAGATATCTATTGCAGTTCTACTTAAATGAAATTCTTCGAACTTGTGACATGATCCCAGTGTGACTGGGATCTGACATCTGACTTCACTGGAGTTACGAGACAGATGAATTTGGCTGTTAATGGGTATCACTGACTTACTGCAGAATAACAAAAAAGTTAGTCTGGGAAGTATCTGTTAAAACAGCCTAGTTTACCCTCTCCCCACATCAGGATCAAATATACTTAGATTGCTGTTGACAGATACTTGTCTATCATGCACTTCAAAGCATCATTCATCAATGAATCAAAGCACATTCATCAGTGAATAATTGGCTGCAGTGCTTCATGATCTTTATAGTCACAATGTCTTTGTAATTTCTTATCTAACTTCTTTTGCTACAAATTAAGATGATTACTCCTTGTCCACCATCATTTGAACAATCCCCTCTTTATACATCTGATGAGATGATGCAGAATTATGTGTTTTGAATGTGATTTGGATTTGAATTAGGAATGGGAAATTGTAGAAGTATGGACAAAACAATTCTATGCACCCAGAGCTACTGAACTTGGAAATGACTATATTTAAATGATGGGATGTAGGGTTTAAGAGATAGATATTTGTTGAAGCTGGAATGTTATGTAGCATGATCACAGATTATATTCTCTCAGATCTATTGCAGTTCTACTGACCCCAAAGGAATTCTCCATGGGTGCTAAGAATAGAATGCAGTCTTGCTTTCAAAGTGCAATAAATGTTTACATACTCTGAATTGCTAAGAGATTTTGAGTCTTACCAATGGCTTTCATGAGGCTGATACGATAGTCTGCCTTAATCTCTTCTTTTAAACTTGTAAGTAAATTCTCCAGATCGGGGTTAGTAAGAATGCGAGTTGGAATATGCTTTAAAATTACATTCATCACTTTCTTATCCTGAGGTGCCAGCATGTCTTCCTGCACTCCATTATATATGTAGTAACAGTATCGCTAAAAAAATAATGTTAAAATATTATGCTTATTGTAAAAATTTTCTGACAGATAATGAATTACTACAAAATAGTTTTAGTTTTTCCATCGCTTGAACCTTTTCCACAACTGAAAGGTGTTTGAATACAATGGATTTTGGCTATCTAGGTTCTTTTTAAAGCATTGCCAATGCCTGACATTTTTACAATACTTTCATCTGTTTTGATGTAAGCATATATACCAATAGAACTGAGTGCAGCATATTAAATTACTGATCTCTAAAGTACTAGCCAACAATGTGAGAGGTTAAGAATTTGGGAAGATACTTCTACATGCAAACCCATTAGAACAAAAATCAGACTGAGTAGCTAGAAAGAGAAACAAGCGGGAAAGGAGTTGACAATATTTAACAGCAGTTTGCTATATTGAATATTTACATCTTCTAAACCTCATGTACTGCCTTCTTTTCTCAACTACTTTTAAGTAAACAGTTTACAGACATATATTGCAGATGATTACTGCTGCTACTTTTATCTTAAAAAGAAATTATGTAAATACCTCTATATCATCTCTCGAAGGTGGCTTTTCTCGCTTACTTATCTCCTTCTGATGTAAGTGGATGATAACAAACTGTTCTTCTGGGGTCAACGGTTGGTTGTCTGTATAATGTGTGACACGTAATTCCAGCATAGGAGCAGGTGCACGCAGTGAAATGGGATCCAGACTGTTCAACAAAGTTGGTGTACTTCTGAAAAAAAAGAATACAAGTTTAGTGAATAAAGAAGCAGTAACGGATTCTTAAATTAATATGGACAAATGATAAGCATTACATAAACCACTTACACTGCACTGAGGACAAGTATGACCTATGAAGTATTTCAATTACTCATTAAAAAAACCTCAGTAAAATTGTATAACATAGCATACTACTTTAACAGAAAGAACACAATCATGTAAACCTTACAGTAATTTTTGTACCTTACATGTTTGTACCACACATGTAAACTGCACAGTACCACTCAGGCAGTATCTTATAAGCAACTGTATCAGAGCCAAACCTACCAGCACTATTATTTAGGTTGCCCAAGATCTCCACCTATTTTCAGGTGATTATCATGCCAAAATCTTAACAATCTGAGCCAAAAGTTCAAATTGGCTCATTTGCATACAGACTTCATTTTCATGATTATATGCTGTTTTCTACAGGGCCTTTGTCCACATTGCTCAGGATGAGCAATCCTCAGCCAACAAGCTGTCACTCCATACTTGGTTTACTTCACATTATCAAGTCCTTAGCTGAAGAGAATTTAAATATCCCTTTTGTCTTTTTTATGGTACTCATCACCATGTTATTCTTAACAAGAAATAAGAAAGTTACTGTCATAGCACTTCCAGAGAGGACTATTTCCTTGTTTTACAGATGAAAACACATCTTGATAAAAAGAAATATTCACTACAGCAGAGCACCCAATTTGACACAACTCTAGGAGCCTTAGGGAGCATTTAAACACTCACAGCATTTAAACAAAACTAAGACACTTCATTTCTACAATCTGCATCTCTTAACTAAACTCTGGGTTCTCAAGTCAGTAATCATGAAAAGAAGACCTTTCGTTTAGCATGCCTAAGGCTGAAATTTGTCCTGCCACAAAGAGGCAGTTAAAGGTGCTTGCTTAGCACACCACGGAATTTCAGTCTTGATACACATACATTTTTTTGTAGAGACTTAACATTTCATGCTTGGATGCTTAACATAGCATCCAAGTAAAAAGGAATATTAAATCACAACTCAGATATCTGGACTGATTGTAATAATCTGTATCTTTATAACATTACACTACATTACCTGTCAGAATTCCATTGACTTCGTTTGAGCTTTTTCCTAGAAGGATCAAATTCTTTTGAAGCTTTAAGCACCAGTTAAGAAAATCACATACAGGAATACTTTTCAAATAAGATATTATTTCAGATTGGTGAAAAACAGAGCTAAGTCAATTAATCAGATAATGAAATAACGGAAGACTACAATGTCATAAAGAAGCCTTCAGTTTTGACTTGGCATTTAGCAAGACATTAAAGTCATGTGTTAAATAATCTTGCTGATTCCGGAACTATAAAATAGCTTCAGGAAACCATTCAGCTCATGTTTAAGACTTCAGTGCTTACTTACCTCCCTGCACAAACCATATTTTCTGCACTGGGACTTTCTATTTTGAATATAAAAGCACTTCTATAAGACGTATAGTTCCACCAAATACATTGCATGTGAAAAATCTGAGAAGTACAAACTATTACCATGTGCTTTTCAGAGTACAAAAAAACAGGTCTTTTAACAAAATTAATACATCGTGCCTTTTCACGAAGAAAAGTACCATGACCTGCTTCCCACATCCTACCCATGTACTGCAGAAGTACACAGAGTGGAAGACTCAGGTGTACAATAAAGAAACTGTTAAAAGAGATCCAATGAACAAAAGCAACCCCCCCAAATAGCATACAAGGGGACTAAGCAGATATTGAAACTATTATGTCTCATGTATCCCAGGGAAATGAAACAATTTCTAACACTTCGGGGAAGCAAAGCAACAATGCAGGATGAGTATATTCACAGACAGGCTGACAGTATGTAGAAAACTATGGTTTATGAATGTCTTACCCTTGATACAGAGGACATTTAACTAGATAATTAGGAACTAAGGCTCATTAATAACTTTGGAATTTTCAGACTAAGTAATGGAGTTAATTTGACACCTGCAACTGGTAAGATACTTAAAGCCTAAACAACTTGTTTTTGTAAAATGTTTGATATATACGTATTGGTAAGCTTAAATAGCAAGAGTATTACAACTCTTAACCTTATTTGCTTTATATCCCAATGTCATGTGGAATCAACAGCATACAATATCTCATATTGTAGGATTTACATATGTATGCACAGTTTACTAACAAATACATCAATTACATGGTTTAGACGTAAACTGTGTATTAAGCAACATTTCTTGGATTTGATCCTTAACTAAACATTTTAATACCTGTCCCGTGTCTTGTTTTGCTATACAAGACTCATGAATATGAGCATAACAGGGGTGCACATTGAATTTGTTTCTGTTTTCCTGTTGGTACTAACTTTTACTTCTAGCAATAATAAGAGCTAACTTGTATTTTGTTCATTTTCTGCTTTGCAACAATTCCCTCCAAATAATTGCATGTCATTATTTGGAGGGATGAACCTAACTAATTAATCAGAAACTGGCCTTACCTTTATTAAAATTATGCATGCTTTTGGAAATTTGTCTACACTGATCCTGAGGTGATAAGCTTGTAAGCGTTTATTAGGGAGAAGTGATTTTTCCAGGGATGATGCTTTAACAGATAAGCAATTAGAGATAAAAAAGAACAATCAAGGCTAAAATTATAAACACATTCAAATGTGGATACGTGGTGAGGCTGTTCTCTGCTCTGCTGAGCCCAGTGATGTTCCTGTCATTGAAGAGGACTTTAATTTGTGCACATTTTTCAATTTTAAATCCCGTGCAGTAAGAGTATAGTTATTAGCTATGGAGTCACTTGGGCTTCGGTAGTAACTCTGCTCTTTGAATGGAGCTGCCAAAGTCCATGACACTTGTTGCATCAAAGGAGGATAACAGCTGCTGTTAAGGACAAGCTGAAATTGGAAAAAAAGCAATAGTTTTACACAGCACAATAATTTAAAGAGTCGTCTTAGAGCTAGAACAGGGTTAAAGATCAATTAGTATAAAGAGCAAATACATAAATCTGACTTAGAGTCATTTGACCACCAATCTATTTTTTATCTAATTTATTCTAATTTCTTATAGATCCTGATGTTCCACACATGTATAAGAATAATTTTACACAATGCTTCAGTAGGAGTACTCGTGCATTCTTTTGCATAATCAAGGTCTTTTTTATAAATAAAAGAAGACATTAGTGCATTATCTAGTACTCTCTACCCCCCCATCTCCATCTTGCTTCTTTTCTTCTTCTCCTTACATTTGCTTAAATTTAGAAAATTCTTATTCCTCAAGTCTTTGTTAATGACCTGTCTACTTTTAACACTCAATCCCTGTAATAGTTGAACAATAATAGAAGTTAACAAACTCAGTTCTCATCTTTCTCTCCCACATCAATACAGGATTTGTAATAGATTTCTTCTGCCTGTTCATTCCATGTTTTCTCAGGTGACTTGGTATCTATTGATTGACTTGTCTTCAGTCCCGATGTCTAAACTTTAATGAGATAGCTCACAGGCATAAGGGACGTGGGATCGAGAAGTATGTTTCTTATCAAGATACCCTCAGAGAGAAAACGTACATAAGACAGAATGATGAGTGTACTTCATACCATGGTTCTTAAAGCTGTTAGTCGAAATTAGTATTTAGCTTGTTTCTGTATTACATCTTGTTTTATGATTTTTTACTTCATTAGAGTAACACAACCATATCCCTATTACCCATTTCTTCCCCTTTACAATGCAGCATTACCATCATCAGTTTTAGATCATTCTTGAAAAAAGCTTCTAAATACATTCATGACATCCCATCTTTGGTTCCCTCATTTCACTTGCCTTTCCCTCAGGAGCTGCAGTTAAGCTTGTCTTCTCAGCACTTTATGACCCCTGAGAGGACAGCATACTAAAGCATAAAACAGCTTCTTTTCATTTAACCTATAAATGCAGCTATGAATTTTTTTTTTTAGTCTATCATGAGCTTTAGTGAGAACAACAATACAGTCTGTCAATCTGAAATATAGGCTAAAGCAAGATTATTACATCTGCCTTGCATTTTTCTTCTGACTGACAGGGCTAATCTTGCCAGCAAAGAAAAAGGCATTCACACTACTGCTGCAATCATACTACTTAAATTAGCTTCTGAAAGTTCATAGAATCTTTTGAGTTCAGTTTCTTCCACTGTACATACTAGACAGGGGGGTAGGTCCCTGAATTACAGTTTTGGGGGACAAACTGATACAAGAATTAAAAATAATTTAGAGATTTGGAGATTTTCCCCAGAAAGTCACTCTGTATCTTTTAGGAACTGCTGAAGTCAGCATAAACTCTGAATTCTCATCTCCTCTCTTAATTAGGTCCGCTTTGTAAACTATATTCTTTCTTCCCCACTAGGTAGAACAACTTTCTGGGTGCAGAGCAGGTGCCTTGCTAATGGTGATACCCATGGGAACCCCTTGGGCAAAAAGTTGGTCAGAGAGGAACAGCTATTTCTGAAGAAGAAAGTCACCTGGCAAAAATCTACTGCTTATGCAACACAAAAATTTCAGGACTGGCTAAATCAGCTCCTGTGTCTTATATAAACCCTTAACACATCCCCAGAAGTCCAACTCATTTTTGGATGAAAATAAAAGATTTTTATGTAAACCTTCATTGAATAATTTTCAGTTTTTTACTATTATTTTAGAGTATGTGTTTCACTTTAAATTTCCTATTTTCAAAAAAAGTCTAAAATAACCCATTTTTGATCAGATACTACTTCAATTTCTTCAAAAACAGTATCTTTCTGAAGAAAAACATCTTAGATGAACTGAAGTGCTGACACAAATGAGCCAAATGAGCAACTGTGAGGCACTTATAGTGGGGAAAGCCAGCCCTCTCTTCTTCCACCCCCTAAGTGCTGTCATACGTAATTTTTATTTGTGTCACACAGCATAGATTGTAGCTGTGCAGCTGTACAAGCTATCCATTCTGATCAATGCTGCACCTGTCAAGCTCTCAGCTGGTTCTGGAACAGCAGCATAACTTTTTTTGTTGTGCTCTGCCATAAGTATTGGGGGGGAAGGAAGAAAATCACAATTTGTTTGGAAGAAAAATATTTTTACTATTTGCTTCCTTCCCCAGAAACTTAAACTCAAAATATTTAATCCAAAATTTAACAGCAAATAATTAACTATAAATTTAAAGAACAGATTTAAACTGCCAAGGTTTAATATCCAAATCATAACAGAAGTTGTAACAACACTTTTCTAAATAAGAGCAGCTCTAATGAAGTACCTGACAATCTGCTTAGTACTTTAACTTAGTAATTTAAATAGTTTTTCCTATCTTTACTTCATCTGCCTAAGGCCTGGTAATATATGATGCCTAAAATCATGCTAGCACATGTAATTTAATGTATACCCTGACACAAGGGGAGAGAGCACAAACCTGATACAATTCTGAAGGTGCAGCTGAAGCAGAAGCAGGTAGGGGCGGTAACTCCGGTAACCGTTTTGCGTGACTCATGTTACACACAGAACCGTTTTGTGACTAGAGAGAAATGAAAAACAACTTCCAAGACATTTATGAAATACACTGTTTTGAAAAAGATTTATTCAGAAAGAACAGAGACTTTCAGTTTTCATTGAAAATGATATATTGCAACTTTTCTAATTTTAAGGAAACGGACGTTCTGTGGAGTGGGTTCCTCAACAAAACAGGTTTTCAGATTGCACTGTTCTTTGTAGTCATTTGCTAAAGCTTCTAATCACAATAAATATCAGAATTTAAAAAAAAAAAAACCACAACATTTTTCTATCACTGAAAACAATTCAGATTGTTTTAAATATTTTTAGTTATACTAAAAACTCGACATGTTGTGCAGAGTTTCTAATGGTATAAACACTAGATATTAAAATATTAAAGTCTACCAGACTGCCCAATTGACAGTGAAACAGTCCAAGTTGTGTGAACTGCAGAACAGAAATGCAGGGCATCACTGGGGAGAAAAAAATACACTAGATTTTTTCATGTCTATGATGATCCAGTTCCAGAAGAAGCTATATTGCCAGGATGTCACTGGAAGAACAGATTGCTCACAAGGATTCTGCAAAGTGTTTTAATACCAATGTCAGAATACCTAATATGTCTTAGGACTATGTTCCACCTCCTCAAGGTGACAATACTTTGAGGTGGCCTTCCAGGACTCCATACAGAGTTCTCTAAGGATATTTTCTCAGAATTATTTAGCCTCACAGTGTTTTAAGATGTTTTTGAATGGCAACTTTCCTTAGTATAGGCCAAAAACTCACCCCTAGTCTGCTCTCAATTTCCTAAATCAAATTTGTTTAGGAGATTCATGAGGAACAAATTCCCAAATATATAGTGGCACTATCAGAAAAAGAAGGTGGAAGTATGTGGTATCTGAATGCCGGTGAATTAAATCACCATGAAAGAGGAAGTTATTATCCAATACAATTATATTTCAATAATGTATAATCATTTTTTACATAATTTTAAATAAATTTTTGGCAAGTGGTTATTGCTTTCTGATATATGACTGGAAAACTAGGCTGCCTGAACCTAGTTTTCCAGCAGACAAAATTGTGCCCTCCTCAATATCAAAGTAGAGCCCATTTAGAAATATAATTTGAGAAAGGACTGATCTGATTTTCCTCCTTGGTATTCCCCAGCGTGCCTGCACACAGACACACAGAAATCGAGACATTATCACTGCCAGGCATATTTCACGAAAGACAGCATGAATTGTTCTTGATTAATGACTACAGGATTGGGCCTTAGGGCACTTTAAAAATGAATAAATCATGCAGTTTATTAGGAAATTTGTTCATTCTTAACGGTACAAGAGTTATTAAGAAAGCCATTGTTCACTCTAAAGCAACTCTTGATTTATATGCCACCTAACCTTTCAAAAAGTTAAATACTTGAGCAAAGGAATTCTTTATAAGAAGTATATTATAAAGGCTTAGGTCCAAAGAATATTCAACAAGAACGAGTGTCTTCAAATAAGAGTTCTTCCTATGTCAAACCACCGGCCACCAGCCAATTTCATCTGAAGTTTTGAAAAAGTTATTGATCTTTCACAGTCACTGCAGAAAGAACTTACCCTCTGTGTTGGCTTCATTTTGCTTTGTTTTTTGTTTGCTTAGAAGTTTTTGGTCCTCCCGCTCAGTATAAGCATCCTTGTCGTTACATGCACTGGAAAAGAATGAGACCCCCATTTCAGGTACTACACAAGGTGTCAAAACAATCAGCTTTCTATCCCAACTGCCAGGAAGAAGAAAAATCTCTCCCCCAGCTCCCTTCTTCCTTGTTTAGAACTCTAAGCTTTCTTCCCCTCCAAACCTTTTCTCCATTCTCTTTTTCTCTGTTCCTCTTCAAGCTCACTTTTCACCTCAATCTTTCTAACTCTCTCCAGGCGTCTTTCAAGCAAGATTTTTTCCACCCTACTCTTTCAACTTTCTCCAAAACCAGCTTCCTTCCCACTACCTGTTCTCTTCTAATGTCCCAGGGACTCTAGGCCCTTAATTGTGGTTTACAGCAGATGGAACCACACATTAATTGCCATAAGAAATAAGCACACAACAAGAGGAATGGAAAAACAGAAAGAGAGAGATGTCCAGCATGCCTTACACTGAGTGCGTGAGTGAACAGGGTAAGAGCAGATACTACCTGCGGACGCCCTTGTTACCAGTCCCTCTGCCTGTTCCAGCTTGGTGAATGTCTCTGACACTCTGCCTTTCAGTCCTCAGCTTCGTTGCCCCAGTTACAGCATAGCTGGTGCTTGGAGACAGGAATTCCCTCCTCCCTCTCTTCCCCAAGCAGAAAAAAACCCAGTGCCTTTCAGCACAGTGTTGCACCAAGCTATGGTCAGGGAGGTTCAGTTCTAGAACCAATGAGCAACTGTACAGGTTTATTTTACTTCCGAAAGCTACTAAAAACGTAGTCCTAAGGCATCTGAGATAGTCTGACATTTGTATGAAAACACTGCACACAGCAAGGGAGCTTCCAGAACAATAAAGGCTGTATAAACCCAAATTTTCTTAGGAAGAACTAGGGAGGGGGAAGATTCAAAATATTGAACCCAAACATCTCCACCACTTTTCCACCATTCAGAATCAAACTCCCTGAAGATCCAAAGACAGCAGTTGGGATACTTGTATTCCCAATTCCTCTAAGTCTGCTTGTATGCATCTGCCTCCCACTCACAGTTGCCACTATGTCCTGAAAGAGTCCTCCATCAAATTTCTTCACAAACAGGAATTATTACCATCTGACATGAAATCTAGCACAATCTCCTTATACCGACCCTCAAGAGGGGCCTTGTACATGTTCTGACAACACAGCAAGCATTCCATTTTAACTTTCCCAACATCTTTGGATGCTATTTCTCATCCTATTTCCTCTAAACTGTGAGAATGGCTGGTATCCCTGCTTTAACAGCACTGTTTTCCTTCTATCTTGACCTAATACCAAATATAAATGAAACATTGTTCCTGCCTGGCCACACGTGAAAGTTCCTACCATAAACTAAGCTGCTCTTTAAACACAAGCCAAAAGTGTGGGTAAAGAACCGGGGCTGCTAATGCTGGAGCTGGCAATTGCTTGGCTAGCGTGCGCGGTAACTCTCCAAATATTTCAGTGCTGGTTTGCAACATGAGTATTTTCCTGCTAATTCGAGCTGACGCTGGCACCAAGACAAGCTCAGTTAAGCAACAGTTATGGTAACTATTATTCCTTTGCGCACACCAACTCAGATGCTTGTATATGCATGACCTTTAAAGTTAAATAAATTACTTGTACTGCTTGGGAAACATTAAAAGCAAAAACATTTTACATAGAAAGAGATTATATGTGAATTTTTAGCAGAAGAAATAATTATGCATAGCAGGAAAATAATTTACTAAGATGCACAAGACTATCTCCAAAACCGCAGCTACAGCATATTTTGAAAACAGCCAAAAATTTTAAATCTCCAATATACTTATAAATTTGGCAGAGGCATTAAACTTTATAGTGCCATTATAACTGGATTATGTCACACTATAATTCTACCAGTTAGTTTTTCCCTATGCTTACTTTTAAAAAAAGAAAAAAGATAGAAAATCAACAGATTTAATTTTATATACACTAGTCTACTAGGAATACCAATACACTATGCACTTTAATAATATCAGATATAAACACTAGCAGTTCAAGGAAAATAAACTTGTCCTCACCATCCTCTTCTTGCAGGTATCTTGTGTTGGGCTTTTAGAGCCTGTGGTCCTAATTTGCATTAATATGCAAATCTCTCTTTTACATCCTCTGTGTACATGGATCATTATATCTGCACAGCTCATTGAAATCAGCACCTCAAAGACACAGAGCTCCGCCAGTCTGACAGGTTAAAACCCCCATACTTTATAAAACCTCTATTTGCATTGTAAGACCAGCACACTCCAAATTAAACATACTATGTATTTTGTTGTCTTTAAAATATAATCGTGAAACCTTTAATGTTCAGTTTTGCAATACTCTCATGGGTGGCACCAACCAAAAAAGAGTGATTGAAGGAGTCATGAGAAACATGAATACTTTACTAATTTCTGACTGCAATTTACATCTTGAAAAACTCTATGTTTTCAACAATGCTTTTCAACAAAAGCCTGGGAATTCACTGAAGATTCATGCTTGCATGTAACACCATCACGATGGCTCTGGAAAGTGGCCAGGCCAAACAGTAGTGCAAAGCACTTCACCAAGCATCATTTCTGAGATGAACAGCCCCATCCACCTGCCAACTCCCTGCCGCTTGCTCTTGCTCTTCATAATCCCAGCACAAGTGCTGGGACACCATAGGATGCACTGATCTTGCTGAAAACCCAGCTGAATTTTTAAAGTAATTATTCCTCACATGAAGCACCTCCATAAACAGGTTTGCCACGTGGCCACCCAAACACCCGTGGAGGCAGCAGGATGGGGTAGAAATGCGTGGGAACAAGTAACCAGAGACAAGGGGAAGGTGGTTATGCCAGCTAAAGTGTTTCACAGCTGCCATTCCACTACACCGCATGGCATGACTGCCTGAACACTCGCAATTCACTGCAAGCTGCCTTCGTAGCCCCCCACTCCAATGGCTGCAACCCCTTTAGCTGGGGCTGGTGGGATTATAGACACGTATCCGAGCGATTCCCGGCACACGGAGTCGTGACACGCAGCTCAGAAGCGACGCGGGAAGTGCCACAGCACTGGGGTACCGAGTACCCCCAGCCGCTCCTCCCGCCCCGGCCTGCGGTACCCCCAGGCTCCCGGGGCTGAGCGTGCCTCTGCACGCCTACGCTTCCCGCAGGGAGGAACCGCACGGCTATCGCACATATCCTAATTTTCTATCCTTAATTCGAAAAAGCTCAAGGCTGCGTGTCCTAAAGCCACACAAAACGCTGGGACGCTCCCTGAGGGTGCCCAGACCCGAGGGGCTGAGGCAGGGCCTGGGGGATGAAGGGCAGGACAGGAGGGGGGACACTAAAGGGCACAAAAGGGAAATAAATAAGAGCCTCTAACACCCCGGTGGGCTGTGGAAACCCGTCTAACCCCTTCCCCACTGAATACCCCACTGCCGTGCCTGTGCCACGCCACGGCTGGCCCTGCCCCCGCCCTCGCTCCTCTTCAGCCCCCCCAGGCGCCCGGCCCTGCCCGCCGCGCCGCCGGCCCCCGCGGGGAGGAGACAGCGGCGAGACGGCGGTGGCGCTTCCCTCAGCCCCGGCAGGCCCAGCCCGGGCCGAGCCGGGCGTTGCATCCGGAGGGCGGGAGGGCTAGTGGGCGAGCCGCGAGAGGGGCTGCGGCCCGGCGGGCAGCAGCCGCAGGTGAGAGGGACGGCCCCGGCTCGCCGGAGGGCGGGCGGGGAGCGGCGCCGTCCCGCTCCGCCCGGCCGGGGACTGCGGGGTGGCCTGTCAGCCCTGGCCGCCGCTCGCTCGCAGCGGCGGGGCCGGCGCCAGCAGCACGGCAGCCGTGCCCCCCTTACCTCACTCGGCTCGGGCGGGCAGTGCCCCCCAGCCCGCTGCGGCGGGGCCTCCCAGCCGCCAGCGCTGAGCCCCGCGGCGGGGCAGCGCGGCCCCCTCAGCCCTGCGCGGCCTCCGCCCACCCCACGCTGTCTCTGCGCCGCGGCTTGGTGGGGAGCCCAGCGGAGACCCGCGCTGTGCCCCGGCGCTGCAGGTCGGAGGAGGCCCAGTCGCTTGCCTTTGAGCTACCGCTGCCTGGGGATCCGCTTCAAGGGTAACGGCCGCCGGTAGCAGCAGCGCGCCTCGGCGCTGGCCGTATGGCAGCAGCAGTTATGGCGGGGTGCGATTCAGGGGCTCCTGACCTCGATTTTAAGTGTTCGGTGGAGGCCGCGGGTGGTGGTGTGGTGGTAGAGGTAACGCGTGGGGCTCGGGGCGCTGCCTGGCTCAGGGCGAGCGTTCTCGGTGGGGTGGCTTCCTCCGGCAGCAGCACCCCCCGGCCAGTTTCCTCGCCAGTGCTGCCAGGAACAAGAAATCAAACGCCGCTGTATGAAAATACTGTGTAAACAAGGGGAGGGACCGTGTGTGTAGGCTGAGTATAAAATAGTAATATTGACACGGTGACTAGATTTGGAAGCTGGAAACTGCGTCTTTTAATCTTCTGCTGGTAAGGATCACCCTAGCGACAACAGATTACATCTTCGTGGGGGGAGATTTTTGAGCTGTTGTTGCCTTTAAACTGCCACAAATATGTTCAGAGCGTTTGAAAGCATTGTGCCTTTATATGCAGAGCTTTGAGGCTGTACAGGGTATGGTTTCAACTCTGAACATAGGGCTACTCACAAAAACAAGTCTCATTAATGTGCTGCAAGTTTCCAGCACTAGTAGCGATAAATTGTCCATGCGTATAGTTAGAATTGACCTTTTTACTGGTAATTCAACACCCTCATAGTTAAACACGGGGTTAATGTTATAAAGGAAGGAGGTGAGAGTCACCTTGTATCTTGATACTTGGCTTTGGGAGTTTCAGAAAAGTTTTCAGGGATGAGCACCCTACGTTAGATGTACTTTTGTAAAAGTAATGGTTTAGACCATGGATCACATTAACATCTGAAATCTACATTCTCTGTTTTTGCGAAAGAAATATTTCATTTTCACAAAACATCTGCATGAGCCTGTTACTAATTGTACCTTAATTTTAGGGAAAATTGGATGGCTGAGTGAGAACTGGTTGTTCAGAAGATTCACAATCGTGGCTGAGGATTGCAACATGTCTAAAGAAATGCAAGAGCTGCAGAAGCAATGGCACTCCATGGTGCAGTCCATCCACAGCAACTCAAATGTGGGTCTGGATTATAATTTTATATAATATATTTATAAAGATACTCCTTCCATAACTCTCAGAATATCACACCCCAATTTATTTAAATGCAATTTCAAAACCTTTTTTTTTTTTGGGAAAATTGGCACTCCCTTTTTTAAATGAACACTGAGGAGCCTATGGGAAGGGCTGTCCTCCCACACCTTCAGCTATCAAGAAAAAGGGAAGCCTGTTCTGCATTTCTGTGTTTTACTAGTATAACTATTAAAGGGAGTAGAGGGGTATTTTAGGGAAATGGTTGTGCTGCTATAAAAAGAGCTAAAACTACAATACATATTTCCTTAAGGGAAGGGAAATGTCTCTACTACAGTAAAATTCCAGTGTATAGGTGGGACTGCCTCTGTAAAAAGGATTTTTTTTTTTTCTACCAGTAACATTATAGTTAAATTCCTAACAACCTTGTGATGAAGACATGCCTGCACTGTACTTATGCTCAATAAATGAGGAGGTTGCAGTATTACTAAGGCATGGAAAAAAGAAAAATCATCATCATTTTTAAATGTTACAGTATTTTTTTAACAAATACAGTTCTCTAGATCAAAATCATAGCTGTTGAGACCCCACTGAAATGTGGGGTCTTTTTACAGACTCCGCAGCGAAACTGTGATTTGCCTTTTTTACTTGTTTTCAGGGGGTTGTTTTGTTTTAATTTGTGCAAGAATGGAACTGGGAAGTCCAAGAGAAACATGTCTGTTGTTGGTAGAATTATATTTGCTGTAGTTACCTAAATTTGCAATAAGTCCTCATGCTTTTGAAATAGAGAGGCAACAGCTGCCCTCTGTTCAAGCTGCAGACTTGACTTTTAAAAGTTATCTATGACAAGAGATAAAAACAAAATCTGAAATGTTTTTATTTCATCCACAGGTTGTTGCATTTATGAATTCTCGTGTTGGCCAATATTTAGATGACCATCCTTTTGTTGCCTTGTCACTCCTGATGTTTACTGCAGTGTCTGCTATTCCTGTTGCATTTTTCCTGATTTTTGTTGTTACAACAGCCGTAATGGCCTGTATCGGTGTGATAGTTATGGAAGGTACTGTATGCGTGCATGCATGTAGTTACTTACTCCCTGTTAAGGCATATTGTCTTTTCCTTTTTTTCTTCTTCCTTCTGGAGCTTCCAGTTCAAGCAGTTGAGGATTTCTGTATGTAGTCCTCAGGTCTCAGCAGTAGTGAAACTCTTAATACAAGAATAGTAATCTGATTAACTGTAGTCTATACAGGGGAAATCCTATTTCCCTTTCTAATCTCAGCCACCAGGATACGGCTAAACCAGTTATCTTGACCATGTGTAGCTTTTATAGCAGCTAGCTAGTTGATTGCAGACTATTTTCCCAAATGGTTTGAATTTGGGGTTGTGGTAGAATGTCAGCTCTACCACAACCATTAAGCAGTAAATTAGAAATTTACTTGTATATATACTTGTTTAAATAACAAACTGATTTTCTTTTATTAGGTGTTGTAATAGCCATAGGTGGCATAGCCCTCCTTTGTGTGCTGTGTGGCCTGGGTGCACTTTCACTGGGAGTTTCTGGAGTACTGAGTGTTTGTTATGTTGTTCTTTCAACTCTGGTCAACTACTGGTATGCTTCAAGGTGAGTATTGATGTCTTGATCCATGCTGGGATTTCAAACTCTGCAGCTGTACTATTGCATTGATTACTTCATTTATTCTAACTGAGCCACTGTTAGTTTAACAAATGTTTCTTGAATGCTAGAGCAACTTTGGCTACCCTGGCGGCTTAATGTGCAGCATGTAAATGCCTAGTCATCAATATATATTTTAATGAGAATTAATACATGCCCTCTTTCCTATTTAGGAAAATCTGTAAATGTCCATGTGCTAACACAACATCAAGCAATAAAATACAATTTTGTCTCACTTAGAATATTTGTTGCTTTAAATGTCATTAAAACACACTTCCAAATTGGATGTTGCCTCGAGGATGAACCTTTTGCAGTTCTTTCTGCGTGATGGCCCAGCTATCTCTGCCTACCTGCATTTGTAGAGTGATGGACCAAAATTATTTGTAGATTTGGGATA